>NC_069509.1:107973342-108307102 GCF_027579735.1 Bombina bombina | reverse complement strand
GTATCAGGCCGCCTAAATTTCTTAGGGCCCGTACCATCCTCCGCCATCTCCTTAAACTTAAAAGCCTCTGCAGACAGCTCAAACATATTTACATACTTACCGTCCTGGATACGTTTCACAGTTTTAGATTTAAGGTGTGCATGCAAACTGTGTACCTGGCACGAATAAGTATCCCCGTGTACTGCTGCCTTTCTGTTCACCGCCTGTGGTGACCCCCCAGCAACCCCTAAGAGTTGAGATGACTGCGCCCCACTACTGGCATTGCCATCCCAGTGATTGCCCTTACTCATCTTTCTCAACATTCTATACATCCTCCTATGCCCTTTCGTGTGCAAACCCAGGGACCCATCTATCTCAGATCCCGACCCTGACCCACTAGAGCTGGAAGAATTACACCGCCCTCTAGGTAAACCAAGTTGCATCTCACCAGAGGAAGCGCCCAATGTGGCTTGGCCTTGTCCAGAAGCACTGCTGACTCCTCTAGGCACGAGAGCTCCTGAACTCTGAGTCGCCATGTCCCTGCTGGATGAGGAAGTCCTGGGCACCTGCAAAATAGAAGCCAAGAGGGGAGTACCTCGGGAAGGGCCAGCCATCTCTTCCCTATCCCCACTTTCCTCAAATTCTAGATAACCCTCCCGGTCACTGTCACTCACACCGCATGCCACACTCACATCATCATCCGTACTGGTGGCCAACCCGCTAGTCGAATCCTCTTGAAATCTCACGGTCCTACTCCGACCCTGAGACTTCGATCCCCTAGCCTGTCTCGCCTGTCCCCTCCCGGGGCTCTCTAAACCTTCCCCAGTGCCAACGCTAATACTAGCATGCCCCCTTTTGACAGCCCCCCTTGTGGCTATTTGCTCAGATCGTGCTGGTGAGGTCCTGCTGGGCGTCATTATACCCTGCAGGCCTTGCGCCTGGGGCTCCGCTATTGCGGATATATAAAGTAAATAGAGAGGAGCGCCAAAAATAGGCAGGGTCTGATATATATAATGCTAGATCCTAGGTTCGTATAGCATATTTTGGGTGTTTAAAAGGGTCTCTATGTGTATGTATCATAGGAACAAATCTAGAAGTTAGGTATAGTGTGTATGACACAAAATGTTTATTGCAATTAGCACAAAAAGCATATACAATATCGCACAGTAAAAACAAACGTTATATAGTTAAAACAATTAAATATATAATTAAAACAATTAAATACAATCTCATAGATTAAAAACGACAGTTAGGTACATGGATCCATGTGGCCAAAATTCTAAGTTAATATGACCTAAGACAATCTAAAAACAAATAAATAAATATAGCTGTCTGATTGTGATATTGGTAAGTTGTCTTACTAGCGTATTTTGCACAGTGATGCAAATACAGAAATGTCAATTTAACATAACATGTGTGGTAGGTGTGATGTGTAAATGAGTGAGCTTGGTGATAAATTAAATATACGAAGTTACATAAAAGTATAGAAAAAACGGTCTCAAATGAGATTTACAATAGCATATCGGTGAGCACTTAAAATATACACCACAGATAAATACAAATACAAATGTGATCCGAAAATTATGTGTGTATAAAAAATAAAAATAAAATCTCAAAAAACTTCCCTGCACAAGTCAAATGTTGGGAAAATACTTCTGTGAGCAACAATTGTGTGCACAAATCAATAAGTGTAAACTATAAAAACATATTTGAGGTATAAATGTCCCTAAAGTTCAGTCCATATGATGAAATGGTCCTTTGAAGCTCCTTAGTTGGAATCCTAAAAAATATATATATAAGTGGAAGTCCTATAAATGTATTGAAGATCCAATTGTGAAAAATATATGAAAAAATATATAAAAAAAATAAAAATGTAAAAATAGTGTGAAAGTGTAATCGTGTAAAAAGTGATGAATCAAAGGTGAAAAAATGATGAAAAAGTGAAAAATAAAAATAAATAAATTCCTCAAGACCTATAAGAAAACAAATACTAACATAGTGTGATACTGTTTAGGCATTCTTAGAAATAATAGGAATATGACTCACCATCTATTTTGTCAACGCGTTTCGGCCTGCCAAGGAGGCCTTTCTCAAGACTAATAGATGGTGTTGGTGAGCTCAAGCTTATAAACCCTTACTTGACCAATCATCTCTATGTTTGTGGCGCCAAAATTTAGCGCCAAAAACGTTGAACCGGAAGTGATGAACCGGAAGTGGTCACATGTCTTGCCGGATGGTTATTCCGTTTTTGTGTTATTTAATTCTTTTGTTTTTTGGCCATTTTTTCATTACTGTTTGTTATTATTTAGTGTGAGAATCTATAATTATTTCTCGTAGGAGTTTCTATATAGTCTTTACCTGGTCTTATTGTTTTGCTGGGTGCCGTAGTTGTTAGGGACCGGAAGTGCTCAGAAAGATATGACTTCCGGTGTTATTCGCTATAGCCGGAAGTGTAAGAGGGGAGCGTTTCCGGTTCCGTCTATATGTTTATGTTTAATTATTGTTATATCTACTTTCTTGGTACAATCTGCCCACCCGATTTAGATCGGTATAATCTTACTACCTATGCTATAGGTGTCAAGTGTGTGTTAGTTGTTCTAGAAATAAGAGGTATTATTTGGCCAAATCCTTTCCGGTGTTGTTACCTAGAACCGGAAGTTAAGAACAGCATCCTGGTCTCTATCCTATATTGCCACAATTAAAGATTTGATTGGTCAAGATTGTTATACAAGACTTTATAGTTCTTGTGCATGTTATGTACAAACTTTGCCATCCAATCATGTTTTCGCACAATTGGTTGGCATGTGTCACTTCAAATATTTGTAATGCATGTATGTAGTCCCATGTATGGGGCCACACACAACCACATGTTCTCTAATTCCAGAGATAGTTCTCTATAGATCCGAGACCTTAACCCATAGGTCTATAGTTATTATATCATGTGCAAAACAGGGTTCTTTTTTATATACAGTTGGTTAGCATGTGTCATTCTAGATATTTACAATATATACACAAAAAAATGTGATTTTTTGGTTTCAGAGAATAGCTTTCCACAAATTTACTATAATATGTTTGTTGAGTAAAATACTCATTGTTGGATGTATGTTGAGTATTTTCCCTAGGTTGTATGTGATCTATTGTATGAGATATTGGAACGAGAGAGAGACTTATCCATCAATCTGAGAGGTGTAATAAAGTTATGCTAAGTATCAGTGGCTGTGTGATGGATTACATTATGTCCCTTTTACTTTAGGTACCCAAAGGGAGTGAGAGTATGTTAAAAAATGAGAACAAGTAGAGGTAGAGGGTAATAAAGGATTCCCCTCAATGAAGTGTCATCTTTTACTCATTGGTGGTATCCTACGCGGCATAATGTAGAGGGATATTTCTGTGTAATCCAAAAGTGTGGGCATAGGAGCAAGAGGAGACCTGTCAGCTAGAGGGCATTATGATGTGACAATGGGACAGGTTTCTTTGCGCTGGTGCGGCTGATGAAACATGGATATGGGACAACACAAAAGTAGTCAGAACTCAGAGGCTAAACAAGGCATACTATTTGTATGTTAGGTGTGGTTTTTTCATTTTGAGGGGGAGCCTTTGATTATAATTAGTCTCAAATATGTTCTAAAGTTGTCTAAAAGGGTGTGTATTCGTCCTTTTAATGTTCGTATAGTTGTATGTTCACCTTAGACTTAGGAGATGGGATAAGTCTTCCTTGTTGTTTAGGCCTTTTGGATAAAGGCAGTCGAGGTCAAAGATCCATCTTGACTCCGCAATCAGAAGCCTCTTTTCATAATTCCCTCCTCTCCAGTTTGGTTTTATTGTTTGGATCCCAAAGTAGCTGAGGTCTTTTATGTTTCCTCTATGTTTGTTGGCAAAATGTCTGTATAGTGCTGTGTCGGTATTGCCATGCTCAATCTGTAATAGGTGTTCCCGTATTCTGTCCTTTAGGCACCTTGAGGTCTGCCCGACGTATTGGAGTCCACAGTTGCATTGGACTATGTAGATCGTCCCCTTGTTGCTGCACCTTATCAGGCTCTTTATTTCGTATTCAATGTTGGAATTGTGTGAGGTGAATTTTTTTGTCTTTAGCCCCCTCTTGCACGCTTTGCAGCTAGGGCACGGATAGAATCCTTTGATGTATTTACCTGATGTATCTTTCACCCTTGTTTCTCTCAGACGTGGGATACTGGGGGTTAATATGTTCTTTAAATTGTCCGATTTTCTGTAAATGAATCTCGGTTTTTCAATAAGGGTTTCCCCTATAATATCGTCATTCCTCAGTAGGTGCCAATGTTTTCTTACGATTCTCTCTATTACCCGTCTATTCTCACTGTTTTGGGTGATGAAAGCAACATCTATGTGGTCGGTGTTATCATCTGTTTTCGCTCTCTTGTCCTTGTATTTCAGAAGTTCTTTGCGATCCCTGCTTCTGACCTCCTCTATGTCCTTCTGTAGTCTCACTTCGTCATAACCCCTTTCCAGGAAACGTGTTTTTAGTACCTCTGCCTGGGTTTCCCATAGATCTTGGTCTGAACAGTTCTTTTTCAATCTGAGTAATTGTCCCTTCGGTATGTTTTCTTTCCATCTTGAGTGATGGCAGCTTTCGTTGTGGATGTAGTTGTTACAATCCACTGGTTTAAAATATGTGGAGGTCTTGATTTTTCCATCGGTGATCATTATCTTTAAATCCAGAAATGTGATCTCGGTGCTGCTGATCTCATAGGTGAATTTGAGATTGTTGATGTTTTTGTTCATGACGCTTAGGGTGTGTTCCAAGTCCTCTTTGGAACCTCTCCATATTATGAGGATGTCATCTATATACCTGTGGTAGGATACTAGGTCCGCGCCGGCTGGGCAGGAATCCCAGAAGATGTGCTCCCATCTGCCCATGTAGAGGTTGGCATAGCTCGGCGCGAACCTAGTACCCATAGCTGTTCCGCATAGTTGCCTATAGAATTTCCCATCATGATGAAAGTAATTATGCGTCAAGATGTAACTGATCCCTTCAAGGATGAATTCTTTCTGAAGATCTGGCACTGTCTGATCTTTCCTTAAATGATTGAAACTGTATACACACATATATTCATAAATACACATTATAGCTTATAGACATCAACATCAAATGTTGGTGCCCACTGTGAGTAGTTATGAACTAGAACAGCTAATATTCTATTACTTGGTTAGCTCCATCTTAAAAGTAATTTATATATTAATTTCATAAAAGTTAATAGTTCACATCACACTTTTAATGCAGCCTTATAGAAATCTAACGGACACTCCATTGGTAGTAAAGTTTAGTTAACGTCATAATATCAGCTCGTGAGCACATTTAATCTATATATATAAGTGTTATTAACATCCATAAAAGTAAAGTTTAGTTAATGTCATAAGATCAGCCCGTGAGCACATTAAATCTATATATACAAGTGTTATTAACATCCATAAAAGATCATTGGTTCATACGGACACACCTCTATATGGGGGGTGAAGAAAAACATTTTTTTAGTTCAGCATCAACATTGAGATTACGGCACAATTGTCCTTTATCCAGTTCATGATTTGCAATCAAAAATTAATTTGACTTAATAGATAAGGGTATTTTTCTATATATAGTAAGGAACTTAAGGATCAAAACTAGTAACAATATAGCCGGATATTCAGTCTGTTCGGTGACAGCTATATAAGCTAAAGGCTATACAGGTAAAGATCAGCACTAATTTCAAACATAGAGAACGACAGACTTACACTGATTGGCCCATTCTAGAAAATCACTGATTGGATGACTGGCACACACCTCTATATTTCATTGGACATTTAGTGCACAACACTGTAATTATACAATAACATTGGTCTAGACCGCAACTGCTCATGACCACTTCCGGCAGAGAGCGCAGCGAATTTTAAGAGTAAACATAAGAAAATCCCGTCAATTGCATAAGACAACACAAGGAAACAAAAGTCGAGCGAAAAACTACATACATCGATTAGCTATATCTCACACATACTGTAACACAAGATGGTTCTAGCACTGCAAACAAAAAACAAGAAGATAAAGCTAAGTACCATATACTTATTTTTATTTGGAAAGTATATAAACTACAAATAAATACAGTCACTCTATATTGTGATAAATATAGGTTTTTGGTTGATAGATTTATCTATACAAATGTAAGTGTTCCTTAGTTTTATAGGATGATCTGTTACATTGTACTAAGAATTTAACCAATGTTGAATAACATACGAAGTTATCTTTATCAGATCTCTGTAGTAAATATATAAAACATGTTGTATATGCCATTTAAGGAATGTTAGGTGGAGTCAGCAGAGTTGCTATGGTAATAGTAGCAAGAGCTAATTAAAAGGGTGTGTAAAGGGTGTAACCGACATCCCAATTAGTTTTTTTGGGTTTAAATAGGAGACTTCAGTCATATTTCAGTAGAACTTGCCTGAGGAAACAGAGTGGTGAGCTCTGAGAAACGCGTAGCGTGTTTTACTGATTGTTTTTATGTTCATTTATTTATATTTATAAAACTCATTTTTGATATACTTCTGGAGTCTCCTATCTTTTATTTGCTACATTGATCCACTGCTTGCCAGAGTGTTATGTGCGCTGGGCCACCATAATATACCCAGCTTGCCTCATTAGCACTATAGTGTGCTCCATAATATGTGAGTATCTCTCTAAAGGGATCATTTGGGGCTTACAACTGTATCAACTGATTTGCACTAGGAGTCGCCCTCTGTATATTTTTCCTTTTTTCCAGATCTTTTCCATTCAAGAGGAGCAGCCCTTCTCATGGTGCACAGTCAACTGGGACACTGATAAGTTTCCAGACCATCTACCTAGGCATTATCGTTGCCTTCACTACATGTGAGTACAAAATCTGCGAATATATATTATCTACTTACAAAAATTGGCTACACTAGGAGGCGCCCTTTCTTTTTTTGTTTCAATCATTTAGTGGATTCTGTTGAAGATTTCATTTGGAAGGAGCAGCCTTTGGATTCTATTACCATTCAGTGGATGTGAAAATATCAGTATACCACAGACACATTATTCCTTTGGACTTATTATCTACATTTGTGGACATTTTATTTTTACTATCACCATCAGGTATTATGTTTTAGAATCTCTAGGATTCCAGCACTATTTCAGTATTCATTTATTGTTTTATTTTATTGTACAATAATTTTTTAAATTATCACTTTTTAAATATTTTATATATATATATATATATTTATCTGAATTTATAAGGGGTTTAAGTTGTTTGAACACACAATTTATTTTTTCAGAATTTTTCTGTGATTGAATCTGCTTATTACTTTATAAGTCATTCATATATACACACCAAATATCTGATAAATATGCTATCTCTAACAGAAAGGTCAAACAAAAGATCTATTTATCAACCAAATGTGAATCCTATGAGCACAGATCACACCAGCTCCTTATCTATCAAACAACTATTCTCACAATTAGAGGAATATATTAAAATTGAACATAGGCACTGGTGGGATCTAGACTCATTAAAATACTATAGAGACAAAAAACAAATACCAAGAGGTTTAAGAATATTGAAAAATTGCTCATTTAAGGAAGATGAAATACTACTTAACAAATGGTATTCAGCTCTAGACAGTTGTGCTTTTAACTTAATAGATATACTCATTTCTCATAGAGAAAAATTAGCAGAGGAAGTAGCCACAAAAATTGAGAACACTCAGAAACTGCTTGAACAATATAAAGATCATTCTGAATACACAGCGCTTAATGAAAGAACTATTAAGGCCACTGATGAATACCAAGATGAAATTATTTTTAAAAAAAATAAGAAAAAAGAAAGGGATGATGAGGATTACACAAAGGGAATAGTCTATACCTACAACAAAAAAGAGAATTAAGATTCAGATGAAACAACCTGGACTAAGGTCACATATCAAAATAGAAATAGATTCAAAAATCAAAATAATCATCAAAGATTTCAGTATATAGGAAACAGACAACATCAGCATAAGAATAATACAACAAATGTAGTCTATAATAATCCCAGAGAATATGGGGAACAACAATCCCATTATATTCCCACTTCTAACAGATTCACACCTTTGAATGAACAACAACATTTTCAATATAATAGACAACACTTCGATCAAAGAGGTCCAAGAGATCAAAGAGACCAAACAAGACAGAACACCAATTCACACACAAGGGAACAGCACCATTATTCCTATCCACATAGATCTACTAATAATCATCATAGAGACAATTATCCTTCTGATTATAGAGATAACCAACATCAAAATAGAGTACAACAACAGAGAGAATATATAGCTGAAACCCCGAGGACTCATGGGGCCCATGCGGCTAACAATAACAGTAGAACATATGAAGAGCATTCCACTAACAATAGAGATAGTGTACAGACACATAATCCATCAACACCACACAATTCTACTGCTCCTTTTTTAGAAGACCGCATACCCCTAGCACCCTTATGGAGGAGGGAAGGACAGAATACACCTTATCAACAACCAGGAAAAAACAAAAGAACACACACAAACGGGGACGCAGGGGAAGGGGAATTGCCTCCCAGGAAAAAAAGTTACAACAACTAAGCAAAGGTATTTTTAATCTATCTGCTAAAACTCTTACCAGTGACCAAATAAGAATTTTGGGGAAGGGTTTAAGTTTTTGTCCTTCGAACCCTCACAGGATATTTGAATTATATGTTGATTTGAACAAATTCACTAGGAAGTTATCACTACAACGTTATTTTGCTAAAAAACAACTACAAACGAATAGAAACACAGGTATCCCCATATTGACAGATAATATGCCCACACGCATGAACACACCAGTGATATATGTCGATCCTGAAGACCTATCAGAACAACTCTTTGAGGGGGTGATTCATACACACTTTGCACCACAATCTTCATTCAATCCTAAAGGAGAAGATACAGCATATTTAGACATATTCCAGAGTCTAGTGTTAGAAGACCTCGAAAAACTTCCCAAATGTGGTAAAAACCATGGTAACATCTGGCCTAATGAAAAGAAGGCTCTTCTAGAACTCACAAGAGATAAGAACATAGTTATTCGCCAGGCAGACAAAGGCGGAGGGATAGTGATCCAAGATTATTCTGAGTATATTAATGAAGCATATAGAATAATACTCGATAAAGAATATTATAAGAAATTAGAAAAAGACCCCACTAATATATTCACAAAAGAACTAATAACACTGATCAATTTTGGACACACCAATGGCATTTTGAACAAAAAGGAAAGAAATTTTCTGATTCCCAAAAGTCCAAATATGCCATATTACTATCACCTTCCCAAAATACATAAGCAACTTAATAATCCACCTGGTAGGCCTATCATTGCGGGAATGAATAGTATAACTGACAATTTGTCTTCATATATAGACTTTTATCTCCAAAAATATGTAGTGCAATTAAGGTCTCACATCAGAGACACTACGGACTTATTGATGAAACTTTCAAACATAAAGAGAGAGAGCAATTTATATTGGGTGTCGTGTGATGTCACCTCACTTTATTCTAATATTGCACACGACATAGGTCTAAACTCTATAGATTATTTCTTAAGTGAGGACATATATATGTCAGATCTTCAAAAAAAATTCATATTAGAACTGATAAGTTTCATCTTAACTCACAATTATTTTCAATTTCTGGATAACTTTTATATTCAGATCAAGGGGACGGCCATGGGGACCAGATTTGCTCCCAGTTTTGCTAACCTATTCATGGGTTTGTTTGAGTCGATATACATCTATGATTCAAACTGGGAGCAAAATCTGGTCTTCTATGGCCGTTATATAGATGATCTTCTTTTTCTGTGGAGAGGTCCACTAGACTCTCTGACAACCTTTCAGAATGAATTAAATAGGAACAATATGGGTATAAAATTGACATGGAATATACAAGTAGATAAAATTGATTTTTTGGATGTCTCCCTAATGTGGGGCATAGATGATAAGGTGGAATCATGCACCTTTTTTAAAACAGTTGATAGTAATAATTTACTTGATTATCATAGTAACCATTACTCCAGTTGGAAACATAACATTCCGTATAGCCAGTTTAGAAGAATTCGAAGGAATTGTACAGACATTAGTACATATGACATTCAAAGTCAGATTCTCATAGATAGGTTTAAAGAGAAACATTATCCTGAACAACTTATTGAACATAGTTATTATAGAGCACGTGCCCAGAATAGGAATGATTTATTAATCAATAAAAAGAAAATAGAACCAACATTTGACTCAGGATATGAATCCACATTCATTACGAGATATAATGATAACCATAGGGAGATCAAAAAGATCCTAACTAAACACTGGACACTACTAAGGAAAGATCCCGTATTGAAATCCATCCTAGGGGAAAAACCTCTTTGCACGTTTAGGCGAGCACCAACAATAAAAGAAAAACTGGCACCGAGCAAAATAGTGATGTGTAACAGAGAAACAGACCCCTCTTATAATAGAAATCCATCAACATTAGGAACCACACACAATGCTAAGATGGGTTTCTTTAGATGTAATAAGAGTAGATGCAGTATGTGTAAGTACACAATCAATGGACAGAGTACCATTGAAGCTAACAACACAGGGGAGATTTTCACACTAACACAAAAAATAACATGCAGCTCTACATATGTGGTCTACTGTATCGCCTGCATTTGTGGCCTACAATATATAGGCCGCACCTGCAGGATGATAAGACAAAGATGGTCAGAACATCTCAGATGCATTAGGAAAGGACTAGATAAATATAGCACTTCTAGACACCATACAACTACACATGGTACTATGAAATGTCTTATGAAGATTACTCCATTGGAGATAGTAACTGCCAGCAATTCACAAAATAGGATGACAAAACTCCGTCAAAGAGAGACCTTCTGGATTTATAAATTTTCGACTCTATATCCAGAAGGTCTAAATGAAGTTATAGACACAGCAGCATTTTAATACATATATCAACACTGTTAGTGACATTCAAGTATTATCTTATATAATAAATACCATGTTTATATACATACACATTAGAGGAATTTGTCCTTAAATTTCAATTTGTTCATATAGGTAGAACACTTATTTTATTAATATTTCATTCATCACATGTAATTTTAATTAGTTTATATAGGTAGAACAATGTTTTTTTTTTTTTTTTTTTTTTTTTTATTTTAATCAATCACATTATTATATCACAGATATACACGTTATAGGTTTATTTAAACAGAGGTGGAATATCCTTCTACCATCACACATATAATTTGTATATATATTATATGATCTCTTTATTAATAATTCACAGTTAGGCAACAACTTATAATACACAAGCACATTATAATAGGGTAATTATTATACATGGGGTCACTTAATAGTTTGTCATATATCAATAAACTGTATACACACATATATTCATTCTTTATTAATAATTCAAAGTTAGTTAACAACTTAAAATACACAAGCACATTATAATAGGGTAATTATTATACATGGGGTCACTATAATAGTTTGTCATATATCAATAAACTGTATACACACATATATTCATAAATACACATTATAGCTTATAGACATCAACATCAAATGTTGGTGCCCACTGTGAGTAGTTATGAACTAGAACAGCTAATATTCTATTACTTGGTTAGCTCCATCTTAAAAGTAATTTATATATTAATTTCATAAAAGTTAATAGTTCACATCACACTTTTAATGCAGCCTTATAGAAATCTAACGGACACTCCATTGGTAGTAAAGTTTAGTTAACGTCATAATATCAGCTCGTGAGCACATTTAATCTATATATATAAGTGTTATTAACATCCATAAAAGTAAAGTTTAGTTAATGTCATAAGATCAGCCCGTGAGCACATTAAATCTATATATACAAGTGTTATTAACATCCATAAAAGATCATTGGTTCATACGGACACACCTCTATATGGGGGGTGAAGAAAAACATTTTTTTAGTTCAGCATCAACATTGAGATTACGGCACAATTGTCCTTTATTCAGTTCATGATTTGCAATCAAAAATTAATTTGACTTAATAGATAAGGGTATTTTTCTATATATAGTAAGGAACTTAAGGATCAAAACTAGTAACAATATAGCCGGATATTCAGTCTGTTCGGTGACAGCTATATAAGCTAAAGGCTATACAGGTAAAGATCAGCACTAATTTCAAACATAGAGAACGACAGACTTACACTGATTGGCCCATTCTAGAAAATCACTGATTGGATGACTGGCACACACCTCTATATTTCATTGGACATTTAGTGCACAACACTGTAATTATACAATAACATTGGTCTAGACCGCAACTGCTCATGACCACTTCCGGCAGAGAGCGCAGCGAATTTTAAGAGTAAACATAAGAAAATCCCGTCAATTGCATAAGACAACACAAGGAAACAAAAGTCGAGCGAAAAACTACATACATCGATTAGCTATATCTCACACATACTGTAACACAAGATGGTTCTAGCACTGCAAACAAAAAACAAGAAGATAAAGCTAAGTACCATATACTTATTTTTATTTGGAAAGTATATAAACTACAAATAAATACAGTCACTCTATATTGTGATAAATATAGGTTTTTGGTTGATAGATTTATCTATACAAATGTAAGTGTTCCTTAGTTTTATAGGATGATCTGTTACATTGTACTAAGAATTTAACCAATGTTGAATAACATACGAAGTTATCTTTATCAGATCTCTGTAGTAAATATATAAAACATGTTGTATATGCCATTTAAGGAATGTTAGGTGGAGTCAGCAGAGTTGCTATGGTAATAGTAGCAAGAGCTAATTAAAAGGGTGTGTAAAGGGTGTAACCGACATCCCAATTAGTTTTTTTGGGTTTAAATAGGAGACTTCAGTCATATTTCAGTAGAACTTGCCTGAGGAAACAGAGTGGTGAGCTCTGAGAAACGCGTAGCGTGTTTTACTGATTGTTTTTATGTTCATTTATTTATATTTATAAAACTCATTTTTGATATACTTCTGGAGTCTCCTATCTTTTATTTGCTACATTGATCCACTGCTTGCCAGAGTGTTATGTGCGCTGGGCCACCATAATATACCCAGCTTGCCTCATTAGCACTATAGTGTGCTCCATAATATGTGAGTATCTCTCTAAAGGGATCATTTGGGGCTTACAACTGTATCAACTGATTTGCACTAGGAGTCGCCCTCTGTATATTTTTCCATTTTTCCTGATCTTTCCTTAAAAAGTACTCAACCGCTTCTAGACCTCCCTCATGCGGTATGCTGGTATATAGGGAGGTCACATCGCATGTGACAAGTAGGTAGCCTTCCTTCCAGTCCGTGTTGTCCAGGATGTTTAAGATTTGGGTTGAGTCTCTCACGTAGGATGGTAATTGTGTTACATATTTCTGCAGGTTTCTGTCCAGGTATTCTGACAGATTGCTGGATAATGACCCTATACCGGAAATAATGGGTCTTCCCGGAGGGTTGTGGAGTGTCTTATGTATTTTAGGAAGGTAATAGAAGACTGGAGTGATCGGGTGTTCAATGCTCATATATCTATATTCTTTATGGTTAAGAATCTCGTTGTCATGAGCCTCTCCTAGGATACCATCCAGTTCTCTCTTATATGCTCCTACTGGATTACTTCTCAGAACTTCGTATGTTTCTTTGTCGGATAGTATTCTCTTACACTCCATGTTGTAATCTTCCTTATTCAAGACCACAATCCCTCCTCCCTTATCTGCAGGTTTTATTACTATGTCTCTGTTGTTCTCTAATTCTCTAATAGTCTTCATCTGGATCTTTGATAAATTGTGCTTGTGTCTTGTTAGTTGTTTCGAATTGATGTTTCTCAAGTTGTTGCTTACCATCATCTCGAAGGTTTCTATAGCGTTACCCTTACTTGCTATAGGGTAGAATGATGAACTAGGTTTCAAGTCAGAATGTTGATAAGGATCCGTATTTTGTTGCGTACTCTGTCTGGTGCTCCGAATTCTAGTGTCGGATTCTATAGGTGATTTCATGAAATGGCGTTTCAGGGTTAGTTTCCTAACAAATTGCTTAACGTTGACGAACGTATCGAATTTGTTAAGCCCCTTGGAGGGGGCAAAAGAAAGGCCATAATTAAGGATCGAGTTCTCTTTGTCTGTTAGTGTGATGCTGCTAAGGTTGTAGATTCCTTTGTAGGTAACTCCCTTCTCTGGTATTCCTTCTTTTTGTGTTTGTTTGCCATTTATTCTCCTTCCACCTCTTTTTCCCCTATGGTTTTTCTTTTTTCCATTGGGTGCTGGAATTCTTCTGTTTTTGAATTCTTCCTTTTCATGGAAGTTCTCTCTAGTTCTTTGGTTGTTAGTTGATGTTCCTCTAAAAAACGTTGTCCAGAATTGGAGGCTTTCTGGCTGTCGTTCGTGTTTCCATTGGAAGTCTTATTGGCCGGTCTTGTATTCATTGGTCTTGGGTCTAGTTGTATGCTCGCTTGGTTTTGTACCCCGACAGTGGGTCTCATTTTATTCGTAGTTGGTGTGTTCTTATATCCCTGATGTTCCCTCCTTTTGTCGTAGGGGTTGTAAGGGTGATATTCCTGGTTCTGCTGATTCCATTGTTTGTTGAATCTTCTCGGAGTATAGGTTTCTTCCTCATACCCAAAATGGCGTTCCCTCCTATCATTGTGTTGAGCATAGTTATTCCTAAAGTTGGATCTATCATTGTTTCTCCATCGTGGATATTGGTTGTTTCCATATGTGAATCTTTCGTTCGTGTTACATCTTGGAGAATTGTAGTTATCTTGGTGTTGGTATTGTTTGTGTGGGTTGTAGTTATTCAGCCCCCTATCGTAGTGGAAGTTTTCACTTCTGTTGTCTCTGTTGTAGTACGTTCTTCTTGGGTAATGATGTTGTGCCCACTGACCCCTATTGTGATACTCGGGGTTGGTTCTTTCTGTATTCCACCCCTGGTGATGGATTTGCTGTCTGTGTCCGTATCCATTGTTCCTTTCCCTCGGGGTGTGTGGTTCGTATTCATTAAATCGACCCCTTCTTCTTTCTTGGAGACTCTGGGTTGGTCTGTTCTTTTTATAATTTACTGTTGTCCAACCTTCTTCCTCAGTAGTTGTTCTACTGTCTGGGTTCTCCAGGGGTCTGGCTTCGTCAGTGATGTTGTTCTCATCATTGTCTCTGTTCTTAATGATGTTGAGTTCTCTGTTCAGCTTCCTGCTCTTTTTGTTGATGATGTCATCTCTCACCTTGGAGATCTTCTTATCTAGGTTCTCCTTTCTTTCGACGATCTCTTTGGTCTCTGTAATGTGACCTTCTGGTCCAATTAATTCGTCCTCATTGACCTTGATTTCTATGTCTACTTGTTTCAGGATAGTTTCTCTATGCTCGATGATAGCCTCCATGAGGGATCTAGATGCTTTTAGGAGGATGTCCGACCATTGTTTGGTGAAATCTAAGTTATCGGATTGGAATGCACACTCTTTTTTTATTATTAGCCCTTTCGGGACAATATTGAGCTCTAGACATTTTTTGAGAAAGGTGACTTCAGCCTTGTATTTGACTTCTTGGATAAGTAGCCTCTCTAAATTCTTGAATATATTTGTATAATCTATTGTTCCTGATGTACCCTGCTGTGTGGGGTCTGATGTGTCATTAATTTCTAAAGTAATCTCTCTCCTTAGTGACTTTGTGAAATCCATTTTGTTATGTTTACTAAAGTAAAAGGTGTGAATATCTGGTTGCGGCTGCTATAAAATTTTGGGGATAAAGTAGGAAATGGAAATATTGATATCTTACAGAGCTGCGTTTGGTGACCTCTTGCTCCTGTCTGTGGTGGGTCCCCCAAACACCCACTAGCCCCTTGAGCTGTGTGCCAGGATGGCCCCCTTATTCGCTGTCTTAGCCGCGGGGGCCTTTCCTTTACTTTGGGCCGTGGCGCGTGCGGGGGCAGCCTTAGCTTTGCCCCCTCCTAACGTAGGCCGCGAGCGCGAGGAGGGTGCCCTGTCGGCACCCCCCCCCTTATTACTGGGTCCAGCTGCGGCTCTTGTGCGCACACCCTGCTGCGACGCCCCCGGAGTGCCCTCCGGGGGCCCCTGCTGCCCCGCTGCCACACTCACAGTTGCCCCATGATTCAGCATCTCTGCCCCTCTGTCCGGCCCACCATGCGCCCCCCCGGCCTCCCGGGCCCCATCGTTCTTGCCCCCAAGAGCGGGTGTCCCCCCCCGAGGTGCTCCCTTCTTACCTTCGGAGCCCAGGGGGAACGATCCGCTCTGCTCGCTGTCCGGATTGCGACTGCCGCGAGCGGAAATTACGTCACCGGAAGTGACTCGGGGACGCGCAACGCTGCCGGAAGTCGATGCGGCGGCCATTTTAGATGCCACGAGGGACGACGAACCGGAGGCCTGTACATCACCGTAGGCCGAAGCCGGGGCCTGAAGTACCGCCGGACCAGACGACGCACCCGCGAGGACCGACGCCAAGGACTGGAGGAGAGCCACCGCCGCCGCCACCGATTCCCCGGAGAGGACCACTGCCGCAGGTGAGGCCGCACTGCTCCCACTACCCGCGCCAACGACTCTCTCCCCCGAGGTGCTCGCACCTCCTAAGGCCTCGCTGGGCCCTGCCACTACAGGCCCCTGCCTAAGCCCGACACCGGAACCCCCGGCTATAGAACCGGGACCCCCGGAGCCGAACCCGCAGCTCCCCTGGGACCCCCTAGGCCCTAAAACCGAACCGCCTAGCGCTCCTACTCGCCCCTCAGGACCAATCTCCCCCGGGGGCCTACATTCTGACTCACCCGACTGATAAGCTGTACCGGGGCCACCATCCCCCTCTAAATTCTCCCGTGCAGGAGAAGAGAACAACAATGGGCTACCCCCCCCCCCCCAAGGGAGAAACAGGCAGACACAGCCCAGACCCATGGCCCAGACCCACCGTGACAGTTCCAGATGGGGATGGTGCGACCCACTCCACGTCCTCTAACTCCATTTCTTCCCATTCTGCAGCTTCGTCTTCCATTGGAAAATGCTGCAAACTGCTAAGCTGAAAAATCTTCTGGGAGTCCACAGGAACAAAGAGGAAGTAGAATCCCTGTACATCCTTCTTATAAGGTTAGTAAACCCCTCCCAACACAATTGTAACTAATACACACACACAGCAGCACTCACTCTTCCAGGCCTTAACCCTTAGCTACGCTTCGGGCTATTTGCCCTGCACTTTCTGTGTGTCAGGCCCACAGCATATACTGTGCCTAATTGCTCTGTTTTCCACCACTCATATCTGGTGTAACATTAGTGTAAATTAAAAAAAAAAAAACTTTTACATCAGTCTGCTAGTGTAATCTAATTTCAGTTGCCAGGCCAGCCTGCCACTGCCAGCCTCAGTGCCACCACTCATATCTGGTGTAACATTAGTGTAATTTTTTTTTTAAAAAAAACTTTTACATCAGTCTGCTAGTGTTATTTAATTTTATTTGCCAGGCCAGCCTGCCACTAGTGCCAGCCTGTGTGTCAGGCTCCCAGCATATACTTTGCCTACTTCCATCCTCAGTGCCACCACTTATATCTGTTGTAACATTAGTGTAACTTTTTTTAAAAAAAACTTTTACATCAGTCTGCTAGTGTTATTTAATTTTAGTTGCCAGGCCAGCCTGCCACTAGTGCCAGCCTGTGTGTCAGGCTCCCAGCATATACTGTGCCTACTTCCATCCTCAGTGCCACCACTCATATCTGTTGTAACATTAGTGTAACTTTTTAAAAAAAAAAAACCTTTTACATCAGTCTGCTAGTGTTATTTAATTTTAGTTGCAAGGCCAGCCTGCCACTAGTGCCAGCCTGTGTGTCAGGCTCCCAGCATATACTGTGCCTACTTCCATCCTCAGTGCCACCACTCATATCTGTTGTAACATTAGTGTAACTTTAAAAAAAAAACTTTTACATCAGTCTGCTAGTGTTATTAAATTTTAGTTGCCAGGCCAGCCTGCCACTAGTGCCAGCCTGTGTGTCAGGCTCCCAGCATATACTGTGCCTACTTCCATCCTCAGTGCCACCACTAATATATGTTGTAACATTAGTGTAACTTTTTTAAAAAAAAACCTTTTACATCAGTCTGCTAGTGTTATTTAATTGTATTTGCCAGGCCAGCCTGCTGCCACTAGTGCCAGTCTGTGTGTCAGGCTCCCAGCATATACTTTGCCTACTTCCATCCTCAGTGCCACCACTCATATCTGTTGTAACATTAGTGTAACTTTAAAAAAAAAAAACTTTTACATCAGTCTGCTAGTGTTATTAAATTTTAGTTGCCAGGCCAGCCTGCCACTAGTGCCAGCCTGTGTGTCAGGCTCCCAGCATATACTGTGCCTACTTCCATCCTCAGTGCCACCACTCATATATGTTGTAACATTAGTGTAACTTTTTAAAAAAAAAACCTTTTACATCAGTCTGCTAGTGTTATTTAATTTTATTTGCCAGGCCAGCCTGCTGCCACTAGTGCCAGCCTGCGTGTCAGGCTCCCAGCATATACTTTGCCTACTTCCATCCTCAGTGCCACCACTCATATCTGTTGTAACATTAGTGTAACTTTTTTTTTTAAAAAAACTTTTACATCAGTCTGCTAGTGTTATTTAATTTTAGTTGCCAGGCCAGCCTGCCACTAGTGCCAGCCTGTGTGTCAGGCTCCCAGCATATACTGTGCCTACTTCCATCCTCAGTGCCACCACTCATATCTGTTGTAACATTAGTGTAACTTTTTTTTAAAAAAAACTTTTACATCAGTCTGCTAGTGTTATTTAATTGTAGTTGCCAGGCCAGCCTGCCACTAGTGCCAGCCTGTGTGTCAGGCTCCCAGCATATACTGTGCCTACTTCCATCCTCAGTGCCACCACTCATATATTTTGTAACATTAGTGTAACTTTTTTTTAAAAAAAAACCTTTTACATCAGTCTGCTAGTGTTATTTAATTTTATTTGCCAGGCCAGCTTGCTGCCACTAGTGCCAGCCTGTGTGTCAGGCTCCCAGCATATACTTTGCCTACTTCCATCCTCAGTGCCACCACTCATATCTGTTGTAACATTAGTGTAACTTTTTTTTTAAAAAAACGTTTACATCAGTCTGCTAGTGTTATTGAATTTTAGTTGCCAGGCCAGCCTGCCACTAGTGCCAGCCTGTGTGTCAGGCTCCCAGCATATACTGTGCCTACTTCCATCCTCAGTGCCACCACTCATATCTGTTGTAACATTAGTGTAACTTTTTTTAAAAAAAACTTTTACATCAGTCTGCTAGTGTTATTTAATTTTAGTTTCCAGGCCAGCCTGCTGCCACTAGTGTCAGCCTGTGTGTCAGGCTCCCAGCATATACTGTGCCTACTTCCATCCTCAGTGCCACCACTCATATCTGTTGTAACATTAGTGTAACTTTAAAAAAAAAACTTTTACATCAGTCTGCTAGTGTTATTAAATTTTAGTTGCCAGGCCAGCCTGCCACTAGTGCCAGCCTGTGTGTCAGGCTCCCAGCATATACTGTGCCTACTTCCTCAGTGCCACCACTCATATCTGTTGTAACATTAGTGTACATTTTTTTTTTTTTAATTTCTTTATTTAGTGAAAAAACCCCAGGGGGCGCAATACAACAAGTAGTGATAAAATACATGAAGAAGCGAAACTTAATTATTCACAAAAATGGCATCATAGCAGACACTTCACTTCATGGTATAAGTATTAGTCTGATACAGTCTTGAAGTAACTGTCACCCAACCTGGCATTTTAAATTTTTGCCTAAAACCGGGAAGAAAGGAAAAAAGGGGGGGGGGAGGGGAGGGGGGGAGGGGATAAGGGATGGGGAGGGGGGGCGGGAAAGGGGTAGGGTCAAAGGGGAGAGGGGAAGGAGAGGAGAGGAAGGGGAGAGGGGTTAAGCCTATTGGAAGGGGAAAGGGGGAAGGGGAAGAGGGGGGGAGGGGGATAGGGGAACCAACAAAATAACAATAACAACAACAACAAAGTTTCCTATGCAAGTAACAAAACCTGGATCGGATGGCATCATAGGGAAAAGCGGCAACCCTGGCGGGGCGACAATCCAATTTACATAATAAAAACTTAGATGTATATATATATATGAGGAGATTTACATTTACATCCCCTGGCCAGTGTAAGTTTGATGGGTTCCCGAGGTGATTAGTGCTTACACAGGTGGTCTCCAGGGAGGGGGGGGGAACAAAACATTTCCAGTTAACGTAAACAGTCAAAACAGCAACAACAACAGAGTCCTCCACCTGAGCGGCAGGGTTCAATTTTGTGATCCGTAAGAGGCAGCGAAAGCCCCAAGTTCGATGGGCTTTGCTGGGGAGGAGGCACCCGGTCCGCCCCACGTGTTTTGTTGCGGTTTCCTACACAGATTAGCTCCAGCGTATCAGGGTCTTATGGGGAAGGTAAGGATAGTTGGAAAAGTGAAGGGAGTAAGAAAGGGAGGAAGGAGCAGGGGAGAGGAAAGAAAGAAGAGGAGAGGAGGGGGGAGAAAGGGAGGGAGAGGGAGGTTAGTGTTTTTAGGGGTTATTTAGCCTTCCTATATGTCCTGGCTTCTTAGTCTCTCTGTCATCATAAATATACTATTGGCAAAAGGTGATATTATCTGTGTGTATATGCTGACGGGTAAGGTCAATAGGTAGGGTTCCCATTTTCTGTAAAAGGTCTTAATTCTCCTCTCTAGGTCTCCCTTGACGTCTGCCTGTTCAATTAAAAGCTGTGCATGCAAGAGGCTAATAAAATGTGTGATATGTGGCGGTTTACTAGAGACCCAGTGTCGTAGGATCAGTTTCCTAGCTATTAGGATGGCGGTGTTTATGAAGCGGTCCTGTGGGGTGCTCCGTGTGTGTCCCTTGAAAAAGAAGACGTCGTGGATTGTTAAGATTAATGTCTCGCTATGTATCCTGTTTAACCAGTATTGTATCTTATTCCAGTATTGAGTTATTTTAGGGCAACCCCAAAACAGATGAGTAATATCCGGACCAGGTAAAGAGCATTTAGGGCATGAATCCACTGCGCCCGGAACCCACTTGGCTCTAAGGTGGGGGGTGATGTAGCTGAAATGGATGAATTTAAGATGCATCTCTCTATATCTCATTGCTAATGTGCTAGTGGTAAGCAGTTTAAAGCTGTTTGATATAGTGTCTTCACTAATGTCGAGGCCTGTGCAGCATGACCATTTGGCACTCAGCTGTTGCATGATCTCAGTAGATTTGCCTTCAATAATTAAGTTATAGATGTAGGAAATAGAGTGTGATCCCTGCTTAGTCAGAGAGCAAATGGAGTCCATTGGGGAGTTCGTCATGACGTCAAGACCCTCAGTGAGGAGTTTACGTGCGTAGTGAGTGACTTGGAGGTATGCAAATGTACTGTGTCTGGGGAGGCCAAATTTATCTTGTAGATGCGTCAAAGGGAATATTGTGTTGGTAAGTGGGTTTATTAGTTGTGAGATTGCACCTAGTCCCTTCTCCTCCCACTGAGCGAATATTCGCGTAGTCATGCCTGGGAGAAAGTTAGGGTTGCCCCTCAGTGGGAGATGCTTAGTGGGTGCGGTGGAGAGCTTCCACCACTTGCATAATTTTGCCCAGGCACGTAGTGGATCTCTAAAGAGAATGCTATTCTTGATTTGGGCAGGAAGAGTGTGAATAGGGGCATGCGGGAGGAAGGCTAAATGAAGTGGGTGGACAAGGGATTTTTCGAGGTGTTCATCATTAAAGACTGATGTTCGTGCTAACCATTCAAAGACTAATTTTGTCAGCGTCGCCCAATTGTACCATTCAACGTTTGGGAGCTTTAGTCCACCTTTGTCAGTAGGTAGCGCTAGTTTTGTTCTGCTGATTCTATGTTTCTTTGAATTCCACGCAAAGTCACTGAAGGCACTAGATATACTCTTCAGGTCCTTCTGTGTCAATAGGAAGGGAATCAACTGCAATGGGTATAATAACTTGGGCATTGCCAACATTTTAATTAAACTCACTCGGCCCGACAAGGGTATGGGTAATTTAGACCAGCTCGCCAATAACGAGCAAACCTGCTTGACCACTGGGGGGATGTTCAGTTTGTATATTGAATGCGGGTTAACATGTAGGAGGATGCCCAGGTACTTGAAGGAGCCATCCGTGATTTTAAGCGCAGTTTGTATGGGTGTGGGGGGGTGCCTGCTAGCCAGGTATGTCATTTCCGATTTGTCCAGGTTTACCTTGTAACCCGAAATGGTGCCGAATTGTTGAAATATGGAAATGAGTTTGGGTATGTTATCATAGGGCTTGGTTACATATAAGAGTAGGTCATCAGCATACAGTGATAGATGCATTGAATGAGACCCCACTTGTAATGCCGGGAGCTTGTTTCTGATATATATAGCTAGGGGTTCTATAGCCAGGTTAAATAGCAGGGGCGATAGAGGGCATCCCTGCCTAGTACCTCTTCCGAGGAAAAAAGGCTGGGGCACCTCTCCATTCACTATCACAGAAGAGCGGGGGCTGTGGTATAACGTTTGTATGAGCCTTTGAAAATCCCCAACTATACCGAATTTTCCCAGGGTAGTCAAGAGGTGATCCCATTCTACTCTGTCGAACGCCTTTTCCGCGTCGACAGAGAGAAGGCAGGCCTCTGGGAGTGCGACAGGTTCAGTTTTGTTACAGTCTTTTCTTTGCCAGTAGTACTCTATCACCGACAAGGTCTTACGTATGTTGGTGACTGAGGAGCGGTGCTTCATGAATCCTGTCTGATCTTTATGAATGACTGACCCTAGTACAGCAGCTAACCTATTTGCAAGTATAGCCGTAAAAAGTTTGTATTCGCTGTTCAAGAGAGCTATTGGTCTGTAGGAGGCAGGGGATGTCGGGTCTCGACCTGGTTTCAATATTAAACACATAAGGGCGTCTGCAAAGTCAATTGGGGGGGTTGCTGTGCCCTTCAGATAGGCTGTAAATGTTTGGGCCAGCAGTGGGCTAAGTTCCACTTGTAATAGCTTATAGTACTCAATGGGTATTTTGTCTGGTCCCGGGGTCTTGCCCAACTTAGCTGTTTTAATGGCTTTCAGTACCTCCGACGCATGAATTGGGGCGTTGAGGAGGTCTAGGTTGTCGGAGCTAAGAGAGGGAGGGATAATTCCTCCTTATCATTCTGTGTGCATGGCTGCGTGGTGTAAAGTGCAGAGTAGAAGTTTAGGAATTCTGACATTATGGATTTAGTGTCTGAGTGTATCACCCCTTGCGCTTGGATTGAGGGAATTATGGATTTAGGGTTGGCCAGTTTCACTACGTTAGCCAGTAGCTTTCCAGTTTTATCTCCAAACCTATAAAACCGGCCCTTTCTATGCGTCTGGAACAAGTGGTCCTGCTGAGCCAGGGCATCCTCCCTAAGTCTCTTTTTCTCGTAAAATATATTTCTGCATTGGGGGGAGGGATGAGCTAGGTATTGATTGTATGCAGCTGTGACTTCTGCCGTGGTGACAGTTTCTATCTTTTTCCGTTTTGCATTGTAGTGGGCGGTAAAACTGGTGATTTGTCCCCTCATGACTGCCTTAGATGCTCCCCAAAAAATCCCTGGGGTATGGAGGTGTTGGGCATTAAAGGTATAGTACTCCTTCCACTGAGTTTTTAGGTGTTTACTGAACTCAATGTTGTGGTACAGGTAGGTAGGGAATCTCCAGGACTTTTGAGTAGGAGAGTTGGGTTTGGGGCCAAGTAGTAGCCATATGGGCGCATGGTCCGAGATTATAATATCTGAGATGTCTGTCTGTGGGATTTGTGTATGTAGCTGACCCGAACACAGGAAGTAATCAATACGCGAGAGAGTGTTGTGCGTTTTAGAGGCACACATAAAGTCTCTCCTGGTTGGATTACGAGAGCGCCATACGTCAATGAGGTCCAGTGAGTTTTTAAAGGTTGCTATGGTATCTGTTTCTTTTTTCCGTTTCTTAGCTAGAGTCTTTTCCTGTCTCTTAGTGTGTGTGTCAGTTCTGCGGTCTAGTGGCAGTTCCTGGGCCAGATTAAAGTCTCCCCCCATTAGAATGGGAGAGTCAGCAAGAGCAGCCAAGTGAGTCTGAATGGAGCGCCAGAACGATGGTCTGAGTTGGTTAGGGCCATAGATGTTACATATGGTGTATGTACGATTATCTATCTGTAGACTAGCTATGATATACCTGCCTCTAGGATCTATGGTGGTGGGGTTGATTTGTACTGATAGTCCTTTTCTGACAAGTATAGCAACTCCTCTCTTACGCCCTTCTGTAGGGGTGTAATATACTCGGTCAACCCACCTGCTTTTAAGTTTCTCATGTTCCGCCCCTGTGAATCGTGTCTCCTGTAGGAGAGCAATGTCAGTTTGAAGTCGTCCTAGGTGCTGCAAAATGATGCTGCGCTTGGCTGGGGAGGTAATCCCTCCTACATTCCATGATACAAGTTTAAGGGGGCGCGCCATATTGTTGGGGAGGGGAAGATGTATATGGTGGGTGCCGTACAACAGATGTATGAGTTATAGGTGTATATTGTCTCTGCTGGATTCTGTATATAGTGGTGGGTTGTGTAGTAGATCTATTAGGGGATTGAGAGATAAGAGGGTTATGTTCAGAAGGGTGTGTCTGAAGCTTTAGCGACTTACGGTCTGAAGTATCTGTGGGTACCAAGCTAGATGGAATCCGGGTGCTCCTCCCGCAGCCTGAGGAAAAAGACATGCATATAAGTACAAGATTAACAGCCTGATTTTCAAGACATGGAGAGAATAAAAGGGGGTAAGAGAGACATATAAGGGCCAAGGTCAGGGCAGGGGAAGAAGGGAAAGACACACAAGGAAGGGAAAGAGGTGGGGGACTGATCAGTATACCCTTAGGGGGTATAGACATATACATTGCCAGGGTCACCAGGAGGGACAGGAGATGTATGTAGGCGTGAACATAAATAAGCAAGTACAAATACTTAGTCCTTGAGATAGGTAATAATAAGAGACTCTGGGATAGGTCATCCATTCTGCAAGTTGGGGGGGCTGGAGGGTGGATGTATGCAGAATGTCTCTTCAACCCTCGCCGTTGCGTGTTTCAGCGTCTAAGAACTCCTGTAGTTGTTGCGGGGTCAAGAAGAGCTTGGGGCCTCCAGATGTCATGAGCTTCAGTTTGGCCGGATTGAGTAGTGAGGCTTGCCGTCCCATGGAGTGTAGCTTGGAGCAGAGGGGTGCAAACTCTTTCTGCTTTCTCGCCACCTCAGCAGAGAAGTCTTGAAAGATGAGGAGCTTGTGGCCTTCGTAGAGGAGGTCAGGTTTGGAGCGGTATGCCTTTAGGACTGCCAATTTCTCTTGGTATCTAAGCAGTTTAAAGATGACCTGACGTGGCCTCTGGTTAGGCTTAGATGGTAGGGAGTCCGGGCCTATTCTGTGAGCTCTCTCGATGTCAAGCGGCATAGTCTCCTGGTCCATTTTCAATAATTTAGGTAAGGTATAGGCTGTAAATTCCAGTAAGTCTTTGTTTTTAATTGACTCAGGGACTCCCACAACTCTCAGGTTGTTGCGACGAGATCTATTTTCGAAATCATCCAGCTTGTCCTGTAGTGAGGAATTGTGACGCTCTAGGCGTTGTATAGCCAAAGTAGATGTTTGTTGGGTGTCTTCCACATCAGATATCCTTTGCTCTGCATGCTGTAGTCTGTTGGCATATTGTCGGATCTCAGTGGTAAGGGTATCCATTCCTGCCTGCAATGTCTCCATTTTAGGCAGAAAAAAAGGCTTTGAGGTCTTGGAGCAGATCAGGGGGTGGTTCAGGGCCAATGTCTCTTTGGACAGGGGAGGGGGGGTCCTGGTGAATTTCCACGACATGTTTCTTAGTTTTGTCTGCTGCTTTCTGTCTACCAGCCATGATTGGTATAGCCTGTGAAGCTGAGACCTTGAAATACTTGTCAACTTTCATAAGGGATGATAATCTCTGCCTTCTTTCTGCACATGGTCATATAGATTTTGAAGCGTTAAAATGCTACTTCAGAAGTAGAGAATATAACAATATATCTGAGGCATATAGAATTGGTAAGGCGTGTGGAGAAAAGTTCGTCGCACCTGTCTTTCAGGCAACACAGCATCCCCTGAGTGTAGGTTCCTTTCCTTCCTGGTTTAGGGAAGCTAGTGATTTTCAGCTATCAGAGGCAGTGTGGAAAGTTACTACTTGTTGTTTGTTGGCTCAAATTGCTGGTATGCTCTGCAGTCTTAAGGAGGTCTGAGGTCTGCGGACTAGGCCACGTGGGTACAGGTTTCTATTCTAAGTCTCAGGTAGGCTGGTGAGCTTGTTGACCCGCAACAGCTTGCCGTAGGTGTACTTTAAAATGTCCCAGCTGTGAAATTGCAGAGTTCAGATATCTCAAGAGGGGTTAATAGCTATAAAGCAAGGTGCTGGTCTCAATCCTGTGTCCTGCTGTTGCGGCACTAACAGCGTTAGGGGAAATAGAGTATAGGGCAGCGTGGCTGAGAGCGTTAGGCTTTGTTGCTTATGTGGGGGCCTTGGTTGGCTACTGGGGATGGAGTATGCAGCAAAGTGATGGTAGCAGTGTTAGTAGGTATGGGGAGGATCTTAGGTGTATGGCTGTTCCTGCTGTTTTAGCAGCGCTTGTTATGGAGCGCTCCCTTCAGGCCTGTCTCTAGGGCTAAGACGTCTCCAGCGGCCCTGTTTGTGGTCCTCCTCCCCAATCTCACAGAGTCTATAGTGGTGTGAAAGTGCATCTTGTAGTGTGCTGTAGCCTTTGGGTTGCCCAGCTAGAGAAATGAGTGGAGCTGCGTAGGCTGTATAGGGCAAAATGGCGGCCGCTCAGAAAGGCAGTGCGTGTGTTACCCTTTCTGTTTTTTTAGCTCACCGCTGTGATGCAGGTCGGGATCTCTTCTGCAACTTTTGCTGGGGCAGGTAAAGTGGAGCCAGAGACCCTGTCACCGGTCGCGAGGACACCACTATTGTACGGTGTCTTCCGCCGCTCTCAGGCGCGGCTCTTTTCCGCGGTCCGCGGGCTCCTGGTGGGGAAGCCATTCTTGGGGGCCTCTACAAGTTAGGATGCCAGGCAAGGTGTAGTAATCACCTGTTAAGGCTAAATATTGTGTTCGGGGTCGTTTCCTGACTGCCGTGATAGTTTAAGCAAGAGGTTTGGCGGGGCTCCTCTGTCTTGCGGCCAGTCAGTTCGCCCACCCACCGGAAGTCCTAGTGTACATTTTTTTAAAAAAAACTTTTACATCAGTCTGCTAGTGTTATTTAATTTTAGTTGCCAGGCCAGCCTGCCACTAGTGCCAGTCTGTATGTCAGGCTCCCAGCATATACTGTGCCTACTTCCATCCTCAGTGCCACCACTCATATCTGTTGTAACATTAGTGTAAATTTTTTAAAAAAAAACTTTTACATCAGTCTGCTAGTGTTATTTAATTTTATTTGCCAGGCCAGCCTGCCACTAGTGCCAGCCTGTGTGTCAGGCTCACAGCATATACTGTGCCTACTTCCATCCTCAGTGCCACCACTCATATCTGTTGTAACATTAGTGTAAATTTTTTTTAAAAAAACTTTTACATCAGTCTGCTAGTGTTATTTAATTTTAGTTGCCAGGCCAGCCTGCCACTGCCAGCCTGTGTGTCAGGCTCACAGCATATACTGTGCCTACTTCCTCAGTGCCACCACTCATATCTGTTGTAACATTAGTGTAAATTTAAAAAAAAAAAAAACCTTTTACATCAGTCTGCTAGTGTTATTTAATTGCAGTTGCCTGCCTGCCAGCGTGTGTTCCAGGCCCACTTTCCAACTAGTGCCACCAATCATATTTGTTATAAAAGTAGTGTAAATATTTAAAAAGAAAACTTTTTTGACTGTGAAACATCAGTCTGTTAGTGTAATCTAATTGAAGTTGCCTGCCTGCCAGCGTGAGTGCCAGGCCCACTTGCCAACTAGTGCCACCAATCATATTTGTTATAACAGTATTGTAAATATTTTTTAAAAAAACTTTTTTGACTGTGAAACATCAGTCTGCTATTGTAATCTAATTGAAGTGGCCTGCCTGCCAGCGTGAGTGCCAGGCCCACTTGCCAACTAGTGCCACCAATCATATTTGTTATAACAGTATTGTAAATATTTAAAAAAAAAACTTTTTTGACTGTGAAACATCAGTCTGCTATAGTAATCTAATTGAAGTGGCCTGCCTGCCAGCGTGTGTGCCAGGCCCACTTGCCAAGTTAGTGGCACCACTCATATTTGTTGTAACAGTAGTGTAAATATTTAAAAAAAAAACCTTTTTTGACTGTGAAACATCAGTCTGCTAGTGCAATCTAATTGCAGTTGCCTGCCAGCGTGTGTGCCAGGCCCACCTGCCAACTAGTGCCACCAATCATATTTGTTCTAACAGTATTGTAAATATTTAAAAAAAAAAAAATTTTGACTGTGAAACATCAGTCAGCTAGTGTAATCTAATTGCAGTTGCCTGCCTGCCTGCCTGCCAGCGTGTGTGCCAGGCCCACTTGTCAACTAGTGCCACCAATCATATTTGTTATAACAGTATTGTAAATATTTTAAAAAATATATTTTTGACTGTGAAACATCAGTCAGCTAGTGTAATCTAATTGCAGTTGCCTGCCTGCCAGCGTGTGTGCCAGGCCCACTTGCCAACTAGTGCCACCAATCATATTTGTTATAACAGTAGTGTAAATATTTAAAAAAAAAACTTTTTTGACTGTGAAACATCAGTCTGCTATTGTATGTAATCTAATTGAAGTTGCCTGCCTGCCAGCATGTGTGCCAGGCCCACTGCCAAGTTAGTGGCACCACTCATATTTGTTGTAACAGTAGTGTAAATATTTTTAAAAAAAACTTTTTTGACTGTGAAACATCAGTCTGCTAGTGTAATCTAATTGAAGTTGCCTGCCTGCCTGCCTGCCAGCGTGTGTGCCAGGCCCACTTGCTAACTAGTGCCACCAATCATATTTGTTATAACAGTAGTGTAAATATTTTAAAAAAAACTTTTTTGACTGTGAAACATCAGTCTGCTATTGTAATCTTATTGCATTTGCCTGCCTGCCAGCGTGTGTGCCAGGCCCACTTGCCAAGTTAGTGGCACCACTCATATTTGTTGTAACAGTAGTTTAAATATTTAAAAAATAAACATTTTTGACTGTGAAACATCAGTCTGCTTTTTTGTGTCAGGCTCACAGCGTATACTGTGGCCACTTGCCCAGTGCCACCACTCATATATTGTTTAATAGTAGTGTAAGTGTACATTTAAAAACAATAAACTTTTTGGATTGTGAAACATCAGTCTGCTTTTTTGTGTCAGGCTCACAGCGTATACTGTGTCCACTTGCCCAGTGGCACCACTCATATTTTGTTTAATAGTAGTGTAAGTCTACATTTAAAAAAAAAAATTACAGGCAGAGGCAGGCCACAACGCAGTAGTGATGTTGCAAACCTAAAAATTTCGGTTCACGAACGGCGGACTCGAACTTCCGCTACTGTTCGCGAACCGGCAAACCAGGCAAACCCCCATTGACTTCAATAGGCAGGCAAACTTTAAAACCCACAAGGACTCTTTCTGGCCACAATACTGATGGAAAAGTTGTTTCAAGGGGACTAACACCTGGACTGTGGCAAGCCGGATGGGGATCCATGGCAAAACTCCCACGGAAAATTACATAGTTGATGCAGAGTCTGGTTTTAAGCCATAAAGGGCATAAATCACCTAACATTCCTAAATTGTTTTGAATAATGTGCTCTAAAACATCAGGTATGATGTAGTATCGATCAGGTAGTGCAAGGTTTACGCCCGCTTCACAGTGACAGACCAAACTCCCCGTGTAACTCACCGCAAACAACTGCAAACAGTCCATTTGCACAACCACGACTTAGATAGATTTGATAGTTAGATACATACATTACATAGATCAATAGATGCAATATACATTTGATGATAGATACGAATTACATAGATCAATCGATGCAATATACATTTGATAGATACGAATTACATAGATCAAAAGATGCAATATACATTTGATAGATACAAATTACATCGATCAATAGATTCAATTTATATTTGATAGATACGATTGATAGTTAGATAGATTTGATAGATAGATAGATTTGATAGATATATGATGTCCCTGACAGAGTATAACAATAAGACATGCGGTCTGGTGTAAAGTCTATTTCAACTATGTAAGTGGAACGCAACTGCAGATCAATTATTGTTTTGTATCACCTGGGTTTTTGGGCTATTTAGGTGAGCATAGACCAGTAAACCTGTGGTGAATTAATATTAAGTTAGAGGTTCAATGCTGTTAGTACTATCACAACATGAATCCTTCTAAGCACAATATTTCCAATACTGTTAGACTGGCACAGTATGGAAAAAATAATGAAAAAATGATAGAAGAAAAATATGCTTCTAATTTAAAGAACTTGAGAGAACAAAAATTCTTTTTTAAGCTTACATTAAATAAACATGTAATGCAGGAGAGAGTTGGTTAATCCTTGTAAGAAGTAAGCTTGGTTTGCAAGAGATATACTTTTAACAAATCACAGAGAATGCTTCAGTTGTCTTGTAGCTGCAACTTTGTAACTGTGTTTATTGAGAGCAACTGCTGCAGAGTAAGAGAGGAATTTGGCAAGATGCCCAGACTTGCAGTTGCAAAACCAAGTAACAGTTTTTATTTTGAAATAGTTAAATCCTCTTCAGTTCAAGCTTGAAACTTAAAGCTCAAAGTCTTGTTCTTAAAGCAGCATATATATTATGAAGTGAGAAAGGAGACATTGATTCCCCAGTATGAAATAGTGTGCAGAGTTATTTAGAAAACTGCAGTGCCTGTCAGCTCCAGTTAAATTAAGAGTGATGCTGTAAGTGTACAATAGCAATTCAGCAGTTAAGTTCTCAAATAGTATGCAAGGAATAAAATTAAGAGGTAACTTAGCTGTAAGTCCAAGGATGCAAACAGGATATTTCAGGGGATGTAATCCTTGTAGAAAATAGTACAGAGTAATCCAAGCAAATAGTCCTTTGTGAAAGCAGTTGGTTTGAGAAAAACAATGCAGCTCAGAGACTGTGTGTAAGCTGTTACTCCTGCTAATGAAAATAACTAAGCACCTGTTTGCTGACAGGTGGAGCCTTAAGTAACATGAAAGTGAGAGAACCATGTGATGAGAAGTGAGAGAAGTAAAACATGAAATGGAATCCTGACATCTGGGACCCGTGGTGTGTTAAGTAGTATTATTCTTAGCAGTTTACTACCTGTTACTCCCCCTATCGGGGGAGGTCTATATGGGCTGCATTTTTGGAACAGGGAGATGGAAGAAGATGATTGGTCTGTCCTCCTACTTCAAATTTGGCCTAAACACAAGTGGCTGTCTCAAATCAGTCCGGCCACGAGATAGATAGATTTGATAGAGAGATATACATAGATTCATAGTTAGATAGAATCGATAGAAGATAAATAGATCGATTTGATAGATATATAATTACCCTTACAAAGTATAATAATAAAACATGCGTTCTGGGAGCCATAGTAACTAGGTTGTGTTAAGTAATACTATTCTTAGCACTTTAATCCCTGTAACACCCCCTATCGGGGGATGTCTATATGGCCTGCATGTTCACCCTGACAAATTATAACAACAAGACATGCGGTCTGGGACCCATGGTAACTAGGTTTTGTTTACATTAGTACTATTCTTAGCACTTTAATCCATGTTACTCCCCCTATCGGGGAGGTCTATACGGCCTGCCTGATTACCCTCACCAAATATAACAACAAGACATGCGGTCTGGGACCCATGGTAACTAGGTTGTGTTTATATTAGTACTATTCTTAGCACTTTAATCCCTTTTACTCCCCCTATCGGGGAAGGTCTATATGGCCTGCCTGATTACCCTCACAAAATATAACAATAAGACATGCGGTCTGGGAGCCATAGTAAGGTTGTGTTAACTAGTACTATTCTTAGCACTTTAATCCCTGTTCCTCCCCCTATCAGGGGAGGTCTATATGGCCTGCCTGATTACCCTCACAAAATATAAGCAAATATGAGTGGTGGCTGCCTGGCTGGCACAGAGCAATTAACCACAGTATATGCTGTGTGAGCCTGAGACACAGGCCTGATAGAAAATGAAATTAGATTACACTAGCAAAATGATTTAAAAGTTTTTTTTTTTAAATTTACAATAATGTTAAGCAGATATGAGTGGTGGCTGCTGGCACAGCAATTAACCACAGTATATGCTGTGTAAGCCTGACAAAAAATGAAATTAGATTACACTAGCAAAATGATTTAAAAGTTTGTTTGTTTACATTTACACTAATGTTAAGCAGATATGAGTGGTGGCTGCTGGCACAGAGCAATTAACCACAGTGTATGCTGTGTAAGCCTGACACACAGGCCTGATAGAAAATGAAATTAGATTACACTAGCAAAATGATTTAATTTTTTTTTTTTTTTTAATTTAAAATAATGTTAAGCAGATATGAGTGGTGGCTGGCTGCTGGCACAGCAATTAACCACAGTGTATGCTGTGTAAGCCTGACTCACAGGCCTGATAGAAAATGAAATTAGATTACACTAGCAAAATGATTGTTACAGAAGCATTAGTTATTTTGTTGTGAAGAGCTTATTTCCCAGCAGCAATGCCTGAACCAGCAAGCCAGCGCCTAAGAAGGGCTCCAAGAAAACCGTAACAAGTATCATTTCATAAAGAGTTAACTTTTTTCAGCTTTTAGAAACTATTGCCTAAATACACATTTGCTGGCTTCAGCTCTAAGTTTAGAGATAACCAATCCCATTGTCTAATCACCTCCGGAGCCAGACTGCTAATTGATAAGATGAACTTGTAAACTTGTTATCTTAAGTACTGTAATCCTATTGTGGCCTGTCAAAGGACAGTGCTCTCTATCTAAATGTGTGATGGGGGATTTTGTGCTTCCCCCCCTCTCCCCCTGGGAGTGCCCTGTGTGCATGTAACCTTAATAAAAAGCAGGCTGGGCATCCCAGTCCTGAGTTCTTGTTTGACCCTCAATCGCAGCGTTGACTCGTTAATGTGGGCAGAAGGGTATCCTAGCTGTACTGCAGCTAAGGGAGATTATTCTATATTTGCGAGACTCATATAGAATACTATGGAAAGCAGCTTCTCCCCTCTTTAGCAATAGGGATCCAGGCTACTAAGCGGTCCATCTCTCAGCGAGACTAAGGGTAACCGTAACATTTGGCGGCAGCGGCGGGATTTTCCTGGATTTCCTAGGAGAGGTACAGAACGGATGGAGAGCGCTTACGAAAAATTGAAGCGTACAACCCTAAAGGATTTACTTGAAAGCAGAGGGGGGTACGCCAGCAACCGGCCGAGGAGAGAGCTGATCACAGAATTGACCGAACTGGATCAGAGCTTCACAATGGCGGAAACACCGACCACGATTAGTGACGAAAAAACCAGGATTGTTCGGGAAAGGCTCTCATTATACGGGCCGAACCCCTCCATGGAATTGGTACAGCAGTTGATGGCGGAGGCGGATGAGGATATACGAGAGACTCGAGCCCACGAACTCAACCTAGCGAATGCACACCGCAATGCTGAAGCCCCGCAGGTAATCATCCCTGTCGAAAATGCTGGGAGGCCCAAGATACCCTATGCAGCATTTCGACCCTTCCTAGAGAGCGAGACAGGGATTGATGAATATTTGTCGGACTTCGAAAGGCAATGTGCCCTGCACCAGATTCCCAACAGAGAGTGGCCCACGATATTGTCTGGGAAACTATCCGGGCGAGCCCTGGAAGCCTTTCGTACTCTGGGTGCTGAGGAAGTGACACAGTATGAGCTAGTTAAGGAGACACTGTTGCGACGGTACGCTGTAACTCCGGACACATATCGCCGACAGTTTCGGGGCATGAAAAAGAAGCCTAACGATACCCATATGGAATGGGCGCACCGAATGCGGAGAGCGGCAAATCACTGGCTGAGCGGAAGTAAAGCGGTGACTGGTGAGGAAATTTTACAATTGTTTCTCTTAGAACATTTTTATAATGGCATGGAACAGCAAGGGAAGGAATGGCTGCTAGACAGGCGGCCTTCTACCTTAGTAGAAGCAGCCAAATTGGCCGATGAACATTATGACTCCCGTCTTCACGAACCCATGAACTACCGAGCTCCAGCACGGGTCGAACCCAGAGAGGTTTACCGTGCACCCCCTCGTGCTGAATTTCGAGCCCCAGTGCCCACAGGGCCCGTCCGACACTCAGGACCACCCAATAACAGCTCTGAGCGTCCCAGACCGACTTGCCACCGATGCAAGCAACCAGGGCATTTCATGGCTAGCTGCCCCCTTAATACGCACCAGACACCCAGGAATTACAATTACCCCTCTGGGTCCTATCGTCCGGCCCGGGCCCTCTGTGTTAACCAAGAGGCCCCTATGGAGGGATATGTGGGGCCGCTTCACGAGGCAGACCCTGTATATGCTGCCTCAGATAACCGCCAGCACCATCGGCAGAGGGTATGGCTCGAGGGGCGATCTACCGAGGGATTGCGAGACACAGGGGCTACTATCACGCTGGTACAGAGTCATTTGGTGCCAGAGCACAAGCGATCCGGACAGACTGTGGCCGTTAGAGTGGCGGGGGGGGATGTGTACAAAATTCCAACAGCTAAAGTGCATCTTGATTGGGGAGCGGGAAAGGGGGCTGTGAACGTGGGCCTAATGGATAATTTACCTGCCGAAGTACTACTGGGCAACGATTTGGGCCCCATGACTTCTGCCTATGCTCCAGTATGCAACAACGAGGCGGACCCAGTGACTACACGGGCCCAAGCCCGGACGGAGCGAGAGCTCTCACCAGTGCGGGAGACACAGGTAAGACCTACCCCGACCTTGCCTGACAGGTTAGGCCCCATACCCTGGGACACCCCAGATGCTTTCGAGGCAGAGTCTAAGACTGACCCGACCTTACAAAAGTACCGGGAACGAGCAGAGACCGGAGGGGGCGGGGCAGATAACGAAACATTCTTATGGGAAAAAGGGAAACTATACCGCTGGACAGAGAAAAGGGGACAGCGTAGGCGACAGCTGGTAGTGCCCCACAAATACCGTCAAGAAATCCTCAAAATAGGCCACGACATCCCCTTAGCAGGCCACCTAGCCGTAACCCGTACCCTACACCGCATTACTCACACGTTCTTTTGGCCAGGGGTGCACGCTGACGTTAGAACTTACTGTAACACCTGCGATGTGTGTCAACGAGTAGGAAGGCGAGGCGATCACCCTAAAGCCCATCTAGTAAATATGCCCATTGTAGAGGAACCCTTCAGCCGGGTTGCTATTGACCTAGTGGGACCACTGGCTACCCCTAGTCCCTCCGGTAAGCGCTACATTCTTACCGTAGTGGACTACGCTACCAGGTACCCAGAGGCTGTCGCCCTATCCAACATACAAGCGGATACGGTAGCGAATGCACTAGTACAGGTGTTCTCCCGGGTAGGATTTCCAAAAGAAATCCTATCCGACCGAGGCACCCAATTTACAGCTGAATTGACCCAACAACTCTGGCAGGTTTGCAAAATTAAGTCCCTCCTGAGCTCCCCATACCACCCCCAGACGAACGGGCTGTGTGAGAGGTTCAATGGGACCCTCAAGCAAATGCTCAAGACGTTCACTCAGGAATACCGAGACTGGGAACGCTTCCTGCCGCACCTCCTATTTGCTTATCGGGAGGTGCCCCAGGAAACGACAGGGTTCTCTCCCTTCGAGTTGCTCTACGGAAGAAAGGTACGGGGACCCCTCAACCTGATCCGGGAGCACTGGGAGGGAGAGATGGAGGCTGACGGTGTCCCCATTGTGCCATACGTGCTGGAACTCAGGGACCGAATGGAGCAATTAGCCAAATCCGTGCGGGCTAATCTCCAGTTGGCCCAGAGAAGACAGAAAGTATGGTACGATCGTGGGGCCCGAAAGAGAATCTTCACCATAGGACAAAAGGTGCTAGTACTTAAGCCAGTGAAGACAGACAAATTGCAGGCGTCCTGGCAGGGTCCCTACCAGATCGTAGAGAAAAGGGGAGACACCACTTATGTGATAGCTAGCTGCCATGACAACAATCTTAGAAAGACATTCCATGTAAACATGCTCAAGGAATATTTTGAGCGACCAGAGAACGTGACGGCCGTATGTTGTTCCCCTCAGGAAGACCCAGACAGTCTACCCATTCCAGACCTATTAGAAAAGAGTCTCCCCACCGGAATAGTGGCTCAGGTTCAGATAGGAGACCGACTTAGCCCCACTGAAAGGGAGCAGCTCAGCCAACTCCTCCAGTCCAAACACCTCACCTTCTCCCCGAAGCCAGGGTACACTACTTTAACCACCCACCAGGTAGATACTCCGGGACAAGCTCCCTTGCGCCAGGCTCCGTACCGAATCCCCGAAGCAGTTAGGACAGGAATGAAGAAGGAGATCGATGAGATGCTCCAGCTCAGGGTAATTGAGCCCTCCGATAGTCCCTGGGCCTCCCCAGTTGTCTTGGTGCCCAAGAAAGATGGGACCACCCGGTTCTGCATAGACTATCGGAGGCTCAATGAAAAAACCGTGACGGACGCTTACCCTATGCCCAGGGTAGACGAGCTACTCGATCGTATAGCCAGGGGAAATTACCTGACCACTATTGACCTCTGCAAAGGTTACTGGCAGATTCCCCTGGCCCCGGAGGCTATCCCCAAGTCGGCATTCGTCACCCCATTCGGCTTATATCAGTTTAGGGTAATGCCGTTTGGGATGAAGAATGCCCCAGCTACATTCCAGAGCTTGGTGGATAGGCTCCTGTATGGCTTCCAGAGTTTTGCTTGCGCCTACCTGGACGACATAGCGATCCACAGTGAGTCCTGGGAGGACCACTTAGCTCATGTAGGAATGGTTCTGGATCAGATCCGGGCTGCTGGCCTGACTCTGAAGCCAGAAAAATGTCACTTTGGGATGGCCGAGGTACAGTACCTGGGTCACCGGGTGGGGTGTGGAAAGCAGCGACCAGAGCCGGCCAAGATAGAAGCTGTCGCCAATTGGCCCACCCCCATCACTAAGACTCAGGTCCTAGCCTTCCTGGGCACGGCAGGGTACTATAGACGGTTCGTACCAGACTACAGCACACTTGCCAAACCCCTGACTGACTTGACCAAGAAGAACTTACCTCGACAGGTCCTGTGGTCTCCCCACTGTGAAACGGCTTTCCAGGCTCTCAAAAATGCTCTAATTAACGCTCCTGTCTTGGCGGCCCCAGCCCTTAACAAACGTTTTATCGTCCATACAGATGCTTCCATGTTTGGGCTGGGAGCCGTCCTCAGCCAAGTAGGCGAAGATGGAGGGGAGCATCCAGTTGCCTACATCAGCCGGAAGCTCCTGCCCCGCGAAGTCAGCTATGCAGCGGTCGAAAAGGAGTGTTTGGCTTTGGTGTGGGCATTAAAGAAATTGACTCCCTATTTATATGGGCAGGAGTTCACTCTGGTCACCGACCATAACCCGTTGGTGTGGCTGAACCGGGTCTCTGGAGATAACGGCAGGCTATTACGTTGGAGCTTATCGTTGCAACCCTTCAATTTCACCATTACTTACAGACCTGGGAAACAGAATGGCAACGCCGACGGGTTGTCCAGACAAACCGACCTCAGCCCCGCATAACCAGCGGTCTGGACAGCCTTAGTCTGCCCCGAAAAGGGGTCAGACCGTGTCTGCCAGAGTGTTCCACAGAAAGGGAGCACTGTTACAGAAGCATTAGTTATTTTGTTGTGAAGAGCTTATTTCCCAGCAGCAATGCCTGAACCAGCAAGCCAGCGCCTAAGAAGGGCTCCAAGAAAACCGTAACAAGTATCATTTCATAAAGAGTTAACTTTTTTCAGCTTTTAGAAACTATTGCCTAAATACACATTTGCTGGCTTCAGCTCTAAGTTTAGAGATAACCAATCCCATTGTCTAATCACCTCCGGAGCCAGACTGCTAATTGATAAGATGAACTTGTAAACTTGTTATCTTAAGTACTGTAATCCTATTGTGGCCTGTCAAAGGACAGTGCTCTCTATCTAAATGTGTGATGGGGGATTTTGTGCTTCCCCCCCTCTCCCCCTGGGAGTGCCCTGTGTGCATGTAACCTTAATAAAAAGCAGGCTGGGCATCCCAGTCCTGAGTTCTTGTTTGACCCTCAATCGCAGCGTTGACTCGTTTTTGTGGGCAGAAGGGTATCCTAGCTGTACTGCAGCTAAGGGAGATTATTCTATATTTGCGAGACTCATATAGAATACTATGGAAAGCAGCTTCTCCCCTCTTTAGCAATAGGGATCCAGGCTACTAAGCGGTCCATCTCTCAGCGAGACTAAGGGTAACCGTAACAATGATTTAAAAGTTTTGTTGTTTAAATTTACACTAATGTAAGCAGATATCAGTGGTGGCACTAATCACAGTATATGCTGTGAGCCTCACACACAGGCTGAAAGCCAGGCAAATGCAAATAAAATTACAAATAAAAAAAAAAACGACTGAAGTTATAGCCCTAAAAAAGGCTTTTTGGGGTGCTGTCCTTACAGCAGAGATTAGATGAGTCCTTCAGGACTGTAGTGGACACTAAATACACAAGCCTAGCTATCTATTTCCCTATAATGTCAGCAGCAGCAACACTAAAGCTCCTCTCACTAAGAAAGCAAGATCGTAATGAATCTAAAATGGCTGCTGCCCAGGAGCTGGGAGGGTCTGTGAGGGAGTGTCTGCTGCTGATTGGCTCAAATGTGTCAGAAGGCTGTGAGATACAGGGTCAAAGTTTCCTCAATGATGACAAATAGGGGGCGGATCGAAAATCGCATATGTTCGCCCACATCGGCGAACGCAAACAGGCTATGTTCGCCGGGAACTGCTCTCCGGCGAACCATTTGCAACATCACTACCCCGCAGGTGCCGTCGTGGTCGTGGTGCTGTGATTCCCTTTGACCCTACAATAATGCACAGTGTTCAGAGGCCACGTGCCATGAACGCGAAAAGTTCTGAGGAGGACCTAGTTGAATGGCTAACACAGGACACCCAATCTTCTACTGCTTCCGCTCCTAACCTTGACGCACCATCCACCTCCAGCTTAGTTTCAGGCACCTCTCAAGTGACCAGTGCCACTCGCCCGCCTGCCGCCACCACCAACACTAGCACCACAGCCGCTTCACTTGATCTGTCAGAGGAGTTATTGACACATCAGTTGGAAGAAATGAGTGATGCGCAACCATCATTGACAGAGGATGTAGATAACAGTGATATGTCTCAGTCAGGCAGCATTACAGACATGGATGTACGGTGTGATGATGATGGGGATGTTGTACCCACTGCTGCTTCCTTTGTTGATTTGTCAGATACAAGTGAAGCGGTTGATGATGATGCGTCCGTGGATGTCACGTGGGTGCCCGCTAGAAGAGAAGAAGAAGAGGGGGAAAGTTCAGATGGGGAGACAGAGAGGAGGAGGAGGAGATGAGTTGGAAGCAGGGGGAGGTCGTCGGAAGGAGCTAGTGGCACAGTTAGACAGCATGCATCGGCACCCGGGGTTGCCAGACAGCACGCCAATCAACGCATGCTGTTGCCACCACCAGAATGCCGTCATCGCAGAGCTCAGCAGTGTGGCATTTTTTGTGTGTGTCTGCCTCTGACAACAGTGATGCCATTTGCAACCTGTGCCAAAAGAAACTGAGTCATGGGAAGTCCAACACCCACCTAGGTACAACTGCTTTGCGAAGGCACATGGTCTCACATCACAAACGCCGATGGGATGAACACATGAGTAGAAGCAGCACACAAACTCAAAGCCACCATCCTCCTCCTGGTCCAGCATCTTCAGCCACTTCAACCACTGCTGTACTCCTTGCCCCCTCTCAACCATGCCCCACTCAGTCTCTCTTACGTAGCAGTTCCTGGTCATCTGCCCACAGTCAGGTGTCTGTCAAGGACATGTTTGAGTGTAAGAAGCCAATTTCCCAAAGTCACCCACTTGCCCGGCATCTGACAGCTGGCTTGTCTGAACTCTTAGCCCGCCAGCTTTTACCATACAAGCTGGTGGAGTCTGAGGCGTTCAAAAAATTTGTATCTATTGGGACACTGCAGTGGAAGGTACCCGGCCAAAATTTATTTTCACAAAAGGCAATCCCCAACCTGTACTCGATTCTGCAAAAGGAAGTAATGGCATGTCTGGCACACAGCGTTGGGGCAAGGGTCCATCTGACCACTGATAGCTGGTCTGCAAAGCATGGTCAGGGCAGGTATATCACCTAAACTGCGCATTGGGTAAACCTGCTGACGGCTGACAAGCATGGAATGCGTGGCTCTGCAGAGGAGTTGGTGACACCGCCACGACTTGCAGGCAGGCCTGCTGCTACCTCCTCTACTCCTCCTACTCCATCCTCTTCCATAACCTCTTCCTCGGCTGAGTCCTCTTCTGCTGCTGCGTCTTGCTCCACATCCACGGCACCCCCAGCTCCCCAGGTACTATTCAACATCCCGGATATGGCAGTGTCACGCCGTCTTGGGGTTGACTTGCCTGAAAGCAGAGAGTCACACCGCACCAGCACTCCTGTCCGCCCTGAACGCACAGGTGGATCAGTGGCTGACTCCGCACCAACTGGAGATTGGCAAAGTTGTTTCTGACAATGGAAGTAATTTGGTGGCGGCATTGAAATTGGGCAAGTTGACACATGTGCTGTGCATGGCACATGTGTGTAATCTGAGTGTACAACGCTTTGTGCATAAGTACCCAGGCTTACAGGACGTCCTGAAGCAGGCCAGGAAGGTGTGTGGCCATTTCAGGCGTTCCTACATGGCCATGGCGCACTTGTCAGATATCTAGCGGTGAAACAACCTGCCAGTGAGGCGCTTGATTTGCGACAGCCCGACACGTTGGAATTCAACACTCCTAATGTTCGACCGCCAGCTACAACAAGAAAAAGCTGTTAACGAGTATTTGTATGACCGGGGTGCTAGGACAGCCTCTGGGGAGCTGGGGATTTTTTTGCCACGTTACTGGACACTCATGCGCAATGCCTGTAGGCTCATGCGTCCTTTTGAGGAGGTGACAAACCTAGTCAGTCGCACCGAAGGCACCATCAGCGACATCATACCATTTGTTTTCTTCCTGGAGCGTGCCCTGCGAAGAGTGCTGGATCAGGCTGTAGATGAGCGTGAAGAGAAAGAGGAAGAGTTGTGGTCTCCATCACCACCAGAAACAGCCTTATCATCATCACTTGCTGGACCAGCGGCAACGCAGGAAGAGGATTGTGAGGAAGAGGAGTCAGAGGAGGAATGTGGCTATGAGGAGGAGGAGGAGGAAGACCAAGCACAACAGGCATCCCAGGGTGCTCGTTGTTGTCACCTATCTGGTACCCGTGGTGTTGTACGTGGCTGGGGGAAGAAGATACCTTCAGTGAGATCAGTGAGGACGAGGAACGGGACATGAGTAGCTTGGCATCCAACCTTGTGCAAATGGGGTCTTTCATGCTGTTGTGCCTGTTGAGGGACACTCGTATAAAAAAGCTGAAGGAGAACGAACTGTACTAGGTGTCCACGCTACTAGACCCCCGGTATAAGCATAAAGTGACTGAAATGTTACCGAATTCCCGCAAGTCGGAAAGGATGGAGCAGTTCAAAAATAAATTAAAAAGTATGCTTTAAACAGCTTATAAGGGTGATGTCACAGCACAACGGAATCTAACAGGGGAAGAGATGAAAGTAATCCTCCTCCTCCCACGACCACGCCGGCAAGGACAGGACGCTTTCCAGACGTGTTGTTAATGGAGGACATGCGGACCTTTTTAACTCCTATGCATTGCCACAGCCCTTCGGGATCCAGCCTCAGAGAAAGACTCAACCGACAGTTAGCAGACTACCTCGCATTAACTGCGGATCTCAACACTCTGAGGAGCGATGGACCCCTTGACTACTGGGTGTGCAGGCTTGACCTGTGGCCTGAGCTATCCCAATTTGCAATCGAACTTCTGGCCTGCCCCACTTCCAGTGTCCTGTCAGAAAGGACCTTCAGGGCAGCAGGAGGTATTGTCACTGAGAAGAGAAGTCGCCTAGGTCAAAAAAGTCTTGATTATCTCACCTTTATTAAAATGAATGAGGGATGGATCCCGAAGGGACTGACATTGTGCGATACATTCGAGTAAAAAAGGCCTGATGAGATGAGCTGCCTTGGGCTACAAATGGTACATACGCTGCTGTATTTTATCTTCGAATGCCGGATGACTTGCGTGACTTATCCGCCAACAACTAGGGTTCAAGCCGCAATGTTTTAGGGCACTTTCTAACTGTCAAACAAACATCAATTTTTCTGGCCGCTGCTACATCAGCGTCTGCAACAATAGCTAATTTTTCAGGCATTTGTACATGCCTAATTTTTCTGGCCTCTGGTGCTGCACTGTGGCTACAAAACCCAAACCAAAAAAAAGGCACATAACAGGGATTAAACTGCTAAGAATAGTACTACTTAACACACCACTCATATCTGGTGGCACAGTAGATTGCACGCGCAGTGCCCCAAATTTGAAGTAGGAGGACCGACCAAGCATCTTTTTCCATCTCCAGGTTCCTAAAAATTATCTCCGGGTTCCTAAAAACGATGCCATACCTGTACTCGATTGTGCAAAAGTAAGTCATGGCATATGGGGTCTTTCATACTGTCATGCCTGTTGAGGGTCGGGGACCCTCGTATAAAAAGGCTGAAGGAGAACGACCTGTACTGGGTGTCCAATCATCTTTTTCCATCTCCCGGTTGCTAAAAATTATCTCCGGGTTCCTAAAATCGATGCCATACCTGTACTCGATTGTGCAAAAGTAAGTCATGGCATATGGGGTCTTTCATGCTGTCGTGCCTGTTGAGGGTCGGGGACCCTCGTATAAAAAGGCTGAAGGAGAATGACCTGTACTGGGTGTCCAATCATCTTTTTCCATCTCCCGGTTCCTAAAAATTATCTCCGGGTTCCTAAAATCGATGCCATACCTGTACTCGATTGTGCAAAAGGAAGTCATGGCATATGGGGTCTTTCATGCTGTCGTGCCTGTTGAGGGTCGGGGACCCTCGTATAAAAAGGCTGAAGGAGAACGACCTGTACTGGGTGTCCAAGCATCTTTTTCCATCTCCCGGTTCCTAAAAATTATCTCTGGGTTCCTAAAATCGATGCCATACCTGTACTCGATTGTACAAAAGGAAGTCATGTGTGTGTGTGTGTCTGTGTGTGGGCTGTGTGTGGGGGGTGTGTGTGTCTGTGTGGACTGTGTGTGTGTGGGCTGTGTCTGTGTGTGGGCTGTCTGTGTCTATGTGTGTGGGCTGTGTGTGTGTGTGTGGGGGCTGTGTTTGTGGGCTGTCTGTGTGTGTGTTTGTGTGGGATGTGGGTGTGTGTGGGTTGTGTCTGTGTGTGGGCTGTGTGTGGGGAGGGGGTGTCTGTGGGCTGTGTGGGGGTCTGTCTGTGTGTGGGCTGTGTGTGTGTGTGGGCTGTGTGTGAGTGTGTGTGGGGGCTGTGTGTGGGCTGTGTGTGTGTGTGGGGGGGGTGTGTGTGGGGGTTGTGTGTTTGTGTGTGGGCTGTGTGTGTGTGTGGGGGGGGCTGTGTGTGTGGGCTGTCTGTGTGTGGACTGTCTGTGTGGGGGTCTGTCTGTGTGTGGGCTGTGTGTATGTGTGTGGGCTGTGTGTGAGTGTGTGTGGGGAATGTGTGTGTGGGCTGTGTGTTTGTGGACTGACTGTGTGTGTGGGGCTGTCTGTGTATGTGTGGGCTGTCTGTTTTTGGGCTGTCTGTGTGTGGGCTGTGTGTATGTGTGTGGGCTGTGTGTGAGAGTGTGTGGGAACTGTCTGTGTGTGTGAGCGGGGGGGGTGTAAGATGTGTGTGTGTGTGGGGGGGCTGTCTGTGTGTGTGTGGGCTGTGTGTGTGTGGGGGGGGGTGTGGTCTGTGTGTGTGTGTGCGCGCGCTGTGTGTGTAGGCTGTGTGTATGGGGGCTGTGTATGTTGAGACTGTGTATGTGTGGGGGCTGTGTGTGTGTATGTGTGGGCTGTGTGTGTGGGCTGTCTGTGTGTGTGTGGGGGGGGGCTGTGGGGGGGGGCTGTGTGTGTGTGGGCTGTGTGTGTGGGGGCTGTGCTTATGTGGGGGGGGCTTTCTGTGTGTGTGGGTGTATGTGTGTGTGTGGGCTGTGTGTGTGTGGGCTTTGCGTAAGTGCGTAGGGGGCTGTGTGTGTGGGGGGGGCTGTCTGTGTGTGGGCTGTCTGTGTGTGTGTGTGGGTTGTGTGTGTGTGGAGGGGGGCTATGTGTGTGTGTGGGGGCTGTCTGCGTGTGTGTGGGCTGTGTGTGTGGGCTGTCTGTGTGTGTGTGTGGGCTGTGTGTGTGGGCTGTCTGTGTGTGGACTGTCTGTGTGTAGGCTGTCTGTTTGAAGGCTGTGTGTGGGTGTGGGCTGTGTGTGAGTGTGTGTGGGCTGTCTGTGTGTTTGTGGGCTGTGTGTTGGCTGTCTGTGTGTGTGTGTACTGTGTGTGTGTGGGCTGTCTGTGTGTGTGTATTTTGTGGGCTGTGTGTGTGTGTGTGGGGGCTGTGTGTGTGTGTGTGTGTGGGGAGGGCTGTGTGTGTGTGGGGGGCTGTTTGTGTGTGTGGACAGCCCCCCACACACACAGCCCACACATACATACACACAGCTCACACACAGCCCCCACAGACACACAGCTAGTGTTGCCACCTCAGCCATGTTTTCCTGGACACTTATGAGATACACATGCTGCAGGGTGTGCAGGAAGAAACATGTATTGTGCTTCTGGACAGCACTTGTTATATGCAGTATTCATATTCCTCCCTTCACACCCCGCAGCATGTGTAACACATAAGTGTCCAGGAAAACATGGCTGAGGTGGCAACCCTACACACAGCCCACACATACACACACACACAGCTCACACACAGCCCCACACACACACAGCCCACACACACAGCCCACACATACACACAGCACACACACCCCACACACACAGCCCCCACACACACACTGCCCCCCCCCACACACAGACAGCCCCCCACACACACACAGCCCACACACACTGTCTGTGTATGTGGGGGGCTGTCTCTGTGTGTGTGTATGGGGGGCTGTCTGTGTGTGGGGGCTGTCTGTGTGTGGGGGCTGTCTGTGTGTGTGGTGTGTGTGTGTGTGTGTGTGGGCTGTCTGTGTGGGCTGTGTGTATGTGTGGGTTGTGTGTGTGTGGGCTGTGTGTGAGCTGTGTGTGTGTGGGCTGTGTGTGAGCTGTGTGTGTGTGGGGGGGCTGTGTGTGTAGGGGGGCTGTCTGTGTGTGTGTGGGGTGGCTGTGAGTGTGGGCTGTGTGTGTGTGGGGGGGGCTGTGTGTGTGTGGGGGGGCTGTGTGGGGGGGCTGTGTGTGTGTGTGGGCTGTGTGTGTGTGTGTGGGCTGTGTGTGTGAGTGTGTGGGCTCTGTATCTGTAAGGGCTGTCTGTGAGCTGTGTATGTGTATGTGTGGGCTGTGTGTGGGGGGGGCTGTGTGTGTGTGTGTGTGTGTGTGTGTGTGGGCTGTGTGTGTGTGGGGGGGCTGTGTGTGTGTGTGTGGACTGTGTGTGGGCTGTGTGGGGGGGCTGTCTGTGTGTGGGCTGTGTGTGTGAGTGTGTGGAGGGGCTGTGTGTGGGCTGTGTGTGTGTGTGGACTGTGTGTGTGGGTCTGTCTGTGTGTGGGTTGTGTGTGTGTGTGCTGTGTGAGTGTGGGCTGTCTGTGTGTGTGGACTGTCTTTGTGTGTGTGTGGGCTGTGTGTGTGTGGGGGCTGTGTGTGTGTGTGTGTGGGCTGTGTGTGTGTGTGGGGGCTGTCTGTATGTGGCCTGTCTGTGTGTGGGTTTGTGTGTCTGCTGTGTGTGTGGGGGGGAGGTTTCTGTGTGTGTGGGGGGGGCTGTGTGTGGACTGTCTGTGTGTGGGCTGTGTGTGTGGGGGTGTGTGGGCTGTGTGTGGGGGGCTGAGTGTGTGGGCTTTGTGTGTGTGTGGGCTGTCTGTGTGTGTGTGGGCTGTGTGTGTATGGGCTGTCTGTGTGTGCGTGGCCTGTGTGTGTGGGGGGCTGTCTGTGTGTGGACTGTCTGTGTGTGGGTTTGTGTGTGGGCTGTCTGTGTGTTTGGGCTTTGTGTTTGTGTGCTGTCTGTGTGTGGACTGTCTATGTGTGGGCTGTCTGTGTGTGGGCTGTGTGTGTGTGTGTGGGTTGTGTGTTTATGGGCTGTCTGTGTGTGTGTGTGTGGGGGGCTGTGTGTGTGTTGGCTGTCTGTGTGTGTCTGGGCTGTGTGTTTATGGGCTGTCTGTGTGTGTGTGGGGGGGGGCTGTGTGTGTGTGTGGGGGGGCTTTGTGTGTGTGTGCTGTCTGGTTGTGAGCTGTCCGTGTGTGGGCTGTGTGTGTGTGTGGAAGGCTGTGTGTGTGTATGTGGGGGCTGTCTGTGTGTGTGTTTGGGGGCTGTGCGTGTGGGCTGTCTTTTTGTTGGCTGTCTGTGTGTGTGCGTGTGTGGGCTGTGTGTGTGTATGTGTGGGCTATCTGTGTGTGTGTGTGGGCTGTGTGTGTTGGCTGTCTGTGTGTGTAGTACTAACTGTTAGTGTAATCTAATTGAAGTTGCCTGCCTGCCAGCGTGAGTGCCAGGCCCACTTGCCAACTAGTGCCACCAATCATATTTGTTATAACAGTATTGTAAATATTTTTTAAAAAAACTTTTTTGACTGTGAAACATCAGTCTGCTATTGTAATCTAATTGAAGTGGCCTGCCTGCCAGCGTGAGTGCCAGGCCCACTTGCCAACTAGTGCCACCAATCATATTTGTTATAACAGTATTGTAAATATTTAAAAAAAAAACTTTTTTGACTGTGAAACATCAGTCTGCTATAGTAATCTAATTGAAGTGGCCTGCCTGCCAGCGTGTGTGCCAGGCCCACTTGCCAAGTTAGTGGCACCACTCATATTTGTTGTAACAGTAGTGTAAATATTTTAAAAAAAACCCTTTTTTGACTGTGAAACATCAGTCTGCTAGTGCAATCTAATTGCAGTTGCCTGCCAGCGTGTGTGCCAGGCCCACCTGCCAACTAGTGCCACCAATCATATTTGTTCTAACAGTATTGTAAATATTTAAAAAAAAAAAAATTTTGACTGTGAAACATCAGTCAGCTAGTGTAATCTAATTGCAGTTGCCTGCCTGCCTGCCTGCCAGCGTGTGTGCCAGGCCCACTTGTCAACTAGTGCCACCAATCATATTTGTTATAACAGTATTGTAAATATTTTAAAAAATATATTTTTGACTGTGAAACATCAGTCAGCTAGTGTAATCTAATTGCAGTTGCCTGCCTGCCAGCGTGTGTGCCAGGCCCACTTGCCAACTAGTGCCACCAATCATATTTGTTATAACAGTAGTGTAAATATTTAAAAAAAAAACTTTTTTGACTGTGAAACATCAGTCTGCTATTGTATGTAATCTAATTGAAGTTGCCTGCCTGCCAGCATGTGTGCCAGGCCCACTGCCAAGTTAGTGGCACCACTCATATTTGTTGTAACAGTAGTGTAAATATTTTTTAAAAAAACTTTTTTGACTGTGAAACATCAGTCTGCTAGTGTAATCTAATTGAAGTTGCCTGCCTGCCTGCCTGCCAGCGTGTGTGCCAGGCCCACTTGCTAACTAGTGCCACCAATCATATTTGTTATAACAGTAGTGTAAATATTTTAAAAAAAACTTTTTTGACTGTGAAACATCAGTCTGCTATTGTAATCTTATTGCATTTGCCTGCCTGCCAGCGTGTGTGCCAGGCCCACTTGCCAAGTTAGTGGCACCACTCATATTTGTTGTAACAGTAGTTTAAATATTTAAAAAATAAACATTTTTGACTGTGAAACATCAGTCTGCTTTTTTGTGTCAGGCTCACAGCGTATACTGTGGCCACTTGCCCAGTGCCACCACTCATATATTGTTTAATAGTAGTGTAAGTGTACATTTAAAAACAATAAACTTTTTGGATTGTGAAACATCAGTCTGCTTTTTTGTGTCAGGCTCACAGCGTATACTGTGTCCACTTGCCCAGTGGCACCACTCATATTTTGTTTAATAGTAGTGTAAGTCTACATTTAAAAAAAAAAATGACAGGCAGAGGCAGGCCACAACGCAGTAGTGATGTTGCAAACCTAAAAATTTCGGTTCACGAACGGCGGACTCGAACTTCCGCTACTGTTCGCGAACCGGCAAACCAGGCAAACCCCCATTGACTTCAATAGGCAGGCAAACTTTAAAACCCACAAGGACTCTTTCTGGCCACAATACTGATGGAAAAGTTGTTTCAAGGGGACTAACACCTGGACTGTGGCAAGCCGGATGGGGATCCATGGCAAAACTCCCACGGAAAATTACATAGTTGATGCAGAGTCTGGTTTTAAGCCATAAAGGGCATAAATCACCTAACATTCCTAAATTGTTTTGAATAATGTGCTCTAAAACATCAGGTATGATGTAGTATCGATCAGGTAGTGCAAGGTTTACGCCCGCTTCACAGTGACAGACCAAACTCCCCGTGTAACTCACCGCAAACAACTGCAAACAGTCCATTTGCACAACCACGACTTAGATAGATTTGATAGTTAGATACATACATTACATAGATCAATAGATGCAATATACATTTGATGATAGATACGAATTACATAGATCAATCGATGCAATATACATTTGATAGATACGAATTACATAGATCAAAAGATGCAATATACATTTGATAGATACAAATTACATCGATCAATAGATTCAATTTATATTTGATAGATACGATTGATAGTTAGATAGATTTGATAGATAGATAGATTTGATAGATATATGATGTCCCTGACAGAGTATAACAATAAGACATGCGGTCTGGTGTAAAGTCTATTTCAACTATGTAAGTGGAACGCAACTGCAGATCAATTATTGTTTTGTATCACCTGGGTTTTTGGGCTATTTAGGTGAGCATAGACCAGTAAACCTGTGGTGAATTAATATTAAGTTAGAGGTTCAATGCTGTTAGTACTATCACAACATGAATCCTTCTAAGCACAATATTTCCAATACTGTTAGACTGGCACAGTATGGAAAAAATAATGAAAAAATGATAGAAGAAAAATATGCTTCTAATTTAAAGAACTTGAGAGAACAAAAATTCTTTTTTAAGCTTACATTAAATAAACATGTAATGCAGGAGAGAGTTGGTTAATCCTTGTAAGAAGTAAGCTTGGTTTGCAAGAGATATACTTTTAACAAATCACAGAGAATGCTTCAGTTGTCTTGTAGCTGCAACTTTGTAACTGTGTTTATTGAGAGCAACTGCTGCAGAGTAAGAGAGGAATTTGGCAAGATGCCCAGACTTGCAGTTGCAAAACCAAGTAACAGTTTTTATTTTGAAATAGTTAAATCCTCTTCAGTTCAAGCTTGAAACTTAAAGCTCAAAGTCTTGTTCTTAAAGCAGCATATATATTATGAAGTGAGAAAGGAGACATTGATTCCCCAGTATGAAATAGTGTGCAGAGTTATTTAGAAAACTGCAGTGCCTGTCAGCTCCAGTTAAATTAAGAGTGATGCTGTAAGTGTACAATAGCAATTCAGCAGTTAAGTTCTCAAATAGTATGCAAGGAATAAAATTAAGAGGTAACTTAGCTGTAAGTCCAAGGATGCAAACAGGATATTTCAGGGGATGTAATCCTTGTAGAAAATAGTACAGAGTAATCCAAGCAAATAGTCCTTTGTGAAAGCAGTTGGTTTGAGAAAAACAATGCAGCTCAGAGACTGTGTGTAAGCTGTTACTCCTGCTAATGAAAATAACTAAGCACCTGTTTGCTGACAGGTGGAGCCTTAAGTAACATGAAAGTGAGAGAACCATGTGATGAGAAGTGAGAGAAGTAAAACATGAAATGGAATCCTGACATCTGGGACCCGTGGTGTGTTAAGTAGTATTATTCTTAGCAGTTTACTACCTGTTACTCCCCCTATCGGGGGAGGTCTATATGGGCTGCATTTTTGGAACAGGGAGATGGAAGAAGATGATTGGTCTGTCCTCCTACTTCAAATTTGGCCTAAACACAAGTGGCTGTCTCAAATCAGTCCGGCCACGAGATAGATAGATTTGATAGAGAGATATACATAGATTCATAGTTAGATAGAATCGATAGAAGATAAATAGATCGATTTGATAGATATATAATTACCCTTACAAAGTATAATAATAAAACATGCGTTCTGGGAGCCATAGTAACTAGGTTGTGTTAAGTAATACTATTCTTAGCACTTTAATCCCTGTAACACCCCCTATCGGGGGATGTCTATATGGCCTGCATGTTCACCCTGACAAATTATAACAACAAGACATGCGGTCTGGGACCCATGGTAACTAGGTTTTGTTTACATTAGTACTATTCTTAGCACTTTAATCCATGTTACTCCCCCTATCGGGGAGGTCTATACGGCCTGCCTGATTACCCTCACCAAATATAACAACAAGACATGCTGTCTGGGACCCATGGTAACTAGGTTGTGTTTATATTAGTACTATTCTTAGCACTTTAATCCCTTTTACTCCCCCTATCGGGGAAGGTCTATATGGCCTGCCTGATTACCCTCACAAAATATAACAATAAGACATGCGGTCTGGGAGCCATAGTAAGGTTGTGTTAACTAGTACTATTCTTAGCACTTTAATCCCTGTTCCTCCCCCTATCAGGGGAGGTCTATATGGCCTGCCTGATTACCCTCACAAAATATAAGCAAATATGAGTGGTGGCTGCCTGGCTGGCACAGAGCAATTAACCACAGTATATGCTGTGTGAGCCTGAGACACAGGCCTGATAGAAAATGAAATTAGATTACACTAGCAAAATGATTTAAAAGTTTTTTTTTTTAAATTTACAATAATGTTAAGCAGATATGAGTGGTGGCTGCTGGCACAGCAATTAACCACAGTATATGCTGTGTAAGCCTGACAAAAAATGAAATTAGATTACACTAGCAAAATGATTTAAAAGTTTGTTTGTTTACATTTACACTAATGTTAAGCAGATATGAGTGGTGGCTGCTGGCACAGAGCAATTAACCACAGTGTATGCTGTGTAAGCCTGACACACAGGCCTGATAGAAAATGAAATTAGATTACACTAGCAAAATGATTTAAATTTTTTTTTTTTTTTAATTTAAAATAATGTTAAGCAGATATGAGTGGTGGCTGGCTGCTGGCACAGCAATTAACCACAGTGTATGCTGTGTAAGCCTGACACACAGGCCTGATAGAAAATGAAATTAGATTACACTAGCAAAATGATTTAAAAGTTTTGTTGTTTAAATTTACACTAATGTAAGCAGATATCAGTGGTGGCACTAATCACAGTATATGCTGTGAGCCTCACACACAGGCTGAAAGCCAGGCAAATGCAAATAAAATTACAAATAAAAAAAAAAACGACTGAAGTTATAGCCCTAAAAAAGGCTTTTTGGGGTGCTGTCCTTACAGCAGAGATTAGATGAGTCCTTCAGGACTGTAGTGGACACTAAATACACAAGCCTAGCTATCTATTTCCCTATAATGTCAGCAGCAGCAACACTAAAGCTCCTCTCACTAAGAAAGCAAGATCGTAATGAATCTAAAATGGCTGCTGCCCAGGAGCTGGGAGGGTCTGTGAGGGAGTGTCTGCTGCTGATTGGCTCAAATGTGTCAGAAGGCTGTGAGATACAGGGTCAAAGTTTCCTCAATGATGACAAATAGGGGGCGGATCGAAAATCGCATATGTTCGCCCACATCGGCGAACGCAAACAGGCTATGTTCGCCGGGAACTGCTCTCCGGCGAACCATTTGCAACATCACTACCCCGCAGGTGCCGTCGTGGTCGTGGTGCTGTGATTCCCTTTGACCCTACAATAATGCACAGTGTTCAGAGGCCACGTGCCATGAACGCGAAAAGTTCTGAGGAGGACCTAGTTGAATGGCTAACACAGGACACCCAATCTTCTACTGCTTCCGCTCCTAACCTTGACGCACCATCCACCTCCAGCTTAGTTTCAGGCACCTCTCAAGTGACCAGTGCCACTCGCCCGCCTGCCGCCACCACCAACACTAGCACTACAGCCGCTTCACTTGATCTGTCAGAGGAGTTATTGACACATCAGTTGGAAGAAATGAGTGATGCGCAACCATCATTGACAGAGGATGTAGATAACAGTGATATGTCTCAGTCAGGCAGCATTACAGACATGGATGTACGGTGTGATGATGATGGGGATGTTGTACCCACTGCTGCTTCCTTTGTTGATTTGTCAGATACAAGTGAAGCGGTTGATGATGATGCGTCCGTGGATGTCACGTGGGTGCCCGCTAGAAGAGAAGAAGAAGAGGGGGAAAGTTCAGATGGGGAGACAGAGAGGAGGAGGAGGAGGAGATGAGTTGGAAGCAGGGGGAGGTCGTCGGAAGGAGCTAGTGGCACAGTTAGACAGCATGCATCGGCACCCGGGGTCAGCCAGACAGCACGCCAATCAACGCATGCTGTTGCCACCACCAGAATGCCGTCATCGCAGAGCTCAGCAGTGTGGCATTTTTTGTGTGTGTCTGCCTCTGACAACAGTGATGCCATTTGCAACCTGTGCCAAAAGAAACTGAGTCATGGGAAGTCCAACACCCACCTAGGTACAACTGCTTTGCGAAGGCACATGGTCTCACATCACAAACGCCGATGGGATGAACACATGAGTAGAAGCAGCACACAAACTCAAAGCCACCATCCTCCTCCTGGTCCAGCATCTTCAGCCACTTCAACCACTGCTGTACTCCTTGCCCCCTCTCAACCATGCCCCACTCAGTCTCTCTTACGTAGCAGTTCCTGGTCATCTGCCCACAGTCAGGTGTCTGTCAAGGACATGTTTGAGTGTAAGAAGCCAATTTCCCAAAGTCACCCACTTGCCCGGCGTCTGACAGCTGGCTTGTCTGAACTCTTAGCCCGCCAGCTTTTACCATACAAGCTGGTGGAGTCTGAGGCGTTCAAAAAATTTGTATCTATTGGGACACTGCAGTGGAAGGTACCCGGCCAAAATTTATTTTCACAAAAGGCAATCCCCAACCTGTACTCGATTCTGCAAAAGGAAGTAATGGCATGTCTGGCACACAGCGTTGGGGCAAGGGTCCATCTGACCACTGATAGCTGGTCTGCAAAGCATGGTCAGGGCAGGTATATCACCTAAACTGCGCATTGGGTAAACCTGCTGACGGCTGACAAGCATGGAATGCGTGGCTCTGCAGAGGAGTTGGTGACACCGCCACGACTTGCAGGCAGGCCTGCTGCTACCTCCTCTACTCCTCCTACTCCATCCTCTTCCATAACCTCTTCCTCGGCTGAGTCCTCTTCTGCTGCTGCGTCTTGCTCCACATCCACGGCACCCCCCAGCTCCCCAGGTACTATTCAACATCCCGGATACGGCAGTGTCACGCCGTCTTGGGGTTGACTTGCCTGAAAGCAGAGAGTCACACCGCACCAGCACTCCTGTCCGCCCTGAACGCACAGGTGGATCAGTGGCTGACTCCGCACCAACTGGAGATTGGCAAAGTTGTTTCTGACAATGGAAGTAATTTGGTGGCGGCATTGAAATTGGGCAAGTTGACACATGTGCTGTGCATGGCACATGTGTGTAATCTGAGTGTACAACGCTTTGTGCATAAGTACCCAGGCTTACAGGACGTCCTGAAGCAGGCCAGGAAGGTGTGTGGCCATTTCAGGCGTTCCTACATGGCCATGGCGCACTTGTCAGATATCTAGCGGTGAAACAACCTGCCAGTGAGGCGCTTGATTTGCGACAGCCCGACACGTTGGAATTCAACACTCCTAATGTTCGACCGCCAGCTACAACAAGAAAAAGCTGTTAACGAGTATTTGTATGACCGGGGTGCTAGGACAGCCTCTGGGGAGCTGGGGATTTTTTTGCCACGTTACTGGACACTCATGCGCAATGCCTGTAGGCTCATGCGTCCTTTTGAGGAGGTGACAAACCTAGTCAGTCGCACCGAAGGCACCATCAGCGACATCATACCATTTGTTTTCTTCCTGGAGCGTGCCCTGCGAAGAGTGCTAGATCAGGCTGTAGATGAGCGTGAAGAGAAAGAGGAAGAGTTGTGGTCTCCATCACCACCAGAAACAGCCTTATCATCATCACTTGCTGGACCAGCGGCAACGCAGGAAGAGGATTGTGAGGAAGAGGAGTCAGAGGAGGAATGTGGCTATGAGGAGGAGGAGGAGGAAGACCAAGCACAACAGGCATCCCAGGGTGCTCGTTGTTGTCACCTATCTGGTACCCGTGGTGTTGTACGTGGCTGGGGGAAGAAGATACCTTCAGTGAGATCAGTGAGGACGAGGAACGGGACATGAGTAGCTTGGCATCCAACCTTGTGCAAATGGGGTCTTTCATGCTGTTGTGCCTGTTGAGGGACACTCGTATAAAAAAGCTGAAGGAGAACGAACTGTACTAGGTGTCCACGCTACTAGACCCCCGGTATAAGCATAAAGTGACTGAAATGTTACCGAATTCCCGCAAGTCGGAAAGGATGGAGCAGTTCAAAAATAAATTAAAAAGTATGCTTTAAACAGCTTATAAGGGTGATGTCACAGCACAACGGAATCTAACAGGGGAAGAGATGAAAGTAATCCTCCTCCTCCCACGACCACGCCGGCAAGGACAGGACGCTTTCCAGACGTGTTGTTAATGGAGGACATGCGGACCTTTTTAACTCCTATGCATTGCCACAGCCCTTCGGGATCCAGCCTCAGAGAAAGACTCAACCGACAGTTAGCAGACTACCTCGCATTAACTGCGGATCTCAACACTCTGAGGAGCGATGGACCCCTTGACTACTGGGTGTGCAGGCTTGACCTGTGGCCTGAGCTATCCCAATTTGCAATCGAACTTCTGGCCTGCCCCACTTCCAGTGTCCTGTCAGAAAGGACCTTCAGTGCAGCAGGAGGTATTGTCACTGAGAAGAGAAGTCGCCTAGGTCAAAAAAGTCTTGATTATCTCACCTTTATTAAAATGAATGAGGGATAGATCCCGAAGGGACTGACATTGTGCGATACATTCGAGTAAAAAAGGCCTGATGAGATGAGCTGCCTTGGGCTACAAATGGTACATACGCTGCTGTATTTTATCTTCGAATGCCGGATGACTTGCGTGACTTATCCGCCAACAACTAGGGTTCAAGCCGCAATGTTTTAGGGCACTTTCTAACTGTCAAACAAACATCAATTTTTCTGGCCGCTGCTACATCAGCGTCTGCAACAATAGCTAATTTTTCAGGCATTTGTACATGCCTAATTTTTCTGGCCTCTGGTGCTGCACTGTGGCTACAAAACCCAAACCAAAAAAAAGGCACATAACAGGGATTAAACTGCTAAGAATAGTACTACTTAACACACCACTCATATCTGGTGGCACAGTAGATTGCACGCGCAGTGCCCCAAATTTGAAGTAGGAGGACCGACCAAGCATCTTTTTCCATCTCCAGGTTCCTAAAAATTATCTCCGGGTTCCTAAAAACGATGCCATACCTGTACTCGATTGTGCAAAAGTAAGTCATGGCATATGGGGTCTTTCATACTGTCATGCCTGTTGAGGGTCGGGGACCCTCGTATAAAAAGGCTGAAGGAGAACGACCTGTACTGGGTGTCCAATCATCTTTTTCCATCTCCCGGTTGCTAAAAATTATCTCCGGGTTCCTAAAATCGATGCCATACCTGTACTCGATTGTGCAAAAGTAAGTCATGGCATATGGGGTCTTTCATGCTGTCGTGCCTGTTGAGGGTCGGGGACCCTCGTATAAAAAGGCTGAAGGAGAATGACCTGTACTGGGTGTCCAATCATCTTTTTCCATCTCCCGGTTCCTAAAAATTATCTCCGGGTTCCTAAAATCGATGCCATACCTGTACTCGATTGTGCAAAAGGAAGTCATGGCATATGGGGTCTTTCATGCTGTCGTGCCTGTTGAGGGTCGGGGACCCTCGTATAAAAAGGCTGAAGGAGAACGACCTGTACTGGGTGTCCAAGCATCTTTTTCCATCTCCCGGTTCCTAAAAATTATCTCTGGGTTCCTAAAATCGATGCCATACCTGTACTCGATTGTACAAAAGGAAGTCATGTGTGTGTGTGTGTCTGTGTGTGGGCTGTGTGTGGGGGGTGTGTGTGTCTGTGTGGACTGTGTGTGTGTGGGCTGTGTCTGTGTGTGGGCTGTCTGTGTCTATGTGTGTGGGCTGTGTGTGTGTGTGTGGGGGCTGTGTTTGTGGGCTGTCTGTGTGTGTGTTTGTGTGGGATGTGGGTGTGTGTGGGTTGTGTCTGTGTGTGGGCTGTGTGTGGGGAGGGGGTGTCTGTGGGCTGTGTGGGGGTCTGTCTGTGTGTGGGCTGTGTGTGTGTGTGGGCTGTGTGTGAGTGTGTGTGGGGGCTGTGTGTGGGCTGTGTGTGTGTGTGTGGGGGTGTGTGTGTGGGGGTTGTGTGTTTGTGTGTGGGCTGTGTGTGTGTGTGGGGGGGGCTGTGTGTGTGGGCTGTCTGTGTGTGGACTGTCTGTGTGGGGGTCTGTCTGTGTGTGGGCTGTGTGTATGTGTGTGGGCTGTGTGTGAGTGTGTGTGGGGAATGTGTGTGTGGGCTGTGTGTTTGTGGACTGACTGTGTGTGTGGGGCTGTCTGTGTATGTGTGGGCTGTCTGTTTTTGGGCTGTCTGTGTGTGGGCTGTGTGTATGTGTGTGGGCTGTGTGTGAGAGTGTGTGGGAACTGTCTGTGTGTGTGAGCTGTGTGTGTGTGTGGGGGGGGGGGGGTGTAAGATGTGTGTGTGTGGGGGGGGGCTGTCTGTGTGTGTGTGGGCTGTGTGTGTGTGGGGGGGTGTGTGGTCTGTGTGTGTGTGTGCGCGCGCTGTGTGTGTAGGCTGTGTGTATGGGGGCTGTGTATGTTGAGACTGTGTATGTGTGGGGGCTGTGTGTGTGTATGTGTGGGCTGTGTGTGTGGGCTGTCTGTGTGTGTGTGGGGGGGGGCTGTGGGGGGGGCTGTGTGTGTGTGGGCTGTGTGTGTGGGGGCTGTGCTTATGTGGGGGGGGCTTTCTGTGTGTGTGGGTGTATGTGTGTGTGTGGGCTGTGTGTGTGTGGGCTTTGCGTAAGTGCGTAGGGGGCTGTGTGTGTGTGGGGGGGCTGTCTGTGTGTGGGCTGTCTGTGTGTGTGTGTGGGTTGTGTGTGTGTGGAGGGGGGCTATGTGTGTGTGTGGGGGCTGTCTGCGTGTGTGTGGGCTGTGTGTGTGGGCTGTCTGTGTGTGTGTGTGGGCTGTGTGTGTGGGCTGTCTGTGTGTGGACTGTCTGTGTGTAGGCTGTCTGTTTGAAGGCTGTGTGTGGGTGTGGGCTGTGTGTGAGTGTGTGTGGGCTGTCTGTGTGTTTGTGGGCTGTGTGTTGGCTGTCTGTGTGTGTGTGTACTGTGTGTGTGTGGGCTGTCTGTGTGTGTGTATTTTGTGGGCTGTGTGTGTGTGTGTGGGGGCTGTGTGTGTGTGTGTGTGTGGGGAGGGCTGTGTGTGTGTGGGGGGCTGTTTGTGTGTGTGGACAGCCCCCCACACACACAGCCCACACATACATACACACAGCTCACACACAGCCCCCACAGACACACAGCTAGTGTTGCCACCTCAGCCATGTTTTCCTGGACACTTATGAGATACACATGCTGCAGGGTGTGCAGGAAGAAACATGTATTGTGCTTCTGGACAGCACTTGTTATATGCAGTATTCATATTCCTCCCTTCACACCCCGCAGCATGTGTAACACATAAGTGTCCAGGAAAACATGGCTGAGGTGGCAACCCTACACACAGCCCACACATACACACACACACAGCTCACACACAGCCCCACACACACACAGCCCACACACACAGCCCACACATACACACAGCACACACACCCCACACACACAGCCCCCACACACACACTGCCCCCCCCACACACAGACAGCCCCCCCCACACACACAGCCCACACACACTGTCTGTGTATGTGGGGGGCTGTCTGTGTGTGTGTGTATGGGGGGCTGTCTGTGTGTGGGGGCTGTCTGTGTGTGGGGGCTGTCTGTGTGTGTGGTGTGTGTGTGTGTGTGTGTGGGCTGTCTGTGTGGGCTGTGTGTATGTGTGGGTTGTGTGTGTGTGGGCTGTGTGTGAGCTGTGTGTGTGTGGGCTGTGTGTGAGCTGTGTGTGTGTGGGGGGGCTGTGTGTGTAGGGGGGCTGTCTGTGTGTGTGTGGGGTGGCTGTGAGTGTGGGCTGTGTGTGTGTGTGGGGGGGCTGTGTGTGTGGGGGGGGGGCTGTGTGGGGGGGCTGTGTGTGTGTGTGGGCTGTGTGTGTGTGTGTGGGCTGTGTGTGTGAGTGTGTGGGCTCTGTATCTGTAAGGGCTGTCTGTGAGCTGTGTATGTGTATGTGTGGGCTGTGTGTGGGGGGGGCTGTGTGTGTGTGTGTGTGTGTGTGTGGGCTGTGTGTGTGTGGGGGGGCTGTGTGTGTGTGTGGACTGTGTGTGGGCTGTGTGGGGGGGCTGTCTGTGTGTGGGCTGTGTGTGTGAGTGTGTGGAGGGGCTGTGTGTGGGCTGTGTGTGTGTGTGGACTGTGTGTGTGGGTCTGTCTGTGTGTGGGTTGTGTGTGTGTGTGCTGTGTGAGTGTGGGCTGTCTGTGTGTGTGGACTGTCTTTGTGTGTGTGTGGGCTGTGTGTGTGTGGGGGCTGTGTGTGTGTGTGTGTGGGCTGTGTGTGTGTGTGGGGGCTGTCTGTATGTGGCCTGTCTGTGTGTGGGTTTGTGTGTCTGCTGTGTGTGTGGGGGGGAGGTTTCTGTGTGTGTGTGGGGGGCTGTGTGTGGACTGTCTGTGTGTGGGCTGTGTGTGTGGGGGTGTGTGGGCTGTGTGTGGGGGGCTGAGTGTGTGGGCTTTGTGTGTGTGTGGGCTGTCTGTGTGTGTGTGGGCTGTGTGTGTATGGGCTGTCTGTGTGTGCGTGGCCTGTGTGTGTGGGGGGCTGTCTGTGTGTGGACTGTCTGTGTGTGGGTTTGTGTGTGGGCTGTCTGTGTGTTTGGGCTTTGTGTTTGTGTGCTGTCTGTGTGTGGACTGTCTATGTGTGGGCTGTCTGTGTGTGGGCTGTGTGTGTGTGTGTGGGTTGTGTGTTTATGGGCTGTCTGTGTGTGTGTGTGTGGGGGGCTGTGTGTGTGTTGGCTGTCTGTGTGTGTGTGGGCTGTGTGTTTATGGGCTGTCTGTGTGTGTGTGGGGGGGGGGCTGTGTGTGTGTGTGGGGGGGCTTTGTGTGTGTGTGCTGTCTGGTTGTGAGCTGTCCGTGTGTGGGCTGTGTGTGTGTGTGGAAGGCTGTGTGTGTGTATGTGGGGGCTGTCTGTGTGTGTGTTTGGGGGCTGTGTGTGTGGGCTGTCTTTTTGTTGGCTGTCTGTGTGTGTGCGTGTGTGGGCTGTGTGTGTGTATGTGTGGGCTATCTGTGTGTGTGTGTGGGCTGTGTGTGTTGGCTGTCTGTGTGTGTAGGCTGTCTGTGTGTGTGTGTGGTCTGTCTGTGTGTGTGGGGGGGCTGTCTCTCTCTTTGTGTGTGGTGGGGCTGTCTGTTTGTGGGGGCTGTCTGTGTGTGTGCGTGTGTGTGGGCTTTGTGCGTGTGTGTGTGGGCTGTGTATGTGTGGGTTGTGTGTGTGTGTGGGCTGTGTATGTGGGCTGTCTGTGTGTGTGGGGGCTGTCTGTGTGTGTACACCTGTGTATGTATATATTTGTGTACCTGTGTATGTGTCTGAGTGTGTGGATGTATGTGTATGTAAGTAGCAAAGTAATTGTAATAGGATATACAATTGTATATAGGTAGCTCTGATCTGTGTATCAAATTATAACTTAGCCCAAGAAACAATCAAAGCACAAAATTAAAGTATAAATTATATTCATTCATACTATAAAGTTTATTAACAAAATTGTTTGAAAAAAAGGAAAAAAAATTCCCACACATACAATAGCATAAGCAGAAGTTAAAAACACTTGAACCCAGTCGTATCAATAACCTTCCTTATTAATTTTTAAATTAATAGAAATATCAAAGCCAGCAGCATTGGAGTAAATATAAGCTAAACCCTTACAATCCGAGGGCTAATTACAGTTATTATTACTGTTTTAAATATGCTACTGGACAGATAGGTATAAGGAGTAAGTTTTATTAATATTTTTTACAACATAGGTAAGCTAATAAAAAACAGAGTTTCTCCCAAAGGACCCCTGATGCGCATTTCACAAAAAACGCTTCCTCAGAGGGGCTGGGGGCTGCCTCTATTGCAGAATATTTATGGATCTGTTAGACCCTCCTAGCGATGTGATTGGACACACCTATTTTGCAGGTCAAATTGTGATTGGCTGTTCATGTGGCATTCAAAAGAAATAGCCACTCAAAGAATGTATACACTGAGTGCTGTGCCTGACGTAAGTATCAGTGTCATCAAGAGGCGTGTGAGTGTCAGATGACGTTTCACAAGTTCACCTCATTGGATGATCATATTTACTTTCTGACATTCCATACTTAGCCCGAAAGAATGGATACTATGTACATTAAAGAATTATAATAAAGATGATGTCGTACAGCAGTAAAGTGGAATGAAATACACTGTTATTGATGGTACGGATACTTTGTATACTTATGATCCGGATTGTCAATTATGTAGCGACAAAGGTATATACAATACGCTGTCATCAAGGATATAAACATCTTCTGCAGTTATGATAACTAAAAGAGTGCAGATAATTTTATGATCGGAATTATCTATCATTACAAACGAGATAGGCCGAAATTACATTTAAAAGTAACCAAGTGTTGTGTGATATTAGTGAATGTGGAAGTAACTTTATATTAAAACACGGATAGTTTAATCCACTGAATGAACCCTTACTATAATAGCATCTAAAGTCACTCATAAGTATCAGTGGTTATCAACAGTAAGATACTTAGTTAACATAGGCTATGTAAAATACTGGCTATGTTGATGTGCTCCAAAAATAGGAATGCGTGAGGACTGTGCTGCTCATGCACATGCTAAATGCACACTCTCTTGGAAGTCATGAGAAAAAAGTCTGTTTACAGTGGGGTGTGAATCTTGAGCTGCAGCTCAAACCCTGGTTGGCTTCCAGTGGGAGGTGCTGCTTGGTAGTGGAACACGCCGAGTGCTGGCGCGGTGCTTCGACAGCCTGTAATCCAACTTTATCCCACTGCCGTCTCTCCCTTTGTTGGTGCGGCCTGCACCCTAGGGAGCTGGGCAAGCTACATCCAAGCCCAAGCAGGAAGCCTACGAAGTGCGTATTATTGGCTCTGTTGCTAGAGTCGCAAGTGGACTCACCGCAGAAGACTGCCTTTTATTGGGCCGAACTTTTGCTCTAAACCAAGGACAATAAAGATTGATCTGCCCGTATTTGTGCACGCTACTACGCTGCTACTCCAGGAGTGCCCTCAAGCCTAATCCCGGTCTCGCATGAGTGAGAACTCGGATAACCGCAACAAAAAAGCTTCTTCTATCTTACCCAAAAGGAGAAAAAGGTGGTCACTCGTACCGGACCCGCTGTGGGGTGGCTCCCCCCCTAGGATCCGGTATTTCTTCGGATGCTCGCATTAGTGACAAACAGTGTCCCGATTGGCCCAGCCGGACAAGCCGAGTGTAGTAAAAACCGCCAGTGCCTCCAACACCCTGTACGCTGGTGAAGCGGGGATCTGGTGATAAAGCTCTTCTAATAAAAGCTGCCGAGATGCTGTTCGGATGAACAACTTTGCCAGGATATAAGCGATAAGCTGTATGCAGCTCCTCATAAAGATATTGGATGGTCTCGCCTGTGCCGGTATCCTGAATTGGAGAAGGAGAAACCTAATCATGCTGGAGGCTGATTCTGGTTCATAAAAGCGCAAGTATCTGTGTCCCTGTACAGGGCCTCACTAACTGAACCGTTCGCAATCACCCTCTTCCTTTTTAAGATACTTTTTTGCTCATGTTATCTACATATATGTGTGGTTGTCTGGTCATAACCTAGTCCAGGTTACCTTTTACACTTTGCGGAACTTATACCACCTGCCAATATTGCTGTCATTTTTTGCCAACTGTATTCTGTTATTGTTTGCGTGCTGGCCATAAGCAATATCTATATTTTTCTTATCCAATAAGTTATCTGGACAAGGGCAGTGAAGATAACTTAGCTTCGAGATAAGATTGGAGCAAAGCTGCTGGAAATATCTATTTTGGTTGGATATTCATTGAATCTAACTTTCCATAATAAGCTCTATTAAGACACTAAGAACCTTTAAAATCAAGCCTGAAAGTCCTTTAATGTTGTTTGTGCTTAGGGTATGACTCTCTTTGAGCTTAGCTTTGCTTAACAAGCACGACATAGGCACTATAAATTTTTATATGTAACTTGAAAGCTTTTTAATGTGATATGTGCATTTTTGTAATGGTGACAATATAACATATAAGCAGCTTACAGCTACCTATTACTATACCTTCTGTGCACAGCTCTATAGCTGTATCAGTAATTTTGCTGTATCTCCATAATACATATTTTTGCAGTATATACATCTGCCTGATAATTAGATAGTTTGTGCATGTCTAGGTATTGCGGTTATTTGACTTGTTTTCTATATATTATATAGATTATCGCTAATCAGCTAGCCTTTGCCTGCTCTGGAACCTGGATATGCTATCTCTTATGTATTAGCACTTATTTTTGTGTGAGACATCTATTAGGCTGCAATGCTTTCATAAGAAAAGTTCATTCTGACTTCATAGCGCTCTTATCCCAGAGATTTTCAGTGGCCTTATTTATAAAACTCTGATTTATATACCACCTATGTTTATACCATACAGTGACTCCTACAGATACGCGTCTGGCCGCTCTTTTTACAGTCTTTGCAGTATTACATGTAACGTCTGCCCTCTGAATAACCACACATACAAGTATTGTCCTTTCTCCCTTTATATTTTATTCACCTTATCACTGGTTTAGCCCATTCATATTGCTGATTTACTCCAATCACTGTCGCAACTATATATTCACCAGGTGTATATGCATTTATATATATATTGGTGCGTATATATAAGTTCACATGTAAAGGCGTATATATTAATACGCCTATCTTAAACACAAGTTGTCCTATATCCTTTCCCTTGTCACACGCATTATTTTTATTTTTATTTTTTCCTTTACACAACAAATATAATCCCAGTAGTTGATTTTTCACACATTCACTGTACTATTATTGGGTTTTCTCTATTTTCTCACGCTGCACTTCACTCTATCTTAAATAGTGTGCGCACTAAGGGAGAAAGTGAGTATTATATATGGACAGATATGTCTTGGCTTCCAATCTTAATTCGCCAACCATGCCAGTCAAACAAAAAGATAAGAAGAACCGTATCTCAGATATTTTACCTGAAACAGTAAAAGAGAAGGTTCCCCCTAATGTTGACATTCAGCCATTAGTAAACCAGTTGTCAGAAATTTTTCTCCCTCAATTTGAACTGCTGCAGTCTCAGATGGTTAATCTCATTACTTAGATCAGACAATTTTCTAATAGACTTAACGAGATTGAAAACAGAGTCTCTGAAACAGAGGACACCTTAAACGGTCAAGCCTCTCAAATATCAGAACATACTAAACATATTAAATTTTTACAAGATCGTTTAACAGATCTTGAGGACCGTTCTCGCCGTAATAACTTAAAGATAGTAGGACCCCCAGAGTCTAGTGAGTTCTCTGATCTTCTACACTTTTCCTCTACCTCTCTTCCTCTAATATTGGGTTTACAACAACAAAACACCCCTTTACTGATCGAAAGAGCTCATAGAATTGGCCCCTATAAGAAAGCAACAAATGGGAAGACTCACCATAGAGCAGTTATGATCAAATTTCAAAACTATCAAGATAAAATGACACTTTTGCGACTCTATAGAAAAATTGGCTTAGTGCAGATTGGGGATGCCAAAATCCTGATTTTTCAGGACTATTCCAGTGAAACTTTCCAAAGTAGGAAGGTCATGGCTCCCTACTGCACTAAACTAATTAATGCTGGACATAAGGCTAGGTTAATCTACCCAGCAAAAATAATAATAGAAGATAAAGATATTCTGCACACCTTACTCAATGAGCAAGAAGCTAGGCAATTCTGTATTGATCTAAACATTAAACTATAAGGAGATAGTGCACTTAAAGGTGTAAATACATTTTTGGGTCTCTTGCGATGTTGTCTCTTGACAGACAAACTATTTTATTTTTATATGGGGTTTTTTTTTTTTTTTTTCCCCTCTCCTTTCCCTCCTCTCTGCCCCCCTTCCCATGCACGATTCAAATATAGAAAACAGAAGTCATCCTTAAGTGTGTCTCCTGGAATATTGGGGGAATAACCTCCCCCATTAAAAGGAAGCTGATTCTTAAGCAGTTAAGTAAGCACAATCCCGACCTTGCTTTCCTACAAGAAACACATATTAAAGCTATAGAAGTAAATAAACTTAAATCGAAATGGGTTGGGCATGTAATTGCCTCTGCATGTAATAAGAGGAAAAGAGGAGTGGCCATTTTGTTCAATAGGAATTTATCTTTTAAGTTATTGAAACAAGTCTTTGATAAGGAGGACAGATGGTTACTGGCTGAGATCGAGATAGGGAACATTAAATATATCTTCTGCAACATATATGGTCCAAATCAGGTAGATATAGAATTCTGGAATCAAATTTCCATGCATCTATCCCAGTATATAGGAAAAAACTTAATTCTCGTTGGAGATTTTAATTTAATTCCAACTCCCTTAGATAGATGTACTCCAAACACCTCTAGACTTTCCAGCATTAAGGCTAAGATATTTCGCCAGATCTGTAACAAATTAAAAGTCGATATTTGGCGTATTAAATACCCGGATTCTCGAATATTCTCATGTGAATCCAAGTCATATAGAGCGCTCTCCAGGATAGATTTTTTTTTTGTCTCTAGTCCCATGTTAGCAATGAACGCCGATGTTCAAATTGCGGATATAGTTATATATGACCACGCCATCATTTCTTTAAATATATGTACCAAGAACTTACTGGCAAATCCAGTGAATAATTTTTACTTCCCTAACTACTTATTTCAAGATAAAAAGTTCTCTGATTGGTTGAGTCAAAGATGGTGAGAATATCAAGAATTTAATAAAGATTATTTAGAGAAAACTGAGATATATTGGGAAGCGGCAAAAGCATACTTTAAAGGCGAAATCAAGGCATATATGGTAAAAAGGAAAAAGCAATCTAACGCCCGCGAACTACAGCTGGCTAACCAACTTAGTAATGCCTATAAATACTACATTAATAATAATTCAAAAACTGTCTGGATTAGGTATCAGAAGGCCAAACAGGAGCGGGATCTCTTTTTTTTTTTTTTTTTTTTTTTTTTTTTATAATATTTTTATTGAGGATAGGAAACATACAACATTTATAAACAGTGTGCAAAATAGTTTCTTCCATTTATAGTAAGAGTAGATTTTTTGCTTTAAAGTCCTCATTTTTCTTCCCCATAAATAATATATTAGGTCACTCTTGGACCTTACATGCGATATAACTAGAATCCAGGGGATATTATAATACAAAGAACAAAAAAAAAGTATCTTTCATTAATAAAATCATTGCAGATATGAAATAAACAAGTTATAGTCCAGATACTAAGACCAGAGCTGAACATATTATATGTGCATAATATCTTGACACAGTCTATTGACCCTTAAACAGTTACAATAATAATCAATAAAATACACTGTTGTGACCTGATAATATAGAAGTTAGACACCACGCCTGCTGCATTTTTTCTAGGAAGGTCATGCATAGCCCTTTGGGATAAACCAGCTTTTCATTTGTGCGAGATGGTCTGTAGGCTCAAATTGGGGGTAAAGGTTGGTATACCATATTTATAAAAAAGGAATAAGTGAAAAGGAGAAGAATGGTAAACTATGGGTGAATTGCTATCTTGATACAATATATATATATGTATATATATATATGCCTAAAGTTGGTAGCATTATCATGGGTGTCAAGGGTTATACTCGTAGTGTCTATCCCACAGTCCCGGCCGCAGACCGCTAGACTAGACAGTTTGTGTAAATCTGCAACACCCAATGGCTTAGTGTTCCGTAGTTTCAAGTGCCCATCCTGCTGTATGGCTTGAACTGTGTCTTCCCAGGGGCCCCCCTCTAACTCCCACTACGTACACCTATTTACTTAGTATGAGGAAGGATGAGGGCACTCTGTCTAACAATATACTGTGTAAAAGTTCCATTTAAAGTAAATGTATGTGGTGTAATCGTCTCACTGTTGGTTGTACTTTTTTCACCCCCTCATTGTGCAGAAGAGCTGAGGTATGCAGAGTTTATCAGACAATGCCACCCAAACAATTTTGAACCCTATGTGCACATTAAACAACATTCCTAGACCAAGCATTTGCCTAAAAAAAAAACTACATTCACAAACAGAGCAAAACTTTTTTTAACTTAAAACATGGTAAACTTGAGTCACTTAGCTATAGTCCTAGGGATCTCATCCCTGCTTATCTCGTTTAGATTTTGTTAGGTAACCGCTAGGCCCCATGATAGATGTCTTATCTTAGATCCCGGGCCTGGCGCGGCCAGAGCAAAGCCGAAGTGTTTTCCAGCCATCCCCGCCCGACAGCCGTCTCCGGGATCACTGTGAGCTACTTCATCCTGCAGGGCCAAAGTCTTAAGAATTTCAGGGGAGTCGCCATATAGCGGGGTACTAAAGATATCTGGAATCACTGACCTTCCGGAACCACCCCCCAGGCAACAAGGTGGCCCCGTCGGTCTCGACTTGTGCCCGCTCAGGTATAGTAGATGCGCTGTCTTCAGGCGATGGTGAAGTAGTTTTTTCGCGCCTTCTTTGTGGCCTCCGCCACTGTGACTCAATGCTTCCATTTTTCCGGGCGCCATCTTAACTTGATGACCATACTGTTGTATCCCATCTCTCTGCATCGGGAAAGGTCTTCCTGCACCAGAAATGTCCCGGTAAGCTTTCTCTGCCCACTCGATATGATCTGCCGGTAGAGGTATATGAAGTGGGGTACCATCTCGCTGTGAAGGCTCCCCTTCTATCTGTGTACTGAGGGTGACAACGTTCATGGGCTTTATGCGAGAATCAGGTCTGTGGCCCTTAGCTTGCTGTGCAATTTTCATCGAGGATGTCGTCTTTGGTAGTCTGTCTATAAGGAGCTGCAGCTCACTCTCCGATAGCGCTTTCTCTATAAGAGGTTGAAATAGACCCTCAAGTCTTATAAGAAATGCATCCCATTTGTCAGATAGGGGAATACCTCTCATGGTGGCTGTAGTGTTCGGTAGTCTTTATATTTTCTAGTATGTTGCGTAGGTGTCCACTGTCCACAGCAAAGTTGTATTTAGTTGCAAGCACTCTTATGTGTCAGCGGCATGTAGTTGTGAGAACAGCTCCGGTCAAACACCCCAGAGAGTCCGGGGGGGAGGCGCCGCCTGTGAGTTTGCCACGACTACAGGCCTCAAGTGTCCCTTTCCGACCCTGGGGTCATTAATACAGCAATCAAGGAAAATTAGTGATAATGTTCTTTAGTATTCACGAAACCAGTCGTGTGGGCTCTTAATGCTGTGTGAATCAAGCAATAATTGGCAAATTATTAGCTTTTCTCCCGGAGCACTAGAAAAATGCGACTGCTCAGAGTCACTTCTTGGACACCCGGGATCTCTTTTTTAAGGAAAAAACTTTGCGGGAAGACATCAGAATCAATGCAAAGTATAGTGGACAATTTGGCAGATCAGCTAAGTTTCTGGCTAGTTTAAATAAGGCTAGGAAAAAAGGCAATACAATCAAAGCTATTAGGGATGGCCAGGTAAGATATACAGATCCATCAGAGATTAAAGAAGTTTTTTTATAAGTATTACCAGAATATTTATGCGGCTAACGAGATTAATCTGACTCCTTTTGGAATAGAGTTACAACTCCCAAAATCTCCTCGTCTTTCCTGGAAGCCCTGAATAGCCCCATTACTGACGAGGAAGTGGCTGAGGCAATTGATTCTACCAAAACTAATAAAGCTCCTGGTCCTGACCAACACTCGGCAGAGTTTTATAAGATCATGCGAGAGGATCTCCTCCCCATTTTGACTAAGCTGTTTAACGATTACTTCATGGTAGGGAAACCCATGTCTGGCTATTTCTCTGCGTCGGCTGTTACATTAATTCTCAAAAAAGGTAAAGATCCTCTCGAACCAACTTCTTATAGACCTATATTGCTCTTGAATGTAGACTACAAACTACTTACCTCTATAATGGCCAAAAGACTTAAACTAGAAATCGGGCAAATAATACACAAGGATCAAACTGGCTTTATGCCAGGAAGATCCTCTATTAGAAATATTAGGCGTGTCACCACCATATTAGAATATCTTTGGCTAAATAGGCAAGAGGATAAATATGGTAAAAAACAGGATTATGCACTATTAACAGCCGACGCCGAGAGAGCTTTTGATTCAGTAACCTGGGACCATTTATATACTACGCTTGGAAAAGTTTTACTGGGAATTTTCTTTAATTGGTTAAGTCTATCTATAATTCTCCTACTTCCTATATTTTAGTTAATGGTATTCCAACTTCTAGATTCCGGATCTATAAAGGGACGAGGCAGGGCTGTCCACTATCGCCCCTTTTATTCAACATGGCTATAGAGCCCCTGGCAATCCTATTAAGAGATTCTATTCAAGGCATAGAAATTGGAGATCAGCTAATTGCATTATCACTATATGCGGATGATTTACTGCTTTTCTTACAAAATACTAAAGTAAGCATCCCTCTTGTCCTGAATATTGTTAAACAATTTAACTCTTTCTCGGGGTATAAATTGAATTTGAGTAAATCCGAAATTATGTGGATTCATCAACATAAAGATAGTTATCAAGAGCATCCTTTCCAGACCACAGATAACATAAAGTATCTAGGAATTAATCTGCATAGGGACCCTAAGCTCTGGTACAATGATAATTTGTCCATTTTCTTTTTGAAGGCTTTTGAGAAGATGAGTAGATGGACTGTGTTCCCTATATCTCTCTCAGCCAGAATTATGTTAATTAAGTCTGTTCTCTTACCACAACTAATATATTTCCTCCAAAGCCTCCCTCTTTTTGTCTCCAACAAAGATTTAAGGTTGTTTAATAAACACTGTTTATCTTTTGTTTGGAGCAGGAAAAGGCATTACCTATCTCGAGCGAAACTGCATCAGTTACCAGAATTCAGAGGATTTGCCCTCCCTGATATAAAGTGGTATAACATCTCAATACTTGCACGCTTCGCTGTCGACTGGGCCACAGATACTAACTATTTTACAAATCAGCTAATTGAAAAACATTTGGCCACTCCTCTCTCACTCAAAGCCATCATCCACTGCCCAGATGTTCAATTACCACCACACATTAAAAAATTGTTGGTAATCCGTAATGTGGTCCTAGCATGGCAAAAACTATGCACCGCCTTAGATATAGAGTATCATATATCTTCATATTTACCTATTAGAGGTAATAATTTATTTCCACCAGGCCTGACCTCTGAAGTTTTCATAAAATGGGAAGAGAAAGGTTTGACTTTTGTCTCGCAACTACTTGATAATGATTGTAAAGTTAGAACGTTCAAAGCTATCTCTCACGAATATAATTTATCAAATCATAATTTTTTCGCCTGTCTACAAGTCTGGCATTTCATCAATGGACTCCCAAACATTAGACAAGACCATGCTAAATTTGGTGAGCTTAAAGATTATATTACCCTACATAAAAATGGTATTCATACTATTTCACTAATCTATAATATTCTAATGTCAAAACAAGGACAATTGGTCCTAGAGTCTTTAGTTGACTTCTGGCGTCCCCATTTTCAAGAGATAACATTGGAAAAGATTAAATCTAGTATTAGACGGGTAAGAGAGGCCAAAATCCCTACTTCCTGGAAAGAATCCCACATCAAAACAATCAACAACTCATATATTACGCCTAATATTGGCTAAGTGGTCGCATAATACTGTAGGCGATTGCGGTAAATGCAAGAGATCAAATGCTGATCTTTACACTGCATTTGGTTCTGCCCTAAAATTCGACAATTCTGGTTCAAAGTTTCATATTGGTTATCTAAGATCTTGCATGAGAACATTCCACTAGATATATATCAAATTTTCTTTTTAACCAATGAGACCATAATTAAATCCTATAAAACCGTAGATACACTAATCCTACTAGGCCGTAATTTAATTTAATTATTGGAAGAAGAAGATTGCCCCCCCATTTACATTGTTTAAACAGGCAGTTTTTTCACAAATCATCTTTGAACAAGTAAATACGAACGCATTGCTATATAACCAGACTCAGGCATTTTTCGATAAATGGCTCACTTTAATTCTAGAGCAACCTAGTAATCTACAGTTTTCCCTAACAAAATGCTTTCACAAATCAGATTTTTTTGGAATTTTGGTCCTGAATAATATTTTCCCTCTTGCTTGGTATTAATAATGTAATTTGAGTTGAATGGGAGCAGTCAGGATTCCCTCCCTTTTTTTTTTTTTTTTTTTTTTTCCGTTTTGTTTTTATTTATTTATTTTCTTTATTATTCTTAGGTAAAGTAGGAATTGCAGCACAATTGTACAAAAATAAAAGCTCAAGATTATAGAATTGAATGATAAGTTAATTATGTTCTCTAAATGCTGTCTAACCTGTCTATATGGAACTAATGGAAGGTTTCCCTTTTTTTTTTTTTTTTAATTATATATACCTTGTTATGAGCGGTTGACAACTTTCTTTTGTGCTTATGGAACCTTTCTGATAATGTCTTATTTTTTGTAATGTACTTTGTGCTTGGAAATAAAAAAGGGAAATACAAAAAAAAAAAAGGAATGCGTGAGATGTACTGTTATAGAAATAACTTCTGTCGTTGAATATTATTATTTGTCCATTGCAACATAGGTTGGCTTAAATGTTATTGCCCTATTAGAATGAACATCCCATTGGGGAATAAATATAATTCCTGTCTATTTATCCAAATTGACAAACTTGTGACAATTACAGACCAGGAGTTACCATCAACATAGTCACCATCAGGAGTGATGACTGATCACTGTTGTCAAGTAGAATGATTCTTTAGAAGGGTGTTCTACACAATTAGAACTTTAAGGAAGGTTATTGATACGACTGGGTTCAAGTGTTTTTTTTTACTTCTGCTTATGCTATTGTATGTGTGGGAATTTTTTTCCTTTTTTTCAAACAATTTTATTAATAAACTTTATAGTATGAATGAATTTAATTTATACTTTAATTTTGTGCTTTGATTGTTTCTTAGGCTAAGTTATAATTTGATACACAGATCAGAGCTACCTATATACATTTTTTTGTATATCCTATTACAATTACTTTTTTAGTTGTGTTCTGTTTCCTGCTCTGAATCTGTGGCAGGAAGTCTTAACCTTTATATCGTTATATATATTATGTACTTTACCTCATTGGTTATAATATATTGGTCTCCTGCTTATAGCACACTTTGTCCTCCCCCACCCTCTATTGATTCTAAATGTGTATATAAGTATCTGTGTGTGCATTATATCTGTGTGTTTGTGTGGTACAGTGCATTGCGCCATTTCATTTAAGTATTTTTTGTTTTCAGCGGTATAGCCTTACCGCACCATAACGCAAAGCTTGTAATTTAGCCGATAGTAAATATTTACAGGTAATATCTTCCTTATCACATGTAAAACTCTGGTCTTCAAACGTGAAAAACTGCAAGTCTACACTGTGATCTTTGCCCAACTTAACTCACTAAATGTATAATTTACATTAGTTCCTGTTCTGAAGCATAGGTGAGTCACAGCAATAATATATGCATAATGCTTAGTGATAAGTTGCTGAATGTTAAAAAGGCAAAACATACCTTGAGAACTTGCTAAGCAGGTTTCACAAAACATTCTTGGGAAAGAAGTTTCTGTAACTTTCTTTTTTAATATTTTGAGGCTTGAAGACTCAGATGCAGCTGTAATCTTTGTTTATAGACTGAAGCCTAATTTAAATTAACTATATATTTTTTTCCTAATAGTGTACCATTATCTAAACTTTTAAACTATAAATGCTTATCTTATTGCACTTTGTTTATTGCATAAAATATGTAATAGTTACCTTTATTCACAGCTATCTCCCTTTTGGATACACTGATTTCTGATAAAACATGACAACCTTTTTATGCCCATGCATCAACAAATCTGAGGGTCTTGTGGCAAAGTTTTTCTCATGTGGGTATTTGAAATATCCTGTATGAGGCTCATTTCACATCCCTTTACTTTTTCCTCCAAGCCGCTGTAGAGGTTTTGTTCAAGTTGATTCAGGGTCTACCAATGCCTCCTGCTGGCTATCTTACTCCACCTATATGCCAGCTATAAGTGGTTTACAATTACCACAGACTGTATAAACCTGATTGGGCCATTTCCAGCCCACTGTGCATCTGCCTGGTTGTTGGAAGCCTTCTGGTTATTATCTAGAATTTGTTTTTTACTTCTGCCTGGCCATTTGTTTACACCTCTGATCTTCCTATTTGCTTTGTCACCTGTGTCACTTCAGCTTTGTCTTCCAAAGTGCCCTGTCAGATCATTGTCTTCTTAAGCAACCTGCTACAGCCTTGTCTTCCAATCATCCTGCTAAAGCCTTGTCTTCAAAAGCATCCTGTCACAGCCTTGTTTTTCCAAAGCATCTTGTCACAGCCTTGCCTTTAAAGCATCCTATCACAGCCTTGTCTTTCAAAGCATCTTGTCACAGCCTTGTCTTGCAAAGCATCCTGACATAGACTTGTTTTTCCAAAGCATCTTGTCACAGCCTTGTCTTTCAAAGCATCTTGTCACAGCCTTGTCTTTCAAAGAATCTTGGTACAGCCTTGTCTTGCAAAACATTATGTCACAGCCTTGTCTTCCAAAGCATCCTGCCATAGCCTTGTCTTCCAAAGCATCCTGTCACAGCCTTGTCTTCCAAAGCATCCTACCATAGCCTTTTCTTCCAAAGCATCCTTTCACAGCCTTGTCTACCAAAGCAGCATGCAACTGCAATGCCTTCTAAAGCATTCTATCACAGCCTTGTCTTTCAAACCATCCTGTCACAGCCTTGTCTTCCAAATCATCCTGCCACAACATTGTCTTCCAAAGCATCATGACATAACCTTGTCTTCCAATGAATCCTGTCACAGCCTTGTCTTCCAAAACATCATGCCACTGCCATGTCTACCAAAGCATTCTATCAAGCCTTGTCTTTCAAAGCATCCTGTCACAGCCTTGTCTTCCAAATCATCCTGCCACAACCTTGTCTTCCAAAGCATCCTGACATAACCTTGTCTTCCAATGCATCCTGTCACAGCCTTGTCTTCCAAAGCATTATGCCACTGCCATGTCTTCCAAAGCATTCTATCAAGCCTTGTCTTTCAAAGCATCTCGTCAGCCTCCTCTTTGTACTGGTCATAGAGCCACTGGCAGCTAAGATCAAGGAGTCCGATGAAGTACAGGGTCTGCTGATGCATGATACCTTACAAAAACTCACCCTGTTCGCGGATGATCTAACGCTATTTGTTACAAATCCAGAAACGTCTTTACCGGCAGTATTCGCAATTCTTAAATATTTTGGGAGTTTGTCCTATTATAAGCTTAACTACACAAAAATGGAGACTCTAGCCTTGAATTTTTCCTTGACTCAACTATCTAGTCTAAGGAAGTCCTGTTCGTTCAAATGGTCCACCAGTCAACTGAAACACTTGGCAGTGATCCTCTCTCCTGATCCTAAAGTGGTCATACAAGCCAATTACGCTCCACTTCTTAATGGATGGGGAGAATACAGTCTGTGAAGATGATGTTTCATGCAGATGCCTGAGGAAACAGTTTTAACTGAGAAACGCGTCGCATGTATTCCTTATGTATCAATTACTTTTTTAACACTGTGATGAGTGGTAAACCTTTTTATATGTTTTAAATAAATCCATTTTTATATAAATCCACTCTCAGTGTTATGTATGGTACTTTTTGGCTATGCTACTTTAGAGTGTCTGCACTCTGACACCCACGAACCAGCCATTACACCCTGGATCAGCTAGCTGGATTGCTGTTAAAATCCAGCCCGTCTCTATAGGTACAAGTGAGTGCCTTCAACAAATGTGAGTACTCTGTGTATATTGGGCTATTATTGCTATCTGTACCACCATTTACCTGCACCATTGGCGCCTCTATCCTTGCTTACACTTTTTAGATATCCTCCAGTTGGATGCTGATAGCGAGCTGCTTCCTTTTTCAGCCAGCTGGATTGCTGTTAAAACCCAGCCTGTGTCTACTGGCACAACTGAGTGCCTCCATTTATTGTGAGTACCTAGTGTTCACATACGATTGGTATACCAAAATCTCCATTGATCTGCACCATTGGCGCCTCTTTCTTGTTGCTTTTTTTTTTTTTTTTTATATTTTAGACTAATATACATGATCTAAGAGACATGACACAATGGGAACAGAGATGGCTTGCTGGAAGCCTTTCCGTAAAGTCTTAACACTACATTATCAGGTGCTGTTGGACCACTATGACCAGTGGTTCCAATCGCTGTTACAGAGGTTGTGGTGCAATAGGGACTTACAGACATACAGTATGTGGTGGGATTGCCCACATTCAAGAGACACATGGGAGAAGCTTTCTAGACTTCTTAGCTTGATTTTGAGTGAGCCTATACAATTGACAATCCAACAAGTACTATTACATGAACACATCGAAAACTTATAAATAAAAATATTAATCAATTTATTAGAATTATATGCACGGCCACCAGGATATGTATTGCGCGGCACTGGAAGATAAGTCCCCCCACATGGGATGAAATTTTAAACAAAATTAGACACTTTCACAGAATGTATGAACAGGCAGCTTATATACAAAACACACAAAAGGTATTTCACAAAGTATGGTTTTATTGGATAATGTATGAAGAGCAAGGCTAGATACACGGGTACAAATTTATGAACCAGGGGAGATGGGAAGTGACTATGGCTACAAGACATCGATAATGGGCGTGGGGATCTGGGAGTCTGACAGGAGAGCCTCGACAACAGTAAGACTTTTTTTTTTTTTTTTTTAAATAAATTTTTTATTGAGGTTATAAAGATATTACATTGTTGATAAAATGCCATGCAATAAAAACAACTGAGTAATTAACACACAAAAAGCTGTTGAATAATACAGAGACATTACACTTATTTTGCGTGGGCATCTGCCTTGAACCTCTATTTTTATATTATTTTCTATATTGTGATCCTCTATGAAAAGGGGGAGTTACTTTTGAACCCCAAAGAGCTTATGTACACAGATAGAGGAAATTGGCATTTGAGGAGGCCACTTTTGGACCTATTGATTGGGATAGCAAGAAGGGAAAAGGCAGCAGGATAAGGCTGCTTTAAAGAGATGGAAGAGGGGGAGGGGAAGAGGTGAGAAGTGGGAAAAAGAAGAGTTGGGGGGGGAGATGGGCTCCTGTTAGAGGCATGAGTTGTCAAATGCTAAGGGAGTGCTAGGGAAGTTGTGGTTTGAGGGGACACCATTGGATAAGAAAATTATAGAGAGTACCTCATAGGGTTATTAGATGAAGGGATTCTGGTGTACTTGGTATTCAAAGAGACGTTAAAAGCTATGTCTAGGGGACTTAAGTAACTCAGTAAAGAGGAGAAAGTGCTTCCCATGTACATCTGAGTAAAGAATGCCTAAGTTTTCACTGTGCCCTAACAAACACTATATCTATATAGCTCCTGTTTCGCAGGAGTGGAAGTGAGAATCACTTCTGGGCAGCGTGACTCTTCTACATCAAGGGTACTATGAACAACATTTATAAATATCTATATACATGGTAAGGATATAAACACCCCATATATGAGAGATATAGAACCCTTTGCAGGGTAAACACAAACTGGGGAATATATGAGAAAGTGGGTATTAGTATTTAAGGATATTCCATGCAACCTTAGGATAATACTCAGAACAGGTAAAACTATGCAAAAACTTAGGTGCGACAATAATAAACTCATGAATAAGCAGTTGAAATGATTCAGCTCTACGTGTCTTAAATTTTTAATAGTTCAAACCGGTAAGGGGTAAAGTCAGATTGACCCACAAAGTAAGCATGTCTACTCCTCGTAGCATATGTTGATCAGGCTATGGGGATGTATGTGAGTAAGGTGCTGACCATTCTATCCTATCCCCAATCTAAGGGCCAAGAACACAGGGGCTGCTAAAAGTTTCTGATTAGTGATATTCCTGTCAGAGCCCGAGTGAGGTTTCTGGGGCTGTTGTAGAAGATCGTTGAGACCCTGCGGTTCGTTAATGTGCGGGTCATTTTCTCTGTCTTCCGTCGTCTTCTGAACTTTAGGTGAGGGTTTGCAGGAGGCGGTAGGTCCAGTGTCTGTAATGAGGTCTGGTGCGTACCGGGGCTTGCTAAGCTGACGTAGCCTGGACCGTTTTGTGAGCTGAACACCCCCATGTGGTCCTTCTCCTGAAGGCCTTGGTATTGGCTGTTGTACAGAAGTGAGGTGCGGCAGCGTAAGGGGTGAAGCTGTATCCAACAGGGATCCCTGGCAAAACCTTGGCATAAAAGAAGCGGCAGCGCTATCTGACTTAATGGGGCCCGATATGCTGTGCTGGGGATGTATCTCAGCCCTCTGTGTCTTTGGCGCGATAGTAGCGCTGAAGTTCTCCGGGCGTAGGGAGAGCAGCAAGTCTTCAAAGGATCTGTCCATCTGCCTCTCAAAGGCTGCTAGCCGATCCGCTATCTCTGCAGGTAAAGGATTTCTCTCCATCTTGCAGAGGTTATGAAGGCGATGTTGTAGTATGGCCTGCACCCCAAGATGGCGCCTGTAATGTAAGCGCTGTGCCGACTTCTGTGAATAAATGTCATGTAATATGGCACTGTAGCTGCCTCCTGTGTCCTCTCCGTTGACTTAGGTGCTTTGCCTCATGTGCCACTCATGTTCAGAGTGTATTTACCTGCTCTGAGCGGTCAATGGAGTAAAAATCTAAAAAATATAGCCGGAGCTCATGTAGAGTGTGACCGCTCAGAAGCAGGGCTGTCTCCGCCCCCCCACAGTAAGACTTTTTGACAAGCATCTATTTCCTTCTGTTTTGTTTCTTCTTTTTCTCTAATTTTCTCTACTTCTTGTATTCTTTCACTTTTTCCACTATTGATTCATTCTTCTTTACCAATTTGGAAAGACATTCTGTAAAGAATATACGTTATATTAAATGCATGGGGGGTCTATTTATCTAGCTCCGAATGGAGCTTGATGCCCCGTATTTCTGGCAAGCCTTCAGGCTTGCCAGAAACACAAGTTATGAAGCAGCGGTTTAAAGACCACTGCTCCATAACCTGTCCACCTACAGGATGGGGGACAGACATCGCTGAAAATCAACCCGATGCAATACGATCGGGTATATTGTACCCCCCTGCTAGCGGCCGATTGGCCACAAATCTGCAGGGGGCGGCATTGCACCAGCAGTTCACAAGAACTGCTGGTGCAATGATAAATGCCGACAACGTATGCTGTCGGCATTTATCGATGTGCGGCGGACATGGTTCACTATAGAGGATCATGTCCGTCTGCACAATGATAAATGGACCACATGGAGAGTGAATTTTGCAAATCCAGTGTCAATACTAGGCTGTAGATAAGCTCTTATAGGGATTTTCAAACCTATGGAACTCTTCTCGTAAATGCTGAAAAATATTTGAAACTCCTGCTATAAAATATAGCCTCGAGACTCTATACGACACCATGAATGTAGAAAAAAGCAACCCTGTAAAACACACTTTGAATTGTTATTCTTGGATTGTCATTTGTTATATTATATAATGCTTTACTTTTCTATGAAAATTCAAATAAAAATAATTTCAACATAAAAAAACTTAAGCTACCAATTGCCCCTAAAGGGGCATTTGTATGGGCATTGCTCTTACGCCACAACTTGTAATACATGAGACCTGCCATTCCACGCACAATGACCAATTTTTCAGCGGTATAGCCTTACTGCATCATACCGCAAAGCTTGTAATTTAGCCGATAGTAAATATTTACAGGTAATATCTTCCTTATCACATGTAAAACTCTGGTCTTCAAACGTGAGAAACTGCAAGTCTACACTTTGATCTTTGCCCAACTTAACTCACTAAATGTATAATTTACATTAGTTCCTGTTCTGAAGCATAGGTGAGTCACAGCAATAATATATGCATAATGCTTAGTGATAAGTTGCTGAATGTTAAAAAGGCAAAACATACCTTGAGAACTTGCTAAGCAGGTTTCACAAAACATTCTTGGGAAAGAAGTTTCTGTAACTTTCTTTTTTAATCTTTTGAGGCTTGAAGACACCGATGCAGCTGTAATCTTTGTTTACAGACTGAAGCCTAATTTAAATTAACTATATATATTTTTCCTAATAGTGTACCATTATCTAAACTTTTTTGTTTCTTGCATAAAATATGTAATAGTTACCTTTATTCACAGCTATCTCCCTTTTGGATACACTGGTTTCTGATAAAACATGACAACCTTTTTATGTCCATGCATCAACAAATCTGAGGGTCTTGTGGTGAATTTTGTCTCATGTTGGTATTTGAAATAACCTGTATGAGGCTCATTTCACATCCCTGTACTTTTTCCTCCAAGCAGCTGTAGAGATTTTGTTCAAGTTGATTCAGAGTTTACTAATGCCTCCTGCTGGCTATCTTGCTCCACCTATATGCAGCCATAAGTGGTTTACAATTACCACAGACTGTATAAACCTGATTGGGCCATTTCCAGCCCACTGTGCATCTGCCTGGTTGTTGGAAGCCTTCTGGTTATTATCTAGAATTTGTTTTTGACTTCTGCCTGGCCATCTGTTTACATCTCTGATCTTCATATTTGCTTTGTCACCTGTGTCACTTCAGCTTTGTCTTCCAAATCGTCCTATCACAGTATTACCATCTAAAGCATCCTTTCACAACCTTGTCTTCCAAAGCATCCTGGTAAAGCCTTGTCTTCCAAAGCATCCTGTCACTGCCTTGTCTCCCAAATAATCCTGTCACAGCCTTGTCTTCCAAAGCATCCTGCCATAGCCTTGTCTTCCAAAGCATTGTGCCATAGCCTTTTCTTCCAAAGCATCCTGTCACAGCCTTGTCTTCCAAAGCATCTTGCCACTGCCATGTCTTCCAAAGCATTTTATCACAGTGTTGTCTTTCAAAGCATCTTCTCAGAGCCTTGTCTTCCAAAGCATCCTGCCATAGCCGTGTCTTTTAAAGCATCCTGTCACAGCCTTGACTTCCAAATCATCTTGCCATAGCCTTTTCTTCCAAAGCATCCTGTCACAACCTTGTCTTCCAAAGAATCATGCCACTGCCATGTCTTCCAAGCATCTTGTCACAACATTGTCTTTGAAAGTATCCTGTCACAGCCTTGTCTTCCAAAGCATCCTAATATACCCTTATTTTTCCAAAGCACCCTGACATAGCCTTGTCTTCCAAAGCATCCTTTCACAGCCTTGTATTCTATAGCAGCATGCCACTGCCATTCCTTCCAAAGCATTCTATCACAGCATTGTTTTCCAAATCATCTTGTCACAGCCTTGTCTTGCAAAGCATCCTGTCACAGCCTTGTCTTCCAAATTATCCTGCTACAGCCTTGTCTTCCAGAGTATTCTGCCACAGCCTTGTCTTCCAAAGCATCCTGACATAACCTTGTCTTCCAAAGCATCCTGTCACAGCTTTGTTTTTCCAAAGCATCTTGTCACAGCCTTGACTTTCAAAGCATCCTGTCACAGCCTTGTTTTTCCAAAGCATCTTATCACAGCCTTGCCTTTCAAAGCATCTTGTCACAGCCTTGCCTTTCTAAGCATCCTGCCATAGCCTTGTCTTCCAAAGCTTCCTGTCAAAGCCTTGTCTTCCAAAGCATCGTGCCATAGCCTTTCCTTCCAAAGCATCCTGTCACAGCCTTGTCTTCCAAAGCATCATGCCACTGATATGCCTTCCAAAGTATTTTATCACAGCGTTGTCTTTCAAATCATCTTCTCAGAGCCTTGTCTTCCAAAGCATCCTGCCAAAGTCTTGTCTTCCAGAGAATCCTGCCACAGCATTTTCGTCCAAAGCATCCTGCCATAGCTTTGTCTTCCAAAGCATCCTGCCATAGCCTTTTCTTCCAAAGCATCCTGTCACAGCCTTGTCTTCCAAAGAATCATGCCACTGCCATGTCTTCCAAAGCATCTTGTCACAACATTGTTTTTGAAAGCATCCTGTCAGAGCCTTGTCTTCCAAAGCATCCTAAGATACCCTTATTTTTCCAAAGCACCCTGACATAGCCTTGTCTTCCAAAGCCTCCTGTCATAGCCGTGTCTTTCAAAGCATCCTGTCACAGCCTTGTCCAGACGTGGACTCCTTGCCCAGTGTGCTTAGAGGAATGTGGCTGCACCTCACTGACGAGGCCCATAGGAGGCCGAAACGATCGTCTGGGGTTGTCATGTTCCTTGTTCAGAGGAGAATTGCCTGGTATTTCGGGGCTGGACTGACCTTAATTGGCAGGATCAAACTGATATACTTCAGGAAAGTTTTCTTCTGTGAAAAGCACACTGGCCTAAAAGAGGCTGCTTCCGGGTGGTAAATCGCCATAGAACAAGCCACTGAGCTGTTGTTCGTTCCTGGTAGAGCGCTTCTCTCTTTGTATGCATATTATTATGACCCTGGGGGAAGTCTCCCTATGGGTGATGGGGGAAACCAGACGTGGACTCCTTGCCCAGTGTGCTTAGAGGAATGTGGCTGCACCTCACTGATGAGGCCCATAGGAGGCCGAAACGATCGTCTGGGGTTGTCATGTTCCTTGTTCAGAGGAGAATTGCCTGGTATTTCGGGGCTGGACTGACCTTAATTGGCAGGATCAGACTGATATACTTCAGGAAAGTTTTCTTCTGTGAAAAGCACACTGGTCTAAAAGAGGCTGCTTCCGGGTGGTAAATCGCCATAGAACAAGCCACTGAGCTGTTGTTCGTTCCTGGTAGAGCGCTTCTCTCTTTGTATGCATATTATTATGACCCTGGGGAAGTCTCCCTATGGGTGATGGGGGAAACCAGACGTGGACTCCTTGCCCAGTGTGCTTAGAGGAATGTGGCTGCACCTCACTGACGAGGCCCATAGGAGGCCGAAACGATCGTCTGGGGTTGTCATGTTCCTTGTTCAGAGGAGAATTGCCTGGTATTTCGGGGCTGGACTGACCTTAATTGGCAGGATCAGACTGATATACTTCAGGAAAGTTTTCTTCTGTGAAAAGCACACTGGTCTAAAAGAGGCTGCTTCCGGGTGGTAAATCGCCATAGAACAAGCCACTGAGCTGTTGTTCATTCCTGGTAGAGCGCTTCTCTCTTTGTATGCATATTATTATGACCCTGGGGAAGTCTCCCTATGGGTGATGGGGGAAACCAGACGTGGACTCCTTGCCCAGTGTGCTTAGAGGAATGTGGCTGCACCTCACTGACGAGGCCCATAGGAGGCCGAAACGATCGTCTGGGGTTGTCATGTTCCTTGTTCAGAGGAGAATTGCCTGGTATTTCGGGGCTGGACTGACCTTAATTGGCAGGATCAGACTGATATACTTCAGGAAAGTTTTCTTCTGTGAAAAGCACACTGGTCTAAAAGAGGCTGCTTCCGGGTGGTAAATCGCCATAGAACAAGCCACTGAGCTGTTGTTCGTTCCTGGTAGAGCGCTTCTCTCTTTGTATGCATATTATTATGACCTTGGGGAAGTCTCCCTATGGGTGATGGGGGAAACCAGACGTGGACTCCTTGCCCAGTGTGCTTAGAGGAATGTGGCTGCACCTCACTGACGAGGCCCATAGGAGGCCGAAACGATAGTCTGGGGTTGTCATGTTCCTTGTTCAGAGGAGAATTGCCTGGTATTTCGGGGCTGGACTGACCTTAATTGGCAGGATCAGACTGATATACTTCAGGAAAGTTTTCTTCTGTGAAAAGCACACTGGTCTAAAAGAGGCTGCTTCCGGGTGGTAAATTGCCATAGAACAAGCCACTGAGCTGTTGTTCGTTCCTGGTAGAGCGCTTCTCTCTTTGTATGCATATTATTATGACCCTGGGGAAGTCTCCCTATGGGTGATGGGGGAAACCAGACGTGGACTCCTTGCCCAGTGTGCTTAGAGGAATGTGGCTGCACCTCACTGACGAGGCCCATAGGAGGCCGAAACGATCGTCTGGGGTTGTCATGTTCCTTGTTCAGAGGAGAATTGCCTGGTATTTCGGGGCTGGACTGGCCTTAATTGGCAGGATCAGACTGATATACTTCAGGAAAGTTTTCTTCTGTGAAAAGCACACTGGTCTAAAAGAGGCTGCTTCCGGGTGGTAAATCGCCATAGAACAAGCCACTGAGCTGTTGTTCGTTCCTGGTAAAGCGCTTCTCTCTTTGTATGCATATTATTATGACCCTGGGGAAGTCTCCCTATGGGTGATGGGGGAAACCAGACGTGGACTCCTTGCCCAGTGTGCTTAGAGGAATGTGGCTGTACCTCACTGACGAGGCCCATAGGAGGCCGAAACGATCGTCTGGGGTTGTCATGTTCCTTGTTCAGAGGAGAATTGCCTGGTATTTCGGGGCTGGACTGACCTTAATTGGCAGGATCAGACTGATATACTTCAGGAAAGTTTTCTTCTGTGAAAAGCACACTGGTCTAAAAGAGGCTGCTTCCAGGTGGTAAATCGCCATAGAACAAGCCACTGAGCTGTGTTCGTTCCTGGTAGAGCGCTTCTCTCTTTGTATGCATATTATTATGACCCTGGGGAAGTCTCCCTATGGGTGATGGGGGAAACCAGACGTGGACTCCTTGCCCAGTGTGCTTAGAGGAATGTGGCTGCACCTCACTGACGAGGCCCATAGGAGGCCGAAACGATCGTCTGGGGTTGTCATGTTCCTTGTTCAGAGGAGAATTGCCTGGTATTTCGGGGCTGGACTGACCTTAATTGGCAGGATCAGACTGATATACTTCAGGAAAGTTTTCTTCTGTGAAAAGCACACTGGTCTAAAAGAGGCTGCTTCCGGGTGGTAAATCGCCATAAAACAAGCCACTGAGCTGTTGTTCGTTCCTGGTAGAGTGCTTCTCTCTTTGTATGCATATTATTATGACCCTGGGGAAGTCTCCCTATGGGTGATGGGGGAAACCAGACGTGGACTCCTTGCCCAGTGTGCTTAGAGGAATGTGGCTGCACCTCACTGACGAGGCCCATAGGAGGCCGAAACGATCGTCTGGGGTTGTCATGTTCCTTGTTCAGAGGAGAATTGCCTGGTATTTCGGGGCTGGACTGACCTTAATTGGCAGGATCAGACTGATATACTTCAGGAAAGTTTTCTTCTGTGAAAAGCACACTGGTCTAAAAGAGGCTGCTTCCGGGTGGTAAATCGCCATAGAACAAGCCACTGAGCTGTTGTTCGTTCCTGGTAGAGCGCTTCTCTCTTTGTATGCATATTCCAAAGCATCATGCCATAGCCTTTTCTTCCAAAGCATTCTGTCACAGCCTTGCAGTGACATGCAGTGACGTCAGAGGCTGGTGAGGCAGTGGCTAGGATATGCCTTCATTCTTTAAATATCCTTTGTTGAAGAAATAGCAATGCACATGGGTGAGCCAATCACATTAGGTATCTATGTGCAGCCACAAATCAGCAGCTACTTAGCATATTTAGATATGATTTTCAACAAAGGATATCAAAAGAATGAAGAAAATTAGATATTAGATGTAAATTAGAAATTTATTTAAAATTGCATATGGGTTTCATAGGGGTTTCATGTCCCTTTAAATAGTGTCTTGGAAAACTGGTCAACTTAGTAAACATCTGATTTTAGTCTAAACGGATTGTAACAGAAACTCTTGCCAGATAACTCAATGCTTGCTCTGATTAGGAGATCTAGAAATCCATGCCCATTAAAATATGTTTAAAACATACTTTTTAATGCTGCAAATTATGCTTATAGATTCTTTCATTATTCAGTAAATATAAAAATGTCTTGATCCAGTGGCGGCTGGTGAAATTTAAAGATGGTGAGGCACTTGACCCCACCCCTTTAAATAAAGCCACACCATCAGATGGCACTACCAATTCATTAATTAAATAAATAAAAGGTAGACAGAAACACAGAAAAGCACTCGGGGGGAGAGGGAGAGAGAGACGGGGGGAGAGAGACACAGAGAGTTAGAGAGAAAGAGAGAGAGAGACACAATCACACACAGAGGGTTAGAGAGAGAGAAAGAGAGAGGGAGACACAATCACACACAGAGGGTTAGAGAGAGAGAAAGAGAGAGACACAATCACACACAGAGGGTTAGAGAGAGAGAAAGAGAGAGAGACACAATCACACACAGAGGGTTAGAGAGAGAGAAAGAGAGACACAATCACACACAGAGGGTTAGAGAGAGATAGAAAGAGAGAGAGAGACACAATCACACACAGAGGGTTAGAGAAAGAGAGAGAGACACAATCACACACAGAGGGTTAGAGAAAGAGAGAGAGACACAATCACACACAGAGGGTTAGAGACAGAGAGAGAGACACAATCACACACAGAGGGTTAGAGAGAGAGAAAGAGAGAGACACAATTACACACAGAGGGTTAGAGAGAGACACACACAATCACACACAGAGGGTTAGAGAGAGAAAGAGAGACACAATCACACACAGAGGGTTACAGAGAGAGAGAAAGAGAGAGAGACACACAATCACACACAGAGGGTTAGAGAGAGAAAAAGAGAGACACAATCACACACAGAGGGTTAGAGAGAGAGAGAAAGAGAGAGAGACACAATCACACACAGAGGGTTAGAGAGAGAGAAAGAGAGAAACAATCACACACAGAGGGTTAGAGAGAGAGAGAAAGAGAGAGAGACACAATCACACACAGAGGGTTAGAGAGAGAAAGAGAGAGAGAGACACAATCACACACAGAGGGTTAGAGAGAGAGACACAATCACACACAGAGGGTTAGAGAGAGAGAGACACAATCACACACAGAGGGTTAGAGAGAGAGAAAGAGAGAGAGACACAATCATACACAGAGGGTTAGAGAGAGAGAGAGAGAGAGAAAGAGAGACACGCAATCACACACAGAGGGTTAGAGAGAGAGAAAGAGAGAGAGAGAGACAATCATACACAGACGGTTAGAGAGAGAGAGAGAGAAAGAGAGAGAAACACAATCACACACAGAGGGTTAGAGAGAGACACACAATCACACACAGAGGGTTAGAGAGAGAGACACACAATCACACACAGAGGGTTAAAGAGAGAGAAAGAGAGAGAGACACAATCACACACAGAGGGTTAAAGAAAGAGAGAGAGACACAATCACACACAGAGGGTTAGAGAGAGAGAAAGAGAGAAAGACACAATCACACACAGAGGGTTAGAGAGAGAGAAAGAGAGAGAGAGACACAATCACACACAGAGGGTTAGAGAGATAGAGAAAGAGAGAGACACAATCACACACAGAGGGTTAGAGAGACACATAAGGGATGAGAGAGTCAGAGAGGGAGAAAGAGAGACAGAGAGAGAAAGAGACCATGGGGAGAACAACACATAAGGAGAGAGATGGATAGATAGATAGATAGATAGATAGACACAGACACACAAGGGGGGGGAGGGACCACTGCATTTTTAAGTAATAAAACAGCAGAGCTACAGAGAGTTAAGAAAGTGAGACTATAAATTAGTGTGAAGTACAGAGGCAAGCTGCTAAGTTAGTGGGTGTAAATTTTGAGTAAACAAAATACAAAAACAATCCTTAAACTGCTGTAAAAGAGTAAAACAACACTAAACCACATTCATTAAATTATCATTTTCCCTAACAGAATCCCTTTCAGTAAAATCTTACTTTAATAAGATGTGGCTAAAACACTGCTCTCTCTGCCTCTCTTCCTGCTCTGTAAGGATGCAGGAAGTGACAGTGACACACTCCACTGCACTTAGAGGGGAAGTAAAGAACTCTCTTTTTCACTTTAGCAAAGCTGTCAGCTTTACAGGACAGCAACAAAATATATGAAAGTTGTTTATTTCCGTTTTTGTTTTGTTTTATATGATTTAACATCCAGCCCCAACCCTAAGTTCCACTTACTAATGCCTCTCACTGGATTGGCTCAGCCCAAATAGGACTGCCTCAAATAAGCAGTTAATGGGCCATGCAATGATCTTAACCACTTTCATCCAGTAGGTGGCGCAGCATGTTGTGTAATGGTGGGCTGACCTGATTGTGCCTCTCCATTGCACAACATGTAGCTGTGAGAAAAAAAAATGCTGGGGAAAAAAATTACAATTTTTTTTATTTTTTTTTAAAGCCAATAAAAAAAAATATATTTTTGCCCATATGAGAGGTGAAGCACTGCCTGACCTGCCTCTAGTGACTGCACATCACTGCAGCCTTGTGTTCCAAAGCAGCATGCCACTGCCATTTCTTCCCAAGCATTCTATCACAGCATTGTCTTTCAAATCATCTTGTCACAGCCTTGTCTTCCAAATTATCATGCCACAGCCTTGTCCTCCAGAGTATTCTGCCAAAACCTTGTCTTCCAAAGCATCCTGACATTATTTTGTCTTCCAAAGCATCCTGTCACAGCCTTGTTTTTCCAAAGCATCTTGTCACAGCCTTGCCTTTCAAAGCATCCTGCCATAGCCTTTTCTTCCAAAGCATCCTGTCACAGCCTTTTCTTCAAAGAATCATGCCACTGATATGTCTTCCAAATCATTTTGTCACAACATTGTCTTTGAAAGCATCCTGTCACAGCCTTGTCTTCTAAAACATCCTAAAATAGCCTTATTTTTCCAAAGCACCCTGACATAGCCTTGTCTTCCAAAGCCTCCTGTCATAGCCGTGTCTTTCAAAGTATCCTGTCACAGCCTTGTCTTCCAAAGCAGCATGCCACTGCCATTCCTTCCAAAGCATTCTATCACAGCATTGTCTTTCAAATCATCTTGTCACAGCCTTGTCTTGCAAAGCATTCTGTCACAGTCTTGTCTTCCAAATTATCCTGCTACAGCCTTGTCTTCCAGAGTATTCTGCCACAACCTTGTCTTCCAAAGCATCCTGACATAACCTTGTCTTCCAAAGCATCCTGTCACAGCCTTATTTTTTTCAAAAGATCTTGTCACAGCCTTGCCTTTCAAAGCATCCTATCACAGCCTTGTCTTTCAAAGCATCTTGTCACAGCCTTGTCTTGCAAAACATCCTGACATAGACTTGTTTTATCAAGGCTTCTTGTCGCAGCCTTGTTTCTGATAAAACATGACAACCTTTTTATGTCCATGCATCAACAAATCTGAGGGTCTTGTGGTGAATTTTGTCTCATGTGGGTATTTGAAATATCCTGTATGAGGCTCATTTCACATCCCTGTACTTTTACCTCCAAGCCGCTGTAGAGGTTTTGTTCAACTTGATTCAAGGTTTACTAATGCCTCTTGCTGGCTATCTTGCTCCACCTATATGCAGCCATAAGTGGTTTACAATTACCACAGACGGTATAAACCTGATTGGGCCATTTCCAGTCCACTGTGCATCTGCCTGGTTGTTGGAAGCCTTCTGGTTATTATCTAGAATTTGTTTTTTACTTCTGTCTGGCCATCTGTTTACATCTCTGATCTTCCTATTTGCTTTGCCACCTGTGTCACTTCAGCTTTGTCTTCCAAAGTGCCCTATCACAGCATTGCCCTCTAAAGCATCCTGTCACAACCTTGTCTTTCAAAGCATCCTGTCACAGCCTTGTCTTCCAAAGCATCCTGCTAAAGCGTTGTCTTCCAAAGCATCCTGTCACTGCCTTGTCTCCCAAATAATCCTGTCACAGCCTTGTCTTCCAAAGCATCCTGCCATAGCCTTGTCTTCCCAAGCATTGTGCCATAGCCTTTTCTTCCAAAGCATCCTGTCACAGCCTTGTCTTCCAAAGCATCTTGCCACTGCCATGTCTTCCAAAGCATTTTATCACAGTGTTGTCTTTCAAAGCATCTTCTCAGAGCCTTGTCTTCCAAAGCATCCTGCCAAAGTCCTGTCTTCCAGAGCATCCTGTCACAGCATTTATGACCAAATCATCCTGCAATAGCCTTGTCTTCCAAAGCATCCTGCCATAGCCTTTTCTTCCAAAGCATCCTTGTCTTTTAAAGCATCCTGTCACAGCCTTGTCTTCCAAATCATCTTGCCATAGCCTTTTCTTCCAAAGCATCCTGTCACAACCTTGTCTTCCAAAGAATCTTGTCACAACATTGTCTTTGAAAGTATCCTGTCACAGCCTTGTCTTCCAAAGCATCCTAATATACCCTTATTTTTCCAAAGCACCCTGACATAGCCTTGTCTTCCAAAGCATCATGCCATAGCCTTTTCTTCCAAAGCATCCTGTCACAGCCTTGTATTCTAAGCAGCATGCCACTGCTATTTCTTCCAAAGCATTCTATCACAGCATTGTTTTTCAAATCATCTTGTCACAGCCTTGTCTTGCAAAGCATCCTGTCACAGCCTTGTCTTCCAAATTATCATGCTACAGCCTTGTCTTCCAGAGTATTCTGCCACAACCTTGACTTTCAAAGCATCCTGTCACAGCCTTGTCTTCCAAAGCATCCTGTCACAGCCTTGTTTTTCCAGAGCATCTTGTCACAGCCTTGCCTTTCAAAGCATCTTGTCACAGCCTTGCCTTTCAAAGCATTCCTACCTTAATTCCGATTGGCTGATAGAATCCTATCAGCCAATCGGAATTCGAGGGACGCCATCTTGGATGACGTCATTTGAAGGAAGCTTCATTCGGCGAGTAGGCGTCAGTTGAAGAGGATGGATCCTCGTCGGCTGGAAGAAGATGGCTCCGCTCCGGATGGATGAAGATAGAAGATGCCGCTTGGATGAAGATGTCTGCCGGTCCAGATGTCCTCTTCTGCCCGGATAGGATGATGACTTCTGCCGCTCCGGATGTCCTCTTTTGGTCCATCGGTGCCTGGCTGGGTGAACACAACTCAAGGTAGGGAGATCTTCAGGGGGGTAGTGTTAGGTTTATTTAAGGGGGGTTTGGGATAGAGTAGGGGTATGTGGGTGGTGGGTTTTAATGTTGGCGGGGGGGTTGTATTTTTTTTCCAGGCAAAAGAGCTGATTACTTAAGGGCATGCCCTGCAAAAAAGCCCTTTTAAGGGCTGGTAAAAGAGCTGGTTACTTTTTAATTTAGAATAGGGTAGGGACTTTTATTATTTTGGGGGGCTTTTTTTATTTTATTAGGGGGCTTAGAGTAGATGTAATTAGCCTAATATTCTTGTAATCTTTTTTTTATTTTTTGTAATTTAGTGTTTGTTTGTTTTTGTAATTTAGTTTAGTTTATTTAATTGTATGTAATTGAAGGTAATTTATTTAATTAATTTATTGATAGTGTAGTGTTAGGTTTAATTGTAACTTAGGTTAGGATTTATTTTACAGGTAATTTTGTAATTATTTTAACTAGGTAGCTATTAAATAGTTATTACCTATTTAATAGCTATTGTACCTAGTTAAAATAAATACAAAGTTGCCTGTAAAATAAATATAAATCCTAACATAGCTACAATATAATTATTCGTTATATTGTAGCTATATTAGGGTTTATTTTACAGGTAAGTATTTAGTTTTAAATAGGAAGACTTTAGTTAATAAGAGTTAATTTATTTCGTTAGATTAAAATTATATTTAACTTAGGGGGGTGTTAGGGTTAGACTTAGCTTTAGGGGTTAATACATTTATTATAGTGGCGGCGAGGTCCGGTCGGCAGATTAGGGGTTAATAAGTGTAGGTAAGGTAGTGGCGACGTTGGGGGGGCAGATTAGGGGTTAATAAATATTATGTAGGTGTCGGCGATGTTAGGGGCAGCAGATATGGGGTTCATAGGGATAATGTAGGTGGTGGCGGTGTGCGGTTGGCAGATTAGGGGTTAAAAATATTTATTATAGTGGCGGCGATGTGGGGGGGGGCCTCGGTTTAGGGGTACATAGGTAGTTTATGGGTGTTAGTGTACTTTAGAGCACTGTAGTTAAGAGCTTTATAAACCGGTGTTAGCCCATAAAGCTCTTAACTACTGACTTTTTTCTGCGGCTGGAGTCTTGTCGGTAGAGGCTCTACCGCTCACTTCAGCCAAGACTCTAAATACCAGCGTTAGGCAGATGCCATTGAAAAGATAGGATACGCAATTGGCGTAAGGGGATCTGCTGTATGGAGAAGTCGCGGCTTGAAAGTGAGCGTTAGACCCTTTCCTTCCTGACTCTAAATACCAGCGGCCGGCCAAAACCAGCGTTAGGACCCCTTAACGCTGCTTTTGACGGCTAACGCAGAACTCTAAATCTAGGCCTTAGTTACTTACAGTTTAAAACCAGTTCTAAGATATATATATATATATATCTATTTTTGCAAAGATAAACAACTTAAAATTTAAAAGGCAAGTTTAACACTATATAGGACTATGAAACACAAGTTTTAAAATACAAATAATGCTCTTTGAGTCTATCAGTTGTAATTTAACTGCAGTAACTATGCATATATTTTGTTTTAAAATATTACCTGTTATTAGCAACCCTTTTTTATACTTTACCAAAATGACCAAAATCGATAATTTAGTTACCAAAAACGTTTTGTTTCATCTCAGAAGACAAAATAAGTATATTTTGCAATTAATGAGAAAAGTTAGCTAGCCTTGCTGTAATACTTGTATTTCAAACGCCCAGTAACCAGTTACAAGTTAGCTCAGCAGCATGTCCTTTTCCTATTTTTGCATTGACTTATATATGTTTTAATCATTGATGAAACAAATGGGTGGCCCTACGGATTTGCTTTGTGATTGGATAATTTTGGCAATGTATGTTGCTAGGGAGATGCATCTTTGTTAACAACCAATTATCTGTTGGCTGTAAGTCTTGCATCACAACACCGGATTTTGGCCATTGGGGGGCAGCATGACAAACAAACAGCAATACATTTAATCATTTCTAACATTTAAAAATATTTCTTTAAAATGTGTACTAAATGCCATAATTTCTTTACATTAATAATTGACATGTTCAAATGTATTGTACTATGTCACATTATTTATTCTGATTATTTTAATATGAAACATCAGTATTATTACTAATATCATATTACATCAAGGTAATTTATACTGCTAACTATTCCAAAATTAATAGCATTTAAAATCCTGATATACTGTATATATATTCATACAAATACAGCATGTTTCACATTCAGTACACCCCCATTGGGACAACCACGTGTGTATTTGTGAACCATGCCTAAAAAAAAAAAAAAGGTTAGGTTATTTATATTTTTCATTTAACAGACATTCATATTTAATATTATACGAACAGACAATTTCATATCCATTAATGTACTTCCTTTCATTTTCCATTAGCTTCCTGGAATATAGAGAAATTTTATTAGTTTTGGAATAACTTAAACATTTTATATTTACTAATGCAGTTATTCATCTAATTTATTTCAATCTGAATTTTATTATAGACATGCAATACAGTCTAAGGTATATATATCAAATATTTTGTCTAAATACATATGTACATGTATATATATATATATATATATATATATATATATATATATATATATTTATACACATGTATTCATTTCTATGCAGTATTTAAACAATGGGGTTTAAGAGTATAATTTAAAAACATGTGTTTTTAGCTGGTCAAATTTTCATTGCTTCAATTACACAGCAGGTTTAATTAACAAGTCTATGCTAATCACTATGTAGTCAGAATTTTATTTGCTTATCTAGTTTTAAGCTCAGAATGTTGTCTCCATCCAATCCCTGTTTGCTACCCCCTGCAAGGCTGTGAGCTTAAAAAACGATGTTATCTTTTAATTAGGATAAACGTGTCTTCACCCAGCCAAATCCATTTGGCAGGGGGGGGTTGTGATTTACAGTGAAATAGCACTGTTGTAAATAGCCTCATATTTAATTAATTATGTGGTCTCATCAACTATATATATATGAAAATTATATATATATATATATATATATATATATATATATATATATATATATATATATAATTTTCATTTATAATATTCATACACCGTGACATAAATCCCCCTTCCAACTTCAAATAGATGTAGGACACATGTATTTGAATTGGCTTAAAGTCAGTGGTATTTGGTGAGGGTATTTACCATATGCATCATAGACAGTCTTCTATGGAGAGAGTCCGTCATTTTTGAGCCTTCATGCTTATCAGCTAGGCATCTTTAAACTACAGTATGTCTTTAATGCATTTGGGGATATGACACTTCATTCTCCCTCTATGACTTGTAGTTGGGACCTAGCATGGCACGCTCGCAGCTGATTGATATGGACCCATTTATCTATGAAACTTTCATTTTTGGGGATCCGTATTTTATAGGCCACTGGAGATATTTTGTCAGTAATGACAAAAGGACCTTTCCATGATGGGAGAAATTTCTTCTCCTTAACCTGATCTCTTCCAAAGTTATAAAGATAAACTTCATCATTTATTTCATATTCCTTTTTGGACGTTTTGAGATCATAATAGGTTTTAGTGGCAGTTGCAGCTTTCTCTAAGTTCATTTGAGCAAATGCAAATTCATATTGCAGGTGGTTTCTTATGTTCTCCACATATTTATGTGTATTGGCAGTGTTTATAAAGTCTGATGTATGGTACAGTAGATGTTGAGGTAGAACCATTCTTCTACTAGTCATCAGTTCCAAAAGGTGACATCTTGTTAGCACTACTTGGAGTTGCTCTTAATGCCATTAGGGATAGAGGTAGTTTTACATCCCAGTCTTTACCCGTTTCACTCACAAACTTTTTGAGGATTTTCACAATGTACTGGTTGTAACGCTCTACACCACCACTTGAGGCAGCTCTATATGCAATATGGAGCTTTCTTTTAACCAGTAGTATTTTCCAAATTTTGGTCATCACTTCGCTAGTGAAGTGGGTCCCCTGATCTTATTCGATTCTTTGGGGTAAACCAAATCTGGAAAACACTTGGTTGATGAGCAATGTTGCGCATGTTTCAGCACTATTGTTAGGTGCACTGATGCACTCTACCCATTTAGTGAACAGGCATGTCACTGTTAACATGTATTTGTTACCTCTTGATGACCTAGTTACTGGACCAATAAAATCAATTTGTATATCTGACCATGGCATTACCATCCCCCTTTTTTGCAATGGCACTCTATGCGTTGGTGCAGTGGGTTGGAACTGTGGGCAGATTAAACAACCTTGACAGTAGGTTTGAACATCTTTCAACATGTGTGGCAAGAATGCATAATCACACAATATTTCATACTTGAGTTTGGCACCACGATGACCAGATGTGGGAGCATCATGGGCATGTTGAAGCATTAGACCTCTGAACTTGGTGGGTACTACATATTGTTGGATGACAGTTTTGCAGGTTCTAATTAACAAACCATCCTGTAACTTGAATTGTGATCTGGAATTCATTAAGATTCTAAGATCTTCTTTGCCAATACAATCATCTTTTGAGATGGGGTTACTTTCAGGTTCTTCTATGTGTTTATAGAAGATGCCTACAATGGGGTCTTCTTTTTGACTAGTGATTAGGTCCTCACTAGGAGAATCCTGACTCCATTGTACCAGGTTAGGCTCACTCTGTTGTTTTGCCTGGTTTCTGGTAATGGCTTCTACCTGAATTGCACCCATTAAGTGGTCAATATTAAGGAGTTCTCCAGTTATGGCTCCTTGTTTGGCTAAGGAATCCGCAAGATCATTGCCTTCCTTATCAGGACCTAGAACCCTGGAATGACCCTTGGTCTTTTTCCAGCGTATGGTTAAATCATTGGATACCACCAGATTATCAATTTCGCAGAACAACTTGCCATGCTTGACTGGTTTGTTGTTACTTTTCTGCATGCCATTTCTTTTCCAAGTTGGCAGGTATTCAACAAAACTGTCACGCAAATAATTTGAGTCAGTTATGATCACAAATTCCTGAATGCCATGTTCAATAGCCATTTCAATGGTTTTTAGAACAGCAGTGAGTTCTGCAACTTGACTAGAACTTGGTCCAATGTTGAAACCTACAGATATATTTGGGAATATATTTGCCCAAGTGACTAATCTGCGCTCATTATCAATAGTGGCATGGTAAGGACAACCATCAACATATACCCAAGGTAATGTTTGACAATGGTCCTCATTGTACATTTTATATGGGGAAAGCAACTGTTCCTCCAGGAAATCATCTTCTGATAATTCTTCCCCAGGATCTTTAGCAGTACAGTCGTGGAGCTCAGCAAGCCCCTGTGCGACTGGATTCTTTTTATTCTGCTTGTAGCAAATTTCTAAAGGACAGCCTTGTAAGGAAAGGGTCCACGCTGTTATGCGGCTATTAGACAAATTCCCATCTCTTATTCTCTCACTTTGCAAATATAGCAAAGGCTGGTGGGCCGTTTCTACAATAGTTTTCTCGCCCTGTATATAGCTGCAGAAATTTTGTAGAGCCCATACAGTAGATTAGAGTGCTTTTTCGCAATCGCTAAATTTTATTTCTACTAGAGTTTTGCTCACATAAGCAATGGCTTTGCTTAAATGATCATGCTTTTGGTATAAAACAGCACTCATGCTTATTTCTGTGTAACCTGTCTCTAAGAAGAAAGGTTTACCACCTTCAGGGTACGCTAAGCAAGGTGCTTGAGTGAGTTTTCTCTTCAGCTCTCTGATGGCTGTCTCTTGAGACTTACTCCAGTGCCATTTCACATCCTTCTTTAGCAGAAGTAGTAGTAGTAGTTTAGCTAATTCTGCCTAATTATCAATTAATTTGCGAGAATAATTTGTCATACCCAGGAATGATCTCAATTCAAGTTAGTTGGGTTTTTAGAATTTACTATAGCTTGCACCTTTTTCTTCTGAGGATTTAGCCCTTCAGAAGTAACTTCATGTCCCAAGAAGTTTACACGAGTGCGGTACCATTGCGCTTTTTGTAGGGATAGTTTGACACCTGCCCTTTAAGTTGGCTGAGGACGTGTTTAAGCTCTGCTATGTGTTTTTCAAAGTCTGTGCTTTTGATTAAAACATCATCAACATAAGATAAGGTCCCACTTTCCAGTGCATCAGGCATAGCCTTATGCATGAATACAGCAAATTAATGTCCAGAATTTATGTATCCAAAAGGAAGTCTCTGAAATGCATACTGAACCTTTTGGAATGAGAATGCCAGCTTATACTGGTCCTCCTCATGTACCTTTATGGTCCAAAATCTCTGTGCACAATCAATGGCAGTGAATATTTTGGATCCCTGCATTTGTGCTAGGCACTGGTCAATATATGGCACAGGCCAGCCAGACATGTACACTTGTTTGTTTAGCTGTTGTCTTAAGTCAGCACACAAACGCCATTGTCCATTGGGCTTAAGAACACCTAGAATAGGATTGTTATAAGAGCTGTGCACCTGTCGTATAATACCCCTTTCTTCCAGGTTCCTTATGATTTCTGCAAGAGAATCATATGAGGCTAAAGGAAGTCTGTATTGTTTAACAAAAACAGGTGGCACATTGGGATCTGTTTGTATTCTTGCAATGTGCAAGTCTGTAGTCCCACAGTCATAAGAATCCCTAGCAAAAATATCCTTGTATTCCATCAGGAGTTCCCGCAGCTGTTGGCGTTCATCATCGCTGGAACAGCCATTAGCTAAGGATATTTGCTCTTCGACTATTTGCTGAAATCATGGAAAGATTTCAGGCTGTCCTATTTCATAGGCTTCTTCCAATCTAGAGGTGAGATCCCCTTGATTATAATTTACATTGCCCCCATGACTCTGCTATTGGGGTAATCTTGCTGTTTGATTAGCTGATCAAATACTAGAGAGGCTTCTTCAATTTTACAGATGCCTTCCTCTGAGCTGAAGGGATAAATAGACTGAATAGTAAATAGACCCTCTGGCATAGATGCAAAGGATTGTTCTATTAATTGTTCTTCAGTTAAGTACCCTTCAGTTATTAGCCCAATTATATTATTCTGGAATCCAAAAGTGTAATAACTTGATTCCAGTGCATATCCTATGGTAGTTCCCTTGGATAAGGTTATATCCTGTGGGGTCATGTTATGCACAATAACATGTATTGGAATAGTTCCAATATTTACCAAAGGAGTGTGGGCCATTGTGACACCCAGATTCTGTATTCTATGGGAGAGGCAAATTAGTGTTTCAGAAGTTTTTAATTTCTGACCTCTCTTTACCTGTAAGGATAAAATAAATTTATCAGCCCCAGCAGATATTATAACATCGCTAGACACCTGCATATTTACAGCATATGGCAATTGCTGGTTTGATTTCAGGGCTGCATTTTCATCCTGAAATACTTCAGGGTCCCCCTTTAACCTACTCCAGAGGCAAGAGTTAATCAAATCTATTTGTATGGCATATCTATGTAAGATATCACTGCCAATGTATATTTGATTATGGGGAGTATTTAGAACTAAAAACAAGTGCTTCACTGACTTATTACCTATAGAGACAGATAAAAAGCACTTAGCTGTGATGTTATAGCTTTCAAACCTGTCATCCAGGCTGATGACACAGTGGTCTTGGGGAGAAAGATATTTAATCACTTTAGGTTCAGCTATCTGCGCTAATAAGCCTTCCCTTATATAGCTAGCTTCCTGTTTTAAGTTCAATTTGGCATACTTTGTTGTACCAAGGTCATGCACTTGTATAGGGATAAATAGATCCTCTTTAACTCTCTCAATCCCTGCGAGGTGTTGAGCGTGGCTTCCCCCTTTAGGGGTTTTAGCATCCCCCTTGTGGAGAGATATGATTAATACATCGCCGTCTAAGGAAATATTCGCTATCTTTCCAGGCGAAATTTTAAAAGTATTACCATCAGAGCCACTTAAAGGAGTCTGATCATCTATCTGTATGATAGTGATTTCAGGTACAGAGTAATTCCTGAAATGAATCTCCACAGCATCTGGCTTCTCTTCCACCACGTGACAGTTATGTCGGGGGCGAGATATATCAGATTTCTCATAATTAATAGGCCTTTTAACTTGTGACCAAATTACATTATTTATGCAATCAATTATTAAACGATCAGTGGGTAGATACACTATAATGACAGGGTGTCTTATGACCCTGTTCCCCATTTAAAATTTTAACATGCAGTACCGTAAACTTTTAGAGAGTCACCTCCAACTCCTATTAGAGAACCATCAAATTCTTTCATTTTGGGTTTGTGGGGTGTTAGCTCGTTTAGCTGTGTGTAGTACCTGTGGGATAAAATGGTTGCCTGAGATCCAGTATCAATTAATCCCATGATAGGGTTGGAGACTGAATCTTGCAGCTCAGCTAATACATAATATCTCTCTGCAGTTTCTATCATTTCACACATAAAATTGGCATGATTACACACTTGTGGGCTTCGCCATGTGTTACCTGCATCCGCCGTGTTACCTGATGCAGAAGAGACTTCACTCTTACCGGTTCCCTCTACAATAGGGTTGACTGGGTTCTTGTGTACTGCATCTGTGGAAACAAGGTTAAGAGAATGCTGCAAAGGAAGGGATTTGTTAATGCTTTCTGGCCGAGGTTGCTCGTCATCACAGCTAAATCGTCCGTTTCCGGTCTGCGGGGAGAGAATATGATTAGTACCATTATTGACATTTATCATTTTATTTTGTATATCTCTCCCCTCCCTTTCAGGGGATACTGCAATATTTATGACTGTGCCTGTGGCCCACTGCTGGCCACTGGCTGTACCCCTAAAAAAGGATTGTTAGGTTGCTGAGCCGTAAATGCTCGACTTTTCGCTCAACCAAATTAGCTAGGTACTAAGCTGATCTACTTGATCGTACAAGTTACCTCTACCCCTGGTTCTATCCCTTGATGCCCCATAGTAGTGATTCCTGGGCTCTCGGGTCCTCTCAGAATCAGGGCCGCTGTTTCTATCCTGGCGTGATTGCCCCTGGGGTTCAACTTGTTCAGCGTTAGTATTTTGGGGAGCACTATTTCCTTGGGGTGTCTGGTTACCCTGAGAGTATTCTCGCCACTTATTGTATCTACATTTGCGGGGATACCAATAATTTTGTGGGTATTCTCTTTGGGAGTAATTATTTACATGGGTATGGTCTCTCTGCACCTCAGCCCGTGTTGGGGGAGGGGTAGAGTTAAACCTCTGTGGAGATGGCCTGTTTCCTCTGGCCACCTCCGCATAGGTTTTTTTTTTAGACTCCAAATTTAGGGGACTAGGTGAGACCCTAGTTTCGGCCACTACTTTGGGATTGGGCTTTCTCTCCCTTTTATCCCCCTATTCACCGGGCTGCTGAATAGAGTATAACTTTGTACTCTCTTTGATCAGCCATTCCAATGAGCAGTTCTCATCAAAATCTCTAGCTAAATTAATTTTGATGGGTGCGGGCAGTGCTTCAAAAAATAAATTCACAAATTCTGAGCATTCAAATATGGGATTATCTTCAGCTATACTGTACGCACTTTACAGTATAGAAAGGAACTCTATGGTGCTTTGATTTGCACTACATTTTAAACCATATACAGCTATTTTTGCTGCAGTTTTAGTGCAATGTTGCCCGAATTCCTTTCGGCACTGTCGCTTTGTTTCACTTCAGGAATGAATATTCATATCCTTTAGTGAAGCAAAGAATTTGTGATGTTTACCTTTAAATACCCAGGGCAGAAATTCAATTTTTAACTGCTCACTTGTAACATTCATTGTAGATAAAGCATTTTCAAAAGCCTCTAAGTGGTCAATTATGGAAGTGGTTCCCCCTTTGGAAAATGGGCGTACTGCATTCTTTAGGAATTTAATTATTGTAGGTGTGTCATACACTTTATTTAGTATTTTACTGGATTTCATTGGGAACTTATTGTTTGAGTTAGGGTGCCTTTCATCTGTCCTATCTATACTATGCTGAAATCTTACCCGTGTATTCTTATATGGGCTGTCTGAGAAGCTAGCCCCCCTTTCTGACCCGCTATAGTAACTGCCCTCTTCCTCTGAGGCATAATAATAATCTTGTCCTCCAGAGTTAGGTAATTGCCTAGGGTAAAAAGTTATCTCTGGGCCTGAAGTAGGGCTATAATTTGGGTACTTTTGTCTATCCCCCCGTCTGGTATCTGGAAAATCATTTCTGACCCAGTCCTTAATTGAGTTAAACATTTCAGCATTAGTGTAGGCAGGAACCTTTAATTACTAACACTAATGCTGAAATGTTTAACTCAATTAAGGACTGGGTCAGAAATGATTTTCCAGATACCAGACGGGGGGATAGACAAAAGTACCCAAATTACCTCAGGCCCATAGGCAATTACCTAACTCTGGAGGACAAGATTATTATTATGCCTCAGAGGAAGAGGGCAGTTACTATAGCGGGTCAGAAAGGGGGGCTAGCTTCTCAGACAGCCCATATAAGAATACACGGGTAAGATTTCAGCATAGTATAGATAGGACAGATGAAAGGCACCCTAACTCAAACAATAAGTTCCCAATGAAATCCAGTAAAATACTAAATAAAGGTTCCTGCCTTTCAAAATTGTCACAGCCTTGTCTTGCAAAACATCCTGACATAGACTTGTTTTATCAATGCATCTTGTCACAGCCTTGTCTTTCAAAAAATATTGTCACAACCTTGTCTTGCAAAGCATTCTGTCACAACCTTGTCTTCCAAAGCATCCTGACATAGCATTGTCTTCCAAAGCATTCTGACATAACCTTGTCTTCCAAAGCTTCTTGTCACAACCTTGTCTTTCAAAGAATCCTGCCACTGCCTAGAATTCCATAGCATCCTTACATAGCCTTGTCTTTCCAAAGCATCCTGTCACAGCTATTTTTTTCAAAGCATCTTGTCACAGCATTGCCTTTCAACACATTCTAACACAGCCTTGTCTTTCAAAGCATCTTGTCACAGCCTTATCTTGCAAAGCATCCTGACATAGACTTGTTTTTCCAAAGCATCTTGTCACAGTCTTGTCTTGCAAAGCATCCTGACATAGCCTTGCCTTCCAAAGCATTCTGACATAACCTTGTCTTCCAAAGCTTATTGTTACAACCTTGTCTTTCAAAGTATCCTGCTACCGCTTAGTATTCCATAGCATCCTTACATGGCCTTGTCTTTCCAAGAAAAAAAAAACATAATTGAGAAAGTGTGCCAGTATTCCCATAATGCTCATGTACAAAAGTAATTAAATTGCTTGACACTTCAGAAACACCACTCTATCCAATTACAGCACACAAATGTGGACTTCATTAACACTGTCATGAGATGCAGGACACATGCAGGATACAGCAAAGATGGTACAACTCTATTTTATTGTAGAACATGGAAACACACATCTGGTAGCAACTGCGACACAGACAAACTGACCTAAGCCCCGTCCCCAATCTGGTGATGTCACTTCCCACTCTCATCACATCTTCCCCCTTTTCAAAGAACGAAGCATACATTTTTTTTTTTCATTTGAATATAACAAATAACAAGGTATACAACAACAGTTTTGTATAGTATATAACAGATAACAAGTTACAGAAAATATAAACAACATGAATTACATCCTGACTTGAACATCAGGGTAGACTACCCTAGTCCACAGTGACCATGGGATTATTCTGCCCATACTTCCAGTCACTGTTCTAACTAAGTTAATCCCGATATCGGGCGGAAGTTTCACCACTCTTCCGCTTGATGTAACTCTACATGAACTGTCCTCTGATACAGAAGAAGGTGATTGAGAGTCTGCTGGAGGCAAAGACATATCCCCGCTGTGATCCTGCTGAGGGGAAGGCACCCCTTTTAAAACAGGGGATCCCACTGGCAGTTGTACTGAGGCATCCAGTTCCAAACTCTCAGGTACAGGCTGAAGATGTTTTCGATTACGGCATGTAACTATCCCTCCATCAGTAAGGACTACATAAGACCTTGGTGCTGGAGAGCATCCAATTACTGTAGCAGGCGTCTTCCATTTCTTCTCATCATCCAGTTTAATTCTGACGCTTTGCCCCGCATTCAGCTCCTGCAAGGGCCTCACAGAATGTCTCCTGTCGTAGAAGAATCGATAGCCCCTTTTTGCCTCTTCATCCCTCCTAAGGACTTTATCCCGAGGAATAGAGCTAGTTGGCTGGAAGACACCCACAGAGGGTAAGGTGGTGTGAATCTGGCGCCCTAGCATCAGCTGTGCTGGGCTGAATCCGATGGCTTGGAAGGGAGTCGCCCTATAGGACAAGAGGGCCAGGTACGGTTCAGATTGCTTCAAAATGAATTTTGTTGTTTGAACTGCCCTTTCAGACATCCCATTAGCCTGCGGGTAATGTGGACTTGATGTGGAATGTATAAAATCATATTCTCTGCTGAAAGAACTGAACTCTGTTGAAGCGAACTGCATTCCGTTATCACTCACCAACTCCATTGGTATGCCCCATTGGGCGAACAAGCTCTTGAGACGAGTGATAATGGATTGACTTGTGATTTCATTCAAAGGTGCAATCTCCAAATACCTGGAATAGTGGTCGATCATGACTAGGAAATTTTTCCCGTGCAGTTCGCACAAATCAGCAGCTTTTTTCTGCCACGGGCCTGCAGGCAGCGGAGTAGAAATCAAGGGCTCCCTTCTCTGAGTAGGCCAGCATTCCCGGCAAAAGGCACATTTAGACACATGACTTGCAATGTTGGAACTGATCCCTGGCCACCATAGTGCCGTAGCTGCCCTTTCTCTGCACTTTGTAATGCCTAAGTGGCCATCGTGAATCCTGTTTAACATCTCTTGCCTCATGCTGACAGGAATAAAAATGCGGTCTTGGAACAGCACCAACCCATCCAGCTCCGTGAGCTGCGACGTCTCTGACTGGTAAGAACTTAAAGACATCCAGGCTGCCCGACTCTCAGGCCAACCTTCTTTTATGTACTTTAAGGTCTGTATCTAAATATGTCTCTTTCTTTATTTGTTCTAGTTTCCCTGAAGAAATGGACTTAGAGGCCATAACTGAATCTATATACACTTTCACATCCAATTCCGTTGAAGACTCTTCAGCAGCAGCCAGCGGGAGCCTGGACAGTGTATCCGCCACAACCAGTTGTTTCCCCGGCACATACACTGCCTGAACGTTGAACCTAAGCAGCCTCATTAGAAGTCTCTGGCATCTTAGGGGTGTTTTGTCAATATCATAGGAGTTGATTAGAGGGACTAGAGGTTTATGATCAGTCTCCAGACTAAATTTCTCTAAACCCACTAGGTAACGCTGAAAGCACTCAGAGGCCCAAACTGCAGCCAGGCACTCTTTCTCAATTTGGGCGTATTTTGATTCAGCAGCCGTCAGTGTGCGGGAACAGTAAGCGATAGGCTATAGTTTGTTTTCATTCAGCTGCACTAACCACAGTCTTTTTGGAAGGGTCGTAGAACCCCAACACTGGAGCAGACCCCAGCAGGGACTTGACCTGCATAAAAGATTCTTCCTGTGAAGGTCCCCATACCAAGGCAACATTTTTCTTTAGTTAAAACAAGCAGGGGAGCTATTAAGGAATTGAGCGGATTATTATGAGATAAATATCTCTATGCTAGGTGGGCTAATGATATAATAATGGTTATTACTAAACAAGAAGCTCTGTTGACAAAATCACAATTGACTAATGAAAAACATACAAAAGAGTGAAATAAATGAAAATAGTTTTTCTATAAAACACAGATAAAAGCCTGTGGTAACAGTCTAAAGAGCTACTAATTTCTATACAAAGTTTCTAAACCTGTTAAAAAGATGCAATATTGTGAAATGAGCGACTAATTTAATAGTGTTATTGTGTAACTAATTTATTGTAAAATCTTGTAGCAAATCAACAACAGTTTTTTAAGCAGTATAACTCAGAATTTGATATTCTTTTGGAGCTGGCTGATATGGGCAAATCTACGCGTTTCGGCCTGGGGCCTTTATCAAGTTATACTGCTTAAAAAACTGTCCTCTTTGGACCCACAAACATCACTAAAGAGACTCTGAAGCTGTGATAGTAGCTTAGAAGATCTGTTCACAACAGACTGCTTCAAAAAGGCATAACGGAAAAACAGATCGCAAACTTTGAGTTTATTACTTGTACACAAACTTCCTTTTTTCAGATCCACAACCTCTATCAAAAAGACCTTTGAAGCTGCAAGAGTAGCTTAAAGGACATCACATCTACAAAGTTGTATAAAGACCGCACTAAGCTATTACTAATAGCGGATCGTCCAACAAAGGAGAGACATTTTCATCTATAGCTCTTTATTTGGTAGCTGCTACAGTAGCTAATAAAGAGTGTATTTATTGCTAATATAAACAACTTGCATATCCACCTAAGGGATAAGGACACATAGAGGTTTGTCCTTTTCACCCAATCAACGTTCTCTAAAAATATTCACCCCAACGATACTGATCACTGCACACGACCCGGAAGTTCAAAGTTACCCGCTGGTCTAACATCACAGTCAAAAGAACAACAGACTGCCGTTTGATCCCTTCACACTAAGATGGGGAAAGGTAAAAAAAGTTTAGTTTAACAGATATAACTTGATCATCTCTGGATCTTAAGCACTTACTAATTGGAAGAATATTTTGTTACCAGAGACCTTTTTTATCAGAGACATTTGGGTTTTTATCAGCATTTTTTCTGTTTTTTATCCACTGTAGTGCGGTACTATTGTTTTTACTCGTATTGTTCATTTCAATCCATTAATTCATTTCAATCCACTTATGCATTACCTCTTTTAGCGTTTTTATTTGTATTAGAACAATTATTTAAGTACACGCTTTTGTTTTTTAATCATCTATATAGACCATTAATAAACAACGTCAGTTTTTTATATTGCTTACTGTTGATTTGCTACAAGATTTTACAATAAATTAGTTACACAATAACACTATTAAATTAGTCGCTCATTTCACAATATTGCATCTTTTTAACAGGTTTAGAAACTTTGTATAGAAATTAGTAGCTCTTTAGACTGTTACCACAGGCTTTTATCTGTGTTTTATAGAAAAACTATTTTCATTTATTTCACTCTTTTGTATGTTTTTCATTAGTCAATTGTGATTTTGTCAATAGAGCTTCTTGTTTAGTAATAACCATTATTATATCATCAGCCCACCTAGCATAGAGATATTTATCTCATAATAATCCGCTCAATTCCTTAATAGCTCCCCTGCTTGTTTTAACTTATTCTTATTTACATTAGTTCAGAGGGACTATTTGTTTTTTAGGGTAGTAGCTTTTTAATTTATTTTTTGGTGCACTCACTCTTACCTTGTTTTTTAATATTAACATCTTTCTTTAGCAACTCTGTGATAGGGTGTAGTATTGTGGATAAATCTGTAAGGAACCTGCCCATATAATTTACAAGGCCCAATATTTGTCTCAGCTCATATACATCAGAAGGACTTTTCATCTGTTCAATAGCACAAATTTTCTCGGGGTCTGGCTTGATGCCATCCCCATTGATGATATGCCCAAAGTAACATAACTCAGCTTTCCTAAAATGGCATTTCTTTTTGTTTAGCTTCAGCCCGGACTCTCTAATAGTCTGCAGCACACAGCTCAATCGCTGATCATGTTCCTCCAATGTAGACCCATACACTAAGATGTCGTCCATGACAACTGCCGTGCCCACGTGGTCTCTTAGGAGAGAACTCATTTCTCTTTGGAAGATTTCAGGAGCAGAGGATATCCCGAAGGGGAGTCTGCAAAAGCAAAACCGACCTACTGGTGTAATGAAGGTAGTCAGTTTGCGGCACTTTGGATCTAGAGGTATCTGCCAGAAGCCGCTAGAAGCATCCAATGTAGAGAAGAACTTCGCCCCAGCCAATTTCAGAGCTATGTCTTCAAGTGTCGGCAGCACATATCTCTCTCTCTTCACCACCTAATTCAGCCATTTCAAGTCTACGCATATGCGTACCTTCCCGTTTTCTTAGCAACAGGCACAATGGGGGCACACCAGTCAGTTGCTTCAAAAACCTCTTCAATAACCCCCATATTCTTCATACGCAGAAGCTCCTTCTCCACTTGAGGCATGAGCGGGAACGGAATTCTACGGGGAGTGGTAATGCTGTATGGGACTTCGTCACCTTTAAGTGATATACGGACTGGGTTGCAATTCAGTAGGCCCAATTCACCAAACATATCTTCTGAGATCTCATTCACTCTGGCTACTAGGCCCAAACCACAGGCTGCTTTTCTGTTCAATAAGTTGTTGACACACTGACCTCTAATCACATGCACCCACATGGTGAATTTCCTTTGCTTGTACACACAGCTGGCAAGAAATTTCCACGCACAATCAATGTGGACACCAGGACTATGGACTTTTGTTATAACTTTTGCCAGCTGGGGCTGTCGAGGCATTTTTATGAATGCTGCAAGAGACATTACAGTGATGTCTGCTCCTGTGTCAATCTGAAAGGCAACTTTGGCTCCCATTACAGTAAGAGTAACCCTCCAATCATCTTCTGAACCCGGCCATTCAACAACAGACCCCACAAAGGGCACTTCTTGACTCTCCTGGTAGCTATCCACCTGCATCTCCTTAATATATTAAGTCTTATACACTACTTCAAAATGGCCCATCCTGTTACATGTTCTACATCTTTTGTCTTTAGCAGGGCATATGACACTTTGATCATGGGCACGGTTGCACCGTGTGCATTGGGCATGCTGCGCCCATGCACCTCTGGGCCTATCTGCTGCCCTTGGTGACATCTACCGCTCACACTGTGCCTTTCACTAGCAGCTCTCCTGAACTGCTGCACTTCATCCACAATACTCTCAGACCTCAGATCAGCACTTTGCTTTTTCACCAGTTCACTTTGGTGGGCCATCCTAATAGCCCTATCTAATGTTAAATCAGACTCTAACTGTAGCTTCAGTGAGACTTCAGCATCTGCAATTCCTATGACTATTCTGTCTCTGATTTGCTCTTCTTTAGCAACACAAAACTCACAGGATTCAGCTAGTTCATACAGGCTGTGCACAAATGACCCCACAGATTCTCCCACACGCTGAGCACATTTGTGAAAACAAGCTCTCTCATGAATCACATTTTTTTTGGGCACAAAGTGGGAACTGAGTTTATTCATAACTATTTCAAAGTCAAATTCTTCCCCTTCTTGGAAAGTAAAGGCATTGAACACTGGCTCCACATCTTTCCCCATAGAGTATAAAAGAGAATTAACTTGTACTTCACCACTCTCCTTGTCCAGCTTGGAAGCAATCCTGAAGCGCTGAAACCACTGACGCCATGTGGGCCAAGCTGCAGGCTGAGAGAAATCAAAAGGCTCAGGTGGGGTAAACTTTGACATTGTCATCGATCAGGAAACAGAAGCTTAGGCAAGAAATTCTGACACCATGTCATGAGATGCAGGACACATGCAGGACACAGAAAAGATGGTACAACTCTATTTTATTGTAGAGCATGGAAACACACATCTGGTAGCATTGATCTCACTAAGAAACTGCGACACAGACAAACGGACCTAAGCCCCGCCCCAATCTGGTGACGTCACTTCCCACTCTCATCACAAACACCATTAACACATTCTGTTTTATTGGTAATCAAAAGCTACCAGTTTAGAGACCAAAAAAACAATAACGTCCAATCATGTTTTTCCAACATCTTCAGAAAATTTTGCATAGATTTAAATCAATCCTTTTATTAGGTGGAATGAAGCATAAAAATACAAATCATGTTTAAGGCTTCATGTCCTTATTCATGTCCAATTAACAGTGCATACACAACATTCAAATAGTTAATCAGGTGTGGTTATAGGATTCAAACATCAGGTTATCATATACACAAATGGTGGCTAACTATGCTTCTCTATTGGCTAATGAAACGACTGTGTTTTCATAAATAGACTGAGTGGATAATCAACCCTTCAAAAGTAATATGATGAGGCATGACTACTCAGCGGCCATGATTGGTCACAGTTCATGAAGCTCTCTACATTTTTCCCAACTACTCACTAATTATTCAAGAAGATAAACCTCATCTTACCCCCATCTTGTGTTACTCAACCACATTATAAGAGGGTTAATCCGGCATGCTGTGGTTATTTCATCTAGACTCTCAGAGATCTTATGTAGCCCATTGGGAACATAGGCGGAGGCCCTCATGCGAACTCCCCCACCCCGCCACCTGGGTAGGAGCAGCGATAGTCCTGCTGAAAACCTGAGACCACGCTACATATTTCACTCTGAATATGGAGGGGGACCACCATATATCAATACAATCACTTCTCATAAAGCTGCATTTACAGATGCAAATCAGCTTTCACAATCTCATACAAACCATTAGAGACCCATGTGAGAAGGGGGATACTAGCTCTCTTAAGATGGCGGGGAAAGGAGATGTTACCACACAGCGCACAGAACCTCAAGCCGCTGTAAATATTCTCTATCCCGTGGCAGCCAACAATCAGAATGGCTTATTGCAATCTTGTGAGACAGAAGAGGAGCAAAACTTTACCTTATTCAAGAGCGAACCTGGCAATCCTTATGCCATAACTAGATCTACCTCCATTACACAGCAGGGGAGACGCAGAATCCTCACTAGCTGGAACCCAGGATGGTGTGACTGGCCTCCTGATAAGTAACAGCAACATCATTAAAGCTTGAAGTGTAAGTGGTTAGACCCCAGCTGAGCGGGGAGAGCGAAGAGGCCTCCGACAACAAGTTGGTAACTATAAGAGGCAAAACAATATAAAGCATGGGACACATGTTTATTTTGGCACACTGCCCTACAGCAACCTCAGCGGACTGAATTTATCTGCCCGGGGGCGGTCTCTATCCTGATCCAGAATTTACTGCTGCTTTGCTATCTGCAGCATGTGGACCAGTTTGTCGACTACAGAGTGAGTTGAGTAGAGACTAAGGGGCCTATCTATCAAGCTCAGAATGGAGCTTGATGCCCCGTGTTTCTGGCGAGCCTGCAGGCTCGCCAGAAACAGCAGTTATGAAGCAGCGGTCACAAAGTCCGCTGCTCCATAACCTGTCCGCCTGCTCAGAGCAGGCGGACAGACATCACCGGAAATCAACCCAATCAAGTACGATCGGGCTGATTGACACCCCCTGCTGGCGGCCCATTGGCTGCGAGTCTGCAGGGGGAGGCGTTGCACCAGCAGCTCTTGTGAGCTGCTGGTGCAATGCTGAATACGGCAAGCGTATTGCTCGCCGTATTCAGCTTGGTCTGGCGGACCTGATCCGCACTGTCGGATCAGGTCCGCCAGACTTTGATAAATTGGGGCCTAAAGCCCATTTCAGCTATATGATCTCTCATAGGCCTATAGCTGTGCTATTCTCCTCAGTTGAGAGACCCTTAAAATACCCGCTGTCTCAGTCTACATAGTTCAACTAGCAAGATAAGCTCTCAGTACTGCAAATGTACTGAGAATATGCACCTGCGCTGCAGATAGCAGGTGAATATATGTAGTAACTGGCTGATTAATGCTTAAAGTATTTTAATACAAGCGATTAGTGATAAAGCATATAAATCTGACACATTTCCTTTAAAACACAAATACATAAGCACACACAAGATATAAACAAGTGTAAAAACATAGAATTCAGAGTCCTTGATTAGTCATAGATTGAGCCAAGTTGGAAAGTAAAATCTGCCAAGCACTTCTCGGCGTGTATTCAGTGACACGATTCACCGCCGTACAACTACAGTGGCTAGATTTGGACAAAAATAAGATCAATGCGTTTCGGCTTCACACAGACTTTATCAAGCTTGTGGCCCTTTTTCAGGAAGAGATAAATAGGTACATATGAAGGTTGGCCCTGAATTAAAGCTGACTTATTTAGATTCAGACGAGGCAAGATGTTATTGTTTATTATAGGTGTAAGTGGGGAAATATAGAGATATTATTAGGTGTAGAGATTAGTTCATCCCATATGTGTAATGTTTTTTCAGTAAAGGGGTTAGATCGGGTATCTGGAGAATCAGCCAATCAGATTTTTCCTAACTTAATTCCGATTGGCTGATAGAATCCTATCAGCCAATCGGAATTGAAGGGACACCATCTTGGATGACGTCACTTAAAGGTACCGTCATTTTTTAAGAAGACTCCGGATGAAGAGGATGGCTCCGCGTCGGCTCCTTGGAAGATGGCTCCGCTCCGGATGGATGAAGATTGAAGACGCCGCCTGGATGAAGACTTCTACCGGATGAAGGACCTCTTCTGCGCACCTTAGATGAAGATTTCAGCCCGGTTGGGTGAAGACGACTCAAGGTAGGGAGATCTTCAGGGGTTAGTGTTATGTTTTTTTAAGGGGGGTTTGGGTGGGTTAGAGTAGGGGTATGTGGGTGGTGGGTTTTAATGTTGGGGGGGTTGTATTTTTTTTTACAGGTTAAAGAGCTGATTACTTTGGGGCAATGCCCCGCAAAAAGCCATTTTAAGGGCTGGTAAAAGAGCTGATTACTCTTGTAATTTAGAATAGGGTAGGGCATTTTATTATTTTGGGGGCCTTTTTTATTTTATTAGGGGGCTTAGATTAGGTGTAATTAGTTTAAACTTCTTGTAATTTTTTTTTCTGTAATTTAGTGTTTGTTTTTTTTGTATTATAGATTAGTTTATTTAATTGTATTTTAGTTTAGCTAATTGTAGTTAATTTATTTAATTAATTTATTGATAGTGTAGTGTTAGGTGTATTTTTAACTTAGGTTAGGATTTATTTTACAGGTAATTTTGTACTTATTTTAACTAGGTAGCTATTAAATAGTTATTTTAAAGCGAACCTGCGCCTCCATCTGGCACAATGTATATATATGTTGCAGCTTCAGGAAGCTCCATCAGTCTCAGCTGTAAAGTGACAGCCAAGACTGCTGTTCCTGAAGTGTAGACAATCTGTACTCATATGGTAACAGAGCATGAACGGTGCTCAGTTACCAAATGACTGCAGATTGCCATATTGTTACAGACAGTGACATGGTCTTTGTCACAGTCTGTAACAATCTCCTTCAGTGTCGGTGGAGGAGGGAAGGAGAGAGGCAGGTGAGCAGCACAGAGGCAGAGAGGAAAGGGAGTGGCCCTACACTGTAGAAATAAAGTTTGGAAGGGAGAGGGAAGGAAAGGACGCTACACTACAGAACACAAATAGATTAGGGGGATAACTTTAAAAAAAATAGTACCTGTCCTAAACTGGGTACTGGCAGACAGCTGCCAGTTCCTAAGATGGTGAACAATATTAGGAGGGGGGAGGGTAAGAGAGCTGTTTGGGAGGGATCAAAGAGGTGGGATGGTAAGGGGTGGTCCTACACTGCAGAAAATAAATAAAATGGTGAGGAGTGTGTGTGTGTGTGGGGGGGGGGGGAGAGGTTTGGGAGGGATCAGGGAGGTGGGAAGGTAATCCTTACACTAAAATAATATAACCCTTGCCAGCTAACTAATTAACCCTGTGCCCAGACTCAGATTGAGGCAACAATTGTAAAATGTACCTTTTATTATTTATTTTTTTTTTTTTTTTTAAACATTTTTATTGAGGAACTGCATAGTACAAATAGCAAACATACATAAGAATGTACATTGGTGATAATACAGATGTTATATAATAAACAGATATTCATTAGGTATTTAGAGAGTCCTCTGTTTTTGTTTATGATTTCTGCCCCTGTAAATACAATTCAGGTCGCTCTTGGACCTTATCATTTAAATTAAGGTAATGTTAGGGACCATTATGAACAAAATAAAGAAAGCAGTATCAACGAAAATAAAAGAAAAAACAAAAAGATAAGCCAAACACACAAAGAGATAAACATTATGGGAGAGATACATGGATTAAACCTTCAGGTGTCATTTTGAAGAAGACTAGTAAATTCACACTCTATATTTTGTGTTCTACAAGGGGACAACACAGCATTGAACATTGCTAAGGAATTATTGCTCCAAATATTCCAACTCTGACCATTAAAATTATTAATAGTACTTAATGACTTAAATATGGCAACCGAGTTTGCATAATACATGAGTAACACATGCCCCACAGGAAGGGCTTATGATTAAGGATTGTTGTCTACATGGTGATACATATAAATCAATATGATTTACATAAAGACCCACATCATCTTATTAAAGATTAAAGTATGTCCTACTTCGCCCATGGCCTCGGCCGCAGGCCACTAAGCAAGCTTAAATTATGGCATGTTGTGGGTATCTACGATGTTGTCCTAGAGTATACTTCTATCGTTTAAAATGCTCCACCGGTGGCCCCCCTCTTACCCTCAGCAGAAACAAACAAAAAAGGCATTATTAGGACTATAACTATATCTGCAGGATTAATGTCAATAACATAGTATCATGAATAGCAAAATTGACGTAGTAATGTTCTGATACAATCCTGTGGAGTCATATAATGTGCCATAGCTGCCACCCATATTTTAAATTAAACACATACCTGATAAACCAAATGGCTAAAATATAAGTAACAGTGCAACTGGGTTAAATATTAATGCTGTACGAGCTGGAGTTCAGAGTTATGTTTAGCCCCAAGGTTTAATTTACCCATTTGGGATTACAGGATCACATGACTCCCCATATAAAACAGGAGAAGATTGGCTCCGGAGAAGAGAAAAAGTTTTATGTGTAGCCACAAATTCATACACCATGCGCAGATCACTCTGTATCATTTGAGGTGCCTCTGAGGATTGATGACTTTGAGCATAGGTGCCAAACATAGCCGCCAATGCAGAGAGCGACTGCGACTCAGCTGTGGCCTCCCGAGGGTCCCCCCAGAAGCCCTTCGCATTCACCATCAGTAGACTGTGTCCTCTCATCCACTGAAGCCCGCTTGACCTGCCGGGTGAATGCAAAGTCTCATACCTTATTGAGTTCTTCTGCTCCGGAACTGTTGCGTGTGGGCTATTTGCCATCTCTAGTGTCGGCATAGCCTGCCGCAGTTCGTGCAGTAAGATACCTTCAGCGGGCCCCTCTTGTGTGCTGGATAAATCTAGGGAGAACTCCTCCGTGTGTTCAGCAATTGCAGGTATGAAGCGCTTCATGAGAATGTCATATGGAGCGTTATCACTTAGTTGCTGGCACATTAATTCAAGTTTACGCCATCGTTCAAGGAAATTATCATGCTTGTCTGGTTCTCCCGCGGTAGCCATCTTAACTACGCAGTGTGTATTGTTTCGCTTCAAATTCTAGTGATGCAATTGTGCAAATCCAGAAGGTAGTATATTCATATACAGGTATACCTCACTTTACAGCGCTTCACTTTACAGCGCTTCGCTAATACAGCGCTTTGTGGAGCTGAAGTTCAATCTCCAAGGATTTTGAAACAGTGCTGTAATCATTATGAGATTGCGAGAAAAGTGACTGGCACCATTTTGTTATGCGCAGTTCACTTTGTTTACAGCATTACAGTGCAATCTTTGTCTCAGTGTTATAGCCTGGCAAATTTTACTACATTAATTGTCACTATTTTACAGGTTATTAAACTAAACATAGCACTATTGCTCCCCTAATATATGTTAGTTCAAACATGTTTTCAAGTCTTTAAACACACGGGCAAGTGAAAAGAAAGCTAAAACTGCCTTGTTTCACTTTAAGGCGGTTTTCACTTTACAGCGGGACTCCGGTCCCTAACCCGCTGTATGAGCGGGGTATACCTGTATCTCAATGTGTTATTTCTGAAAAAGTCAGTAAGGCAGATACCTGCTGCCAGCACTGAAAACCCGGTGGAGCCGGGGGAGGTCGTTACCTATAGATAGGCCGCCGCCTTAGGTCTTGATCGCCTGAACTATAGCTCTGTTATCATAAAAACAGCAAACAAAGAGTATGATATAGCCACCGTAACTCCAGTGACTGTGATATGTTAAAATATTCAGGTGGTTTAGTTGTAAAGTGCTCTTAAATCAGCGGATTATAGAGAGTTCCTACAGAGCTTATAGTAGATGCGTCCTATCAGGTACGCTGCTCGGACACGCCCCCCCTTATTATTTGTTTTTTAAACAAAGGGGTACACAATTAAAATGAATATCATGAGTAATAGCTAGTGGTGTTATAATAGAAATTAGTGTTTCCTAATATATACATTTTCCAGCCTTTGTGTTATTGTACAAATTTTTGGAAACACAATAAGTAACACCTTGGTATAATCTTTTTCCCGTATTAATCCCAGTACCCAGTTTAGAACAGGTACTATTTTTTTTAAGTTATCCCCCTAATCTATTTGTGTTCTGTAGTGTAGCGTCCTTTCCTTCCCTCTCCCTTCCAAACTTTATTCTACAGTGTAGGGCCACTCCCTTTCCTCTCTGCCTCTGTGCTGCTCACCTGCCTCCCTCCTTCCCTCCTCCACCGACACTAAAGGAGATTGTTACAGACTGTGACAAAAACCGAATAATGTTACACCGTAACCACTATAAATATAAATGTGTGGATTGCTAAGTCATGACAGTCCACTTCTAAGTATGTTATTCTGTGATTACTAGTGTATAAATGTAAGGTAATCCTAATGTTGGTAATACAGTCAATATGACTTCAATCCTTCTCAGGGCCGCCACTAGAAATTTTGGGGCCCCTGACTTAACCATTGATCAGGGCCCCCCCACCCACCCCCCACCCCCCCTGACATGTGCAATTTTTGACCAAGTGACTAAAACGTATATGCACTTTATTCTTAAGTGTCTATTTAAACTTGGAAATGTTGTAAAGGTAGTAACATACAGACACACTCATACACTGAAACACACACTCACACATAATGATTCACATATAGACACTCTAGAAGACACGCAAAGAAACACACAAACACACTCAGACACAGACACCCAAACAGACACTCAGCACTTGATTACATTGACCTGACAAGTAATGAGGTAGACTACAGTTTTGTAAAAAAAAGGAGATTTAGAAAACAAAATATGGAGTTCTGATTATCTTTTTGTAAAGGAAAATGCCAACTAAATGATGACAACAGCATGCAGTGGCTGAAAGGAAGGGCCCTGAACTGCCTAAACAATAATTTAAAGGTTAAATGGTGGATTGGTGACTTCCGTAAAGGTCTCATTTGTCTCAAAGTCTGTAGAAAGATGTGAATAATTAGTAGTAAGGTCAAAATGTCCTAAAAAGGAAATGACAATGGACACACACACACACAAACTCAAACTTGCACATACACCCAAGGAAACACTGACAGAGACAGCCTCAGAAAACACACAAAGACATATACACACACACACACAGAGACACCCACAGAAAACACACAAAGACATACACACACAGAGAGACAACCACATAAAACACAGAAAGACATACATACACACACCCTCACTGAGACATCCACAGAAAACACACATCCTCACAGAGACATCCACAGAAAACACAGACATACATACATACACACACACACCCTCAGAGACATCCACAGAAAACACAGACATACACACCCACCCTCACAGAGGCATCCAGAGAAAATACACAAAGGCAAACATACACACACCTTTGCAGAGACACCCATAAAAAAAGCTCAAAGACATATGCCCACACCCTCACAGACATCCACAGAAAATGCACAAAGACATACACACCCACCCTCACAGACATCCACAGAAAATGTACACAGGCATATACACACACCCTCACAGAGAGACCCACAGAAAAAAAATACATACACACTCATAGAGACACAAACCAAAGCACAAAGACATAAACACAGACACCCACAGAAACACTCACAGGAGGAAACATTTATGCACCTTGCATCCCCTAAATCAACAGTGTGTGACATGCATGATAAAAAAAATCGCAGAAATTAAGAGATCACTTTTTAAAGAATCATATTTGTAAATGTGCAAACAAAAATAATTCTGTGAATTCAAAATTGTACATTAATGATCTGGTTAGATGGCTAGATGAAGAAAAGTACTTTTAAAAGGTTGACATATGTTTGTTTGTTTTTTCCCCAACCAAGAGCACCACTTCAAATATAGTGTACAAATGTTCCCATCTGTCAGCTGTACTTATGGATTTTGAAAATGCTGTACTCTATATGGTCTTGGTGGAACCATAAGCTGTGGTACTCATACCATTAGATCTGGTTAAATGCAGAATTTAGGCTTGTTGGTTTGTATTTCAAAATTAAGTCAGCTGTAGTGTAAACTCAACAGTTTTAAGTTAACCTGTCTCATTTCAAACACTGAGCAATCTTAGTCTGAGAGTATAACATTTTATGCAGATGTAAAAATCTTAGATAAAATGCCTCCTTGCAAATGCATATCTGCCAAAAGGGCACCTACCATTTGTGTATTGAGGAGGAAACATTTCTACATGGTTTTAAATATAGAATTTCTACAGCATTGTCAAGTAATCATAAATACACTGCTGCTAAAAAAAAATGTTTTTATGGACCCCTGGCCCCACCATACAACTACTACCACACTGAAGTTACAATCCGAAATTGCACAAAGAAATAAAAAAAACATTTGCTAAGTAAGTCCTACCTCCTCTGCAAATGAAAGTGATCAGCCGTCTGACTCAGGAACACACTATACAAAGTGCCAAGTCTGTCTCACACTGTGCATAGTGGTTTAGTGCACACTCAGAAATCCTCTCAAATGCTAATACTTTACTCCTTGTAATAACAATTCCCATGCTCAATTAGCACTCTGCTGTAGTACCCACTGGTGGCTGCCAAAATGTAAAAAAAAAAAAAAAAAAAAATTTTTTTTTTTTTTTTAGTTCTTGCCTCATGGGCCCCCCCCTGGCCCATTGGGCCCCTGACAGGAGTCACCCCTGTCACCCCCTGATGGCGGCCCTGATCCTTCTTAAGGTGATATTGGTCATCCACTATAATCTCCTACAAATTAGTTGTATACTGGTATAACTTCACAATCTTATTGAGGTGGCATTAATAAAACAATGGTATCAATCATTGGTATTGCAATAATGTCCACCACAGGGGTAAATTTAGGATGGTTACATAGGGAGCTTGTAACATCTGTCTACAAATACCCTGTAACTGTGCACAAGTAATTCACTATCCTAAATGTAGCAGTTTGTTTCCAATAAATGATGCTTCAACTTATTGACCACTATCAATGGGTATGTGTTTCACACCGTCTCGTCAGTGACACAATAGTGTATATCACTTATGGGTATCTAATAAGGCAATGGTAGGCATGTAAATGTTTATTGCTACAATACACATTAGACTACATTGATTTATTTGGCCCAATGATTCTTTCATATTGTCAACAACAAATATATATTTAATTATTGCTCAATTGTTTGTAATCAATATCTATGTGTAGCGTAAATATTGTTTGTTATTTATCAACCTTACACTCGATCCCCTAAGTTTAATTGTAACCCCTAAAGTTTCTTGATCCTAATCAGATTCAATGATATGCCAACTTTGAGAATATTAAACCAAATGTTGTAGTTCAGTATGGCAGCATTGTATATAATTTGGCTGTTTTGCCTGTGTGCTCAATCGCACAAGTTACTATGTTGCTACCAACTGAATAGTTACCTAATCTTCCTAGGGAGAATGTTTTACGAATACGACACTAGCAGTTCAAATTAATTTGGTTAAACTAAGGAAATAATTCCACAGCTATTTTCAGATATTGATTAAAATCGTCTCACACTACCCCACCCTGTAAAGGCTTTATCAGACTTTATTTTATCCCGTTACCGGAAGTTCCGACTTAGATGCCATATGATTGGATGTTAGACTGTCAATCATTTTATGACAATCTCTATGGGATCGGACATTTTTCTAGTTAGTATTTTTAAGGTGGAATTAATTTATTTCTTGTTTTATGACTGTTCATGTTCTTTAAAGGGACAGTCTACCATAGAATTGTTAATGTATTAAAAGATAGATAATCCCTTTATTAACCATTCCCCAGTTTTGCACAACCAACACAGTTATATTAATATACTTTTTACCTCTGTGATTACCTTGTATCTAGGAACCTTCTTCCAGCCCCCTGATCACATGACTGTAACATTTTATTATCTATTGTTTTGCAGTTAGCATTGTGTTTGGGACAACCCAAAGTATTGATCTAGGCCCATTTTGGTATATTTCAAGCCACCATTTCACCACCAAATGCGATCCAATAAAAAAAAAAATTGTTCACTTTTTCACAAACTTTAGGTTTCTCACAGAAATTATTTACAAACAACTTATGCAATTATGGCATAAAAGGTTGTAAATGCTTCTCTGGGATCCCATTTGTTCAGAAAAAGCAGACTTATATGGCTTTGGCGTTGCTTTTTGGTAATTAGAAGGCTGCTAAATGTCACTGCGCACCACACGTGTTTTATGCCCAGCAGTGAAGGGGTTAATTAGGGAGCATGTAGGGAGCTTGTCGAGTTAATTTTAGCTTAAGTGTAGTGTAGTAGACAACCCAAAGTATTGATCTAGGCCCATTTTGGTATATTTCATGCCACCATTTCACCGCCAAATGCGATCAAATTTTAAAAAAACTTACATTTTTTCGCAATTTTAGGTTTCTCACTGAAATTATTTACAAACAGCTTGTGCAATTATGGCACAAATGGTTGTAAATGCTTCTCTGGGATCCCCTTTGTTCAGAAATAGCAGACATATATGAGTTTGGCGTTGCTTTCTGGTAATTAGAAGGCCGCTAAATGCTCCTGCTCATCACAGGATTATGGCTAGCAGTGAAGGGGTAATTAGGTAGTTTGTAGGGAGCTTGCAGGGTTAATTATAGCTTTAGTGTAGAGATCAGCCTCCCACCTGACACATCAGACCCCCTGATCCCTCCCAAACAGCTCCCTTCCCTCCCCCACAATTGTCCCCACCATCTTAAGTACTGGCAGAAAGTCTGCCAGTACTAAAATAAAAGGTTTTTATTATTTTTATTACATATGCTGTGGTGTAGCATCCCCCCTTAGCCCCCAACCTCCCTGATCCCCCCCAAAAAAGCTCTCTAACCCTCCCCATCTGCCTTATTGGTGGCCATCTTGGTTACTGGCAGCTGTCTGCTATTATTTCACAGTCAAAAAAGTTTTTTTGTACACTACTGTTATGCCAGATATGAGTGGTGGCACTGGGCAAGTGGGCACAGTATACGTTGTGAGCCTGACACACACGCTGGCAGGCAGGCAACTGCAATTAGATTACACAGGGAAAAAAAAAAAAAGCAGGGCTTTTTGGGGTGCTGTCCTTACAGCAGAGATCAGATGAGTCCTTCAGGACTGTAGTGGACACTGAATACACTAGCCTAGCTATCGATTTCCCTATTAAATCAGCAGCAGCTACACTGTCCCTCCTCTCACTAAGAATGCAGCTTCCATATGAATCTAAAATGGATGCTGTCCAGGAGGTGGGAGGGTCTGGGAGGGAGGGTCTGCTGATGATTGGCTGTAATGGGTATTCTGACTGTGAGGTACAGGGTCAAAGTTTACTCGATGATGACGAATAGGGGGCGGATCGAACATCGCATATGTTCGCCCGCCGAGGCGAACGCGAACATGTTATGTTCACCGGGAACTATTCGCCGGCGAACAATTAGCGACATCACTAATATAAAGGACCTGTTATTTTTTTTTTATATATAGATTGTAAGTTTCCTTTCAGTTTCTTCTTAAAGTTAAGTTTGACTAGATTTCCTCCCATGATGTTGGGAATTATTCTCCTATCTTTACCAATTCCCCCTTTCTATTTTATATTATCATAATTTCTCATTGTTACTTAGTTCTCCCTTTATTTATCTTGCATTTCAATGTATTAGTATGTTTGTTAATTTTTATTTTTAAATTCTTTGTTATTTCGTTTCTCCTTTCTTAATAAAAAAAAATCATAGTAGTTGTTATTTTCATTTATTCCAAATGGATACATTGAGTTTAACAGATATATCCATTTACTCTCTGCTTTTAGAAGGGCCTTTTCTAAGAGCAAGTTCCACATTTGTATGATCCTGGTGTTAACACCAGGATCATACAAATGTGGAACTTGCTCTTCCTGTAAATACATCTAAAAAACAAATAAGATAACAGAAAGATTTGGACACCCACTCTATCAACAGATACATAAGTTGTAACATACAGGGTGTAATTTATGTACTTGGATGTACGTGTCAGAAATATTATGTTGGAATGACGACCAGGAAAGTAAGTAATTAAGAGATTAATGGAGCATCTGAGGAATATCAAAAATGCCCATAAAGATAAAATAAATGGAAAAACAATAACAAGTGTAGCATCTCATTTCCTGGAATATCACAACTCCAATCCAAAACATTTACAATGCTGGGGGATAGAACAAATCACTCTAGGCATCAGGGGAGGCAATTTAGAGAAGGCCCTTTTAAAAGCAGAGAGTAAATTGATATATCTGTTAAACTCAGTGTATCCAAATGGAATCAATGAAAATAACAACTACTATGTATTTTTATGATTAATATAGGAGAAAACAAAAAAACAAAGAATTTAAAAATAAAAATTCACAAACATACTAATACATTGAAATGCAAGATAAATAAAGGGAGAACTAAGTATTGATAAATATATCAATATATTAATATTAGTACAATGAGAAATTGTGATGATATAAAATGGAAAGAGGGAATTGGTAAATATAGGAGAATAATTCCCAACATCATGGGAGGAAATCTAGCCAAACTTAACTTTAAGAAGAAACTGAAAGGAAACTTACAATATATCTATCTATCTATCCATATATATATATATATATATATATATATATATATATATATATATATATATATATATATAGGTTCCAGACAGTGTGCACTCCAGATCAATGTTCCACAGCAGCCTTGGGTGCAGCAAAATCTATTAAAATATCCATAAAACAAAGCGCACTCCAAAGGTCATAGTAAATAATTCCTTTAAATTAGTGAACGTTTTCAGGTAAAACTACCCGTCCTCAAACTAACAGTGTTAGTCTGAGGACGGGTAGTTTTACCCTAAAATGTTCACTAATTAAAAGTGATTATTTACTAAGACCTTTGGAGTGCGCTTTGTTTTATGGATATATATATATATATATACAGGGAGTGCAGAATTATTAGGCAAGTTGTATTTTTGAGGATTAATTTTATTATTGAACAACAACCATTTTCTCAATGAACCCAAAAAACTCATTAATATCAAAGCTGAATAGTTTTGGAAGTAGTTTTTAGTTTGTTTTTAGTTATAGCTATTTTAGGGGGATATCTGTGTGTGCAGGTGACTATTACTGTGCATAATTATTAGGCAACTTAACAAAAAACAAATATATACCCATTTCAATTATTTATTTTTACCAGTGAAACCAATATAACATCTCAACATTCACAAATATACATTTCTGACATTCAAAAACAAAACAAAAACAAATCAGTGACCAATATAGCCACCTTTCTTTGCAAGGACACTCAAAAGCCTGCCATCCATGGATTCTGTCAGTGTTTTGATCTGTTCACCATCAACATTGCCTGCAGCAGCAACCACAGCCTCCCAGACACTGTTCAGAGAGGTGTACTGTTTTCCCTCCTTTTAAATCTCGCATTTGATGATGGACCACAGGTTCTCAATGGGGTTCAGATCAGGTGAACAAGGAGGCCATGTCATTAGATTTTCTTCTTTTATACCCTTTCTTGCCAGCCACGCTGTGGAGTACTTGGACGCGTGTGATGGAGCATTGTCCTGCATGAAAATCATGTTTTTCTTGAAGGATGCAGACTTCTTCCTGTACCACTGCTTGAAGAAGGTGTCTTCCAGAAACTGGCAGTAGGACTGGGAGTTGAGCTTGACTCCATCCTCAACCCGAAAAGGCCCCACAAGCTCATCTTTGATGATACCAGCCCAAACCAGTACTCCACCTCCACCTTGCTGGCGTCTGAGTTGGACTGGAGCTCTCTGCCCTTTACCAATCCAGCCACGGGCCCATCCATCTGGCCCATCAAGACTCACTCTCATTTCATCAGTCCATAAAACCTTAGAAAAATCAGTCTTGAGATATTTCTTGGCCCAGTCTTGACGTTTCAGCTTGTGTGTCTTGTTCAGTGGTGGTCGTCTTTCAGCCTTTCTTACCTTGGCCATGTCTCTGAGTATTGCACACCTTGTGCTTTGTGCTTTTGGGCACTCCAGTGATGTTGCAGCTCTGAAATATGGCCAAACTGGTGGCAAGTGGCATCTTGGCAGCTGCACGCTTGACTTTTCTCAGTTCATGGGCAGTTATTTTGCGCCTTGGTTTTTCCACACGCTTCTTGCGACCCTGTTGACTATTTTGAATGAAACGCTTGATTGTTCGATGATCACGCTTCAGAAGCTTTGCAATTTTAAGAGTGCTGCATCCCTCTGCAAGATATATCACTATTTTTGACTTTTCTGAGCCTGTCAAGTCCTTCTTTTGACCCGTTTTGCCAAAGGAAAGGAAGTTGCCTAATAATTATGCACACCTGATATAGGGTGTTGATGTCATTAGACCACACCCCTTCTCATTACAGAGATGCACATCACCTAATATGCTTAATTGGTAGTAGGCTTTCAAGCCTATACAGCTTGGAGTAAGACAACATGCATAAAGAGGATGATGTGGTCAAAATACTAATTTGCCTAATAATTCTGCACTCCCTATATATATATATATATATATATATATATATATATATATATATATATATATATATATATACATATCAGGTCCTAAAGACCAATATTCAAAAAATCTTAAAAGGGCACAACAAGCACACAATAACATTTAAGAGGGACAAGCAGCATTTTTTTTAGTTAAGCACTAGTATAAGGACACTACCCACTAAAAAAAGTGGACACATACATTTCAAAACAGTAGAAACACAATTTGTCAAGTCACACAAAACTTTGAGACACATGACATACAGAATAACATAAATTATGCTTACCTGATAATTTTCTTTTCCTCAGATGGAAAGAGTCCACAGCTGCATTCATTACTTTTGGGAATTAAGAACCTTGCCACCAGGAGGAGGCAAAGTCACCCCAGCCAAAGGCTTAAATACTCCTCCCACTTCCTTCATCCCCCAGTCATTCTGCCAAGGAACAAGGAACAGTAGAAGAAATACCAGGGTGAATATGTGCCAGAAGAAAATAACAGACGCCCCCCATAAAAAAATGGACGGGGAGCTGTGGACTATTTCCATTTGAAGAAAAGAAAATTATCAGGTAAGCATAATTTATGTTTTTCTTCATAAATAGAAAGAGTCCACAGCTGCATTCATTACTTTTGGGAAAACAATACCCAAGCTATAGAGGACACTGAATGCGCAAATGGGAGGGTACAAAAGGTGGCCCATTCTGAGGGCACCAGGCCTGAAAATGTGCCGAGAAAATGTGAAAAAGAAAAAAAGGCCCCAAGGACACTGACCCGCAGATAGTCCACAAGCCTTGCTAGAAACAGCAGAAAGAACACAACTGAGCCAGCACGCCTACAGGAGACACCGTCGCTCAGAAAACAGTCCTCAACAAAACACCATGTACCAGAAAAGAGGATCAAAAAACATAAATTCCCCAAAAGGGAAAAAGATGGGGGAACAAGCAAGGATTCCCCGAAAGCCCCCAAAAAGGGTAAAACAATTTCCAAACAAGGAAAACACCAAGAACCAAGACAAACTCACAGAGACCAAAGCCAGATGCGAGAACAAGGGGAGGCAACGTCCAGACCCCAGATGTACAGAAACCACAAGGTTAAAACCAGGAGTCCGGCACAGAGAAGAACTTCTCCTCAAGATAGTGCAACAGCACCCTAAAAGAAGACTGAAGACAGAGTTCTCAAGGAACTCAAAATATTGAAGTCTTCAGAAACCGATATAAGTACAGCAAACCCAGAAGGCAATTCCCTGGGTCAACACCAGACATTACAGTCATACCAGGATGACTTCAGTAGCAATTACTTGCAGGCAAGTAAGAGCAGCAGAGGATAGATCACAACCCTACCACAGGCTGCAGAACATCCACTAAGCAGTGGACCCAGCTCAGGAGTAACCAAAAATCTGCCAGCCCTACTCCATAACCTGAACATGGAGAAGCACAGAAACCTCAAAAGGCTTACCATACCACAAGGGCCCAAAGGCAAACTTACCGCTAGATTTAGAGTTCTGCGGCCAAAGGGGTGCGTTAGCTACGCGTGCTTTTTTTCTCCCGCACCTTTTAAATACTGCTGGTATTTAGAGTTCACAGAAAGGCTGCGTTAGGCTCCAGAAAGGGAGCGTAGAGCATATTTACCGCCACTGCAACTCTGAATACCAGCGGTGCTTACGGACGCGGCCAGCTTCAAAAACGTGCTCATGCACGATTCCCCCATAGGAAACAATGGGGCCTTTTGAGCTGAAAAAACACCTAACACCTGCAAAAAAGCAGCGTTCAGCCCCTAACGCAGCCCCATTGTTTCCTACGGGGAAACACTTCCTATTTCTGCACCTAACACCCTAACATGTACCACAAGTCTAAACACCCCTTACACTTATTAACCCCTAATCTGCTGCCCCTGCTATCGCTGACCCCTGCATATTTTTTTTAACCCCTAATCTTCCGCTCCGTACACCGCCGCAACCTACGTTATCCCTATGTACCCCTAATCTGCTGCCCCTAACCCCCGCCGACCCCTATATTATATTTATTAACCCCTAATCTGCCGCCCCCAACGTCGCCGCTACCTACCTACACTTATTAACCCCTAATCTGCTGACCGGACCTCACCGCTACTATAATAAAGTTATTAACCCCTAATCCACCTCACTAACCCTATAATAAATAGTATTAACCCCTAATATGCCCTCCCTAACATCACCGACACCTAACTTCAAGTATTAACCCCTAATCTGCCGACCGGACCTCACCACTACTCTATTAAATTTATTAACCCCTAAAGCTAAGTCTAACCCTAACACTAACACCCCCTAAGTTAAATATAATTTTTATCTAACAAAATAAATTAACTCTTATTAAATAAATTAATCCTAATTAAAGCTAAATACTTACCTGTAAAATAAACCCTAATATAGCTACATTATAAATTATAATTATATTGTAGCTATTTTAGGATTAATATTTATTTTACAGGCAACTTTGTATTTATTTTAACCAGGTACAATAGCTATTAAATAGTTAATAACTATTTAATAGCTACCTAGTTAAAATAATTACCAAATTACCTGTAAAATAAATCCTAACCTAAGTTACAATTAAACCTAACACTACACTATCAATAAATTAATTACATAAAATACCTACAATTATCTACAATTAAACCTAACACTACACTATCAATAAATTAATGACATAAAATACCTACAAATAAATACAATTAAATAAGCTAACTAAAGTACAAAAAATAAAAAAAGAACTAAGTTACAAAAAATAAAAAAATAATTTACAAACATTAGAAAAAGATTACAACAATTTTAAGCTAATTACACCTACTCTAAGCCCCCTAATAAAATAACAAAGCCCCCCAAAATAAAAAAATGCCCTACCCTATTCTAAAATACAAATAGAAAAGCTCTTTTACCTTACCAGCCCTTAAAAGGGCCTTTTGCGGGGCATGCCCCAAAGAATTCAGCTCTTTTGCCTGTAAAAAAAAAACATACAATACCCCCCCCAACATTTACAACCCACCACCCACATACCCCTAATCTAACCCAAACCCCCCTTAAATAAACCTAACACTAAGCCCCTGAAGATCTCCCTACCTTATCTTCACCATGCCGGGTATCACCGATCCGTCCAGAGGAGCCTCCGAAGTCTTCATCCAAGCCCAAGCGGGGGCTGAAGAAGTCCATCATCGGGCTGAAGAGGTCCATCATCGGGCTGAAGAGGTCCATCATCGGGCTGAAGTCTTGATCCAAGCAGGCGCTGAAGAGGTCCATCATAGGGCTGAAGTCTTGATCCAAGCAGGCGCTGAAGAGGTCCATTATCGGGCTGAAGTCTTCTATCAAGCGGCATCTTCAATCTTCTTTCTTCCGGATCCATCTTCATCCCACTGACGCGGAACATCCATCCTGGCCGACGACTTCCCGACGAATGACGGTTCCTTTAAGGGACGTCATCCAAGATGGCGTCCCTCGAATTCCGATTGGCTGATAGGATTCTATCAGCCAATCGGAATTAAGGTAGGAAAATTCTGATTGGCTGATGGAATCAGCCAATCAGATTCAAGTTCAATCCGATTTGCTGATCCAATCAGCCAATCAGATTGAGCTCACATTCTATTGGCTGTTCCGATCAGCCAATAGAATGCGAGCTCAATCTGATTGGCTGTCATTATTTATCATGCTACCCTCCACGCATTTTAATGTACCTATATTATCCTTAGATTTTTTGCTATTTATGTACTTAAAGAACCTTTTAGGGTTAGACTAGAATCCTTGGAAATTAATTTTTCATTTTCAATTTTGGCTAATTTGATTGCTTTTTTGCATGCTTTGTTACATTCCTTATAAATATTGTATGCTGAGTCTGTACTATTTTCTTTTAATAATTTAAATGCCCTACTTTTTTTCCTAATTTCTCTTAACACATTTTTATTTAGCCATAACGCCTTTGTTTTTTTATTTTTATTTTTATAACCATATGGTATGTGTTGATATGTATATTTATTTAACAAATTTTTAAATATTATCCATTTATCCTCTGTATTTTTATTAGAAAATACATTGTCCCAATTTATATTATTTAATGATTTCCTTAAATCGTTGAATTTTGCTTTCTTGAAATTAAAAGTCTTAGTTAAGCCTTTAAAACACTGCATATGAAAAGAGATTTCAAATGTGACCATGTTATGATCACTGTTACCCAGTGTTAGATGAATTACCAGTGTTAGATGAATTACTAGTTTCATTGGCCCAGTTTATATCAGGGTAGTTAAAATCTCCCATAATTACAGCACTGTTATTAGCAGCCTTACCTATTTGGATAAGTAGTTGAGTTTCCTCCAGGTCACTAATGTTGGGAGGCTTGTAGCATGTTCCAAGTAATATTTTTGTAGGATTTTTCCCCCACTCTTTATTTCAACCCACAGGGTCTCTACATTGTCACTTGTATCATAAATATCTTCCCTTATTGTAGGTTTAAGGTTAGGTTTAATATACATGCAGATTCCTCCACCCCTTTTATTATTGTAGGTATTTTATTTCATTAATTTATTGATAGTGTAGTGTTAGGTTTAATTGTAACTTAGGTTAGGATTTATTTTGCAGGTAATTTTGTAATTATTTTAACTAGGTAGCTATTAAATAGTTATTAACTATTTAATAGCTATTGTACCTGGTTAAAATAAATACAAAGTTGCCTGTAAAATAAATATTAATCCTAAAATAGCTACAATATAATTATAATTGATATTGTAGCTATATTAGAGTTTATTTTACAGGTAAGTATTTAGCTTTAATTAGGATTAATTTATTTAATAAGAGTTAATTTATTTTGTTAGATAAAAATTATATTTAACTTAGGGGGGTGTTAGTGTTAGGGTTAGACTTAGCTTTAGGGGTTAATAAATTTAATAGAGTAGCGGTTCGGTCGGCAGATTCGGGGTTAATACTTGAAGTTAGGTGTCGGTGATGTTAGGGAGGGCAGATTAGGGGTTAATACTATTTATTATAGGGTTAGTGAGGCGGATTAGGGGTTAATAACTTTATTATAGTAGCGGTGAGGTCCGGTCGGCAGATTAGGGGTTAATAATTGTAGGTAGGTGGCGGCGATGTTGAAGGGGCAGATTAGGGGTTAATAAATATAATATAGGGGTCGGCGATGTTAGGGGCAGCAGATTAGGGGTAGATAGGGATAATGTAGGTGGCGGCGGTGTGCGGTCAGCAGATTAGGGGTTAAAAAAAATTAATAGAGTGGCGGCGATGTGGGGGGGCCTCGGTTTAGGGGTACCTAGGTAGTTTATGGGTGTTAGTGTACTTTAGAGCACAGTAGTTAAGAGCTTTATGAACCGGCGTTAGCCCAGAAAGCTCTTAACTCCTGGCTTTTTGCTGCGGCTGGAGTCTTGTCATTAGAATTCTAACGCTCACTTCAGCCAAGACTCTAAATACCGGCGTTAGAAATATCCCATTGAAAAGATAGGATACGCAAATGGCGTAGAGGGATCTGCGGTATTGAAAAGTCGCGGCTGTAAAGTGAGCGTTAGACCCTTTCCTGACTGACTCTAAATACCAGAGGGTGGCCAAAACCAGTGTTAGGACCCCCTAAGGCTGGTTTTGACGGCTAACGCAGAACTCTAAATCTAGCGGTTAGAGACTTGGTAAAAATCTGCCAACACAAACGGTTGTGCCTGATTTCAAACTGCAACCTTCCTCTTGCTTATGCAGCAAAGTAACCCACAAGCCTCTACAGCTGACTGTCAGGTCTGAAGGACAGGGGAACAGAAAAGAACCCCAAACACCAATCCCCAAAAGGAAAAACGGAAAAAGGTGGACTCAGCCACCCAAAGGAACTCAGGTGCCAACCCAAGAACTTGAACAATAGGAAGTCCAAGAGATCCATAGGAGAGCAACAGCGAAAATGCAATAGAGCCTCAGAAGCTCCAGCACGACACTCCATGACCGTATTGAACATGGAGACATCATCACCCCAGAGAAACAGAACCCCAGAGAATGGAGGCTCTCCTCTAGAGGATAATAAACTCCCATTCCAACAACCTGCACCCATGACAGGACAACCAACCCCCAGAGAGAGGAAACCCCACCCCATAAGGAGGACAAACGACCCCCCCGAAGGGGAGAGTACAGAAGGAACAGTGCACAAGCACATAAGACATGAAGCCATAGGCTGAGGAAACAAATCCAAATGAAATCATCCAGATGTCATAGATGAACATTGAGGAACTCCCCCAAAAAGGGGAGCACACCTCAGTCAAAAGGCACAGAAATCCTGGCCAAGCTGCTAACAACTCAACTGTCTAGACCAAAGGTCATAGCCTATGTTTCCTGGACAAACTGGATAGCACCGAACCAGCTACAGGATTGGAAGTCTTCCGGACATCCAGAAGATCCACAACTAAAACTATAGGCCTGCATCCCATATCGTTCCAGGGAACCTCACAGGGAAACTTAAAGACTAACCTGGAGAACGGGAACAAGACTCACTCGAAAATCCCAACCCAAAGGGAAGAGAAAAACCCTTGCAGGAGTCCTACACTCCAAAAGGAGCTAAAGTACAACAGAGTGGCATAAAGAGCCTAAAGCCCAAAAAGACGTTAAAACAACACCCAGAGAATACATTGAGGACACAGTCACCCGAATAGTGAGAAAAAAAGGCTAGTCTCCATAATCTCCTCAGGAATACCAGAGGACCGTACCTAAGGACAAAGAATGCAGAGCATCCTAAACCCCGGTAAAAAAACCTAAGCAAAGCTTGGAGAAGGAGACAGCATAGCCTACCATCCACTGATAGGGAACGATTTAATTCCTGAAGTAGGAAAAAGCCACCAGGACCTCCCATAAGGTGGGCAAGACTGCTAAGGGGAAACCTACAAGTCCCAAAGTCTCATCCAAAGAGGAGAACCTCCAAAGGAAAATCCAAAGCCACAAGGGAAACAACTGCCAGAACCGGCGGTAAGGAGGTCTGAAATCCTCCCAACCTCCAACCCACTCGGGCAGGAACACTCCACATACCGACCTAAAGACGGAATCATGAGAGAATCAAACTAGTACTTAATATAGCGCCCTTCTTCCAATGGGACACAAAGCTCTTTGCCAGTGCCCGCTCTCGGATGAACCAAATCAACAGCGGAATAGTCGGCCCTGCCGGGACAGAACCTGTGATCCTAGGATCTTTGAACAGGCCTAGTAGTCAGGACATTTTACCAACTGAGCTACCTCACCGGCATCGACCAGCTGGAGAGGTCAATAAGGACTGAACCAATCCCCCATATCTCACAAACCCTCAGGTCCACTCAGAACGAACTGAAACTTGTAGCCGGACCAGCCAAACAGAAAAGGCGCCACATGTCTGAATTAGGCCTCAGGACAGAAGGACTGAACCCAATCAGGTCTATTCCTGTCAAGGCCGTATAGAATCCCCCCAAGAGAGGAGAAACAGCAGAAACACATAGGACTAAACACGTCCTTAACCAACTTCCTTAGAAGTAACAGTGCGATCAAACATCGTGAGTATCGATTCCAGCCAAACGTCCTGAAGGAAATATAAAATATGAGCGTTATTCCCATAAATATAGAATAAGGTTGCCTTATCCTTTATTCTATGGGAATAACGCTCATATTTTATATTTCCTTCGGGAAGTTTGTCTGGAATCGATACTCACAATGTTTGAATGGACTGTTACTTCTAAGGTTTATCACCTAAGCAGAATAGACATACCCACAGGAGCACCCCACAGGGCCCCTGTTCTACCAAGCTCAAGCTGAAAAAAGTAACATAGTAACATAGTAGATAAGGTTGAAAAAAGACCGAAGTCCATCGAGTTCAACCTATACAAATCTAAAATACTTACAAAAAGCTCCAGTTAAGCTTAAATAACCCCACTAAAAGGTGACTCATTTAATACTAGCAATCATATCCATGAATTTTGTTTATATACAGAAATGTATCCAGACTATTTTTAAATGTATCTAGGGTATTGGCATTCACTACCTCCTTTGGTAATGCGTTCCACAATTTTATTGCTCTTACAGTGAAAAAACGTTTCCGTTGCAGGAGATTAAATCTCCTTTCCTCCAACCTTAAATTGTGACCTCTTGTCAGAAACAATTTTCTAGGAATAAACAGAGCTTCTGACATTTCTGAATATGGGCCTTGAATATATTTATATAAAGTAATAATGTCACCTCTCAAGCGCCTTTTTCTAAAGAAAACAGACTCAGTTTGGCTAGCCTCTCCTCATAGGTTAATTTCTCCAATCCCCTTATTAGCTTTGTGGCCCTTCTCTAAACTTTTTCTAGTTCTGCAATATCTTTTTTTGCGATCGGTCCCCAGAACTGCACTCCATACTCAAGGTGAGGTCTTACCAGGGCTTTATATAGTGACAGAATTATGCTTTCCTCCCTTGAATCAATGCCTCTTTTAATACATGCTAGTATCTTATTAGCCTTTGAAGCCACTGCCCTGCATTGTGCACCCATCTTTAGCTTGTTATCTATTACTACTCCCAAATCCCTTTCCTCCTCTGTTTGGCTAAGTCTTGTCCCATTTAAAAAATACATTGCCTGCTTATTTTTACATCCAAAATGTAGAACCTTGCATTTTTCTGTATTAAATCTCATTTTCCATTTACTTGCCCATACTTCTAATTTTTGCAGATCCCTTTGTAATGAAAGTTCATCCTGCTCTGACCTAATGACCTTACTTAACTTAGTATGATCTTCAAAAATAGAGATCTCGCTATTTAATCCTTGCTCCAAGTCATTTATAAAAATATTAAAAAGAATGGGGCCCAGTACTGATCCCTGGGGGACTCCACTGATTACCTTTGTCCAATCTGAGTAAGATCCATTTACTACTACTCGTTGCTCCCTATCTTTTATCCAGTTATTTATCCATGAGCTAACATTTTCAGCTATTCCCAGTCCCTTAATTTTGTGCATTAATCTCTCATGTGGCACTGTATCAAATGCCTTTTGCAAAATCTAAGTATATCACATCAACTGATTCCCCTTTATCTATATTTTTACTTACTTCCTCGTAGAATCTAATTAGATTAGTTTGACATGATCTATTTCTCCTAAAACCATGCTGATTAGAACTCATAATCTTGTTTACACGAATATGCTCATCAATATAATCCCTTATAATCCCTTCAAATATCTTCCCCACTATTGATGTCAGACTAACTGGTCTATAGCTTCCTGGATCATCCCCGCTTCCCTTTTTGAAGAGTGGTACCACATTAGCTTTACGCCAATCCTGGGGTACCATGGCTGAGGTCTTGAAAATTTAAGAGTAGAGTCTTGAAAAATTAAGAGTAGAGGTTTGTCTATAACAGTGCTAAATTCCCTTAACACCCTTGGGTGTATTCCATCTGGGCCTGGAGTTTTATTTACCTTAATATTATCCAGTTTTTTCCTGATATCCTCTAAACATAACCCTGTTAATGGTATGGACTGGCATGTTCTATTTTGTTCCAAAGTATCATCCAATGGTTCCTCTCATGTGTATACTGAAGAAAAAAACTGGTTTAGTACCTCAGCCTTCTCCCTGTCATTATTTATCATGCTACCCTCCATGCATTTTAATGTACCTATATTATCCTTCTTAGATTTTTTTGCTATTTATGTACTTAAAGAACCTTTTAGGGTTAGACTTAGAATCCTTTGCAATTCATTTTTCATTTTCAATTTTGGCTAATTTTATTGCTTTTTTGCATGCATTGTTACATTCCTTATAAATATTGTATGTTGAGTCATTATTATTTTCTTTGAATAATTTAAATGCCTTACGTTTTTTCCTAATTTCTCTTAACACATTTTTATTTATACACAAAGTACTCGATAACAAGACTATAAGAAGATTACTTCATCTCCTTATGTCTATTTCTGCAAGCTATTCGAAGAAGCAGACTGAGAAGTCTCAGATCCAATAAGGATGGGATCTTCCAACAAGGCCAAGGCGGGCCTCAAAATAACACAAAGGCTAATCAGTCTATACCAAAAAGCGCAGCATACCCCCGCCGGAGCGAAGGATGACTCTGTCCGGCCTCAAAGGCTGACCCCCCGAAGTCTCCTGGGGCTTATTGTCCCTGAACAGTTGTTCCCCCTGAGAGCTGAACAGGCCACATTATGCCTAAAGAGCCCTGGATAACGCAACACGAACAGTATCCAAAACCAACTTCTGGAAGATGCATATGCGCTAGTGCCAAAATTATGGACATGCGACATCGTGCTGAAACCCCTGGCAGGAATAAGCTACCTTCCAGAAAAGGGGAATCAAATTCTGGGTTACCTGCATGCGTAGTAAGCGATGGTGGAAGGGAACTCACCACTCGGAGGACAGAGGCCCTAGAAGCGGATGGCTGAGTGGCTCCTTGATTCCCCGATCCCGAGGAATTGAGCACTGTAATACGGCATTCAGAACATAACTGATAGGCTAGTATCATCAGGGGCAATAAGCATTCGGCGCACGGAGTAGAAAATAAAACAGAGACGTCCATCTCCATGAAATCAGACTCCTCCATAGCTAGGATATTGATACCAGATTTGGACCCAAAACTTAAACGGCACCTGACACCCACAGTGGCTTGGGCACTCACCACCCCCTAAGAGCCCAATACCAGCAGAACCGAATTTCTCCATCACCACAGGGCTAGGAATGCAGAAATGGAGAGTCAAAAACGTGACCACGCCCGGTCACAAGGGAATCTTACAGTCCAGAAAAAGCGCGCCTGACCGTAAAGGCTGCGTCACTTCCAAAGGCCGTTATGTTCCACAAGCCATGAGCCTAAGTAACACTATGCATAATCAGGTCGAATCACATAACAAACATGATAAAAAACACCCTGTTCAATAACCCCCTCAGGAGATAGCACCCTTGATTCCAAGATACAAAAGGCGCCTCACTAAAACCCTTATTTTATAGTTAGTCCCGCAAGGTGGTAGCCTCTCAGGAAAACATTTGTAATACAATACAATCATGACAAAAGTAAAAGTAAATGCTCTTACCGGAATCTATGCCATAGAATAGGAACACAGCCCTTCAAGTGTGACGGATAGTAGCATCGCCTCCGCCATGGACTTGAGAGAAGAAAGCAGGCAGCGGAGCGAAGTTCGACAATGCCGATTGCTTGAGGAGTTGTTAACATGATTCAGGATGGTTTCGCAGAAAGACTCTCCCTGCATCTCCGGACTCTAACTTTCATCCAAGCCCTCACTGAGAGACTGATAGGATTACTTAAAACTCCAGTCCCATGTCGAAGAGTACTACCCTCCATAAGAGACAAAAGAAAAATTCTGACACTTCTCTGCCAACCTCCTGGGATGAAAGGCAAATAATGACTGGGGGGTGAGGGAAGTGGGAGGAGTATTTAAGCCTTTGGCTGGGGTGTCTTTGCCTTCTCCTGGTGGCCAGGTTCTTAATTCCCAAAAGTAATGAATGCAGCTGTGGACTCTTTCCATTTATGAAGACAAATTCAAAATCATTACCACAACAAAGTCACTCTAAACACATCCATTAAAGAATGGATAACAATTATCCTAATCACTAGCACACACCAAGAGTCAAAATGGAATATAATAAAACTAGATATAAATACCAAGCACAAGTTTAATATCACTATATTTTGTTTTTCTTTTCTTTTTTCTTCACTCAACACAAAAAACAGCAAGCTGATAAATCATCACAATTGGGCAACAGCATTCATAACCCAAATATTCAAAAGAACAATAAATATACAAGTACAACTTTAGATAACCAGCAGTTAATAATAAGAATCTTCCAGATACGGACAGTAAAAGTAACTTCAATAGATTACCTCAATACCTTACAACAAATTAAATATATAAGCCCACAAAGCATTATAAAGTATAAATAAGTGATTCAATACAATATGAACTAAGCGGAATGGTCAAAATTCATAAGAAATAAAAAGATTCCTCCTTAAGGAACATGAACAATTATAAAACAAGAAATAACTTAATTCCACCTTGAAAATACTAACTAGAAAAATGTCCGATCCCATAGAGGTTGTCATAAGATGATTGACAGCCTAACATCCAATCATATAACATCCAAGTCGGAAATTTTGGTAACGGTATAAAATAAGCAAGGGCGACTTTGACTTGCTGCTCGAAGTCCTATATTGGAACTTCCCATTTAGAGGTATCTGATCCCAGCATCTCATCTGTCCGAATATTCCGATACCTGGTGATCTGCTTCACCACCTCGGCTTTCGTTACCCAGACTGCTGCTTTGGATGGGTTGGCTCCATAGATTGACAACCTTCTCCACACTCTGCTGTGGAATTTTTCCTCTGCATCATCTGTAATCGTCTGGCTGTAATCCTTCACTGGCTGCCATTGGTGCATCATTGTAGTGCTGCTTAGGGACTGATAGCTAGACGGCACATCCTTCCAACCCAGCTTGTCCTGTGCAGAAACAGGTTCATTAAGGTGGGTCAGCACTTGCTGCATTCACCATAGGAGTTCAGTTTCCATAGCTGTGGGTGACAGTGCCGCTCCTCCTCTGTCAGCAGGATAAGAAATCAATCCCAGCGCTTGCCACCAGATGTGACGCACCGCCTGGTACCCCAAATGAGTACCTCCGTCAGAACACTTGCCTTGTTCTGGACATCCCTTTATCCAGAGCAACAGCTCCTGGTATCTCCATTTGACCGCAGTCTAAAGTTATGTAGGGGAACAGAACTGAGACAACACTCAGTTTTCTGAACACAAAAATGAACACTTTATTTTAAAGCAGCACACAGATGTATACACCCTGGCATTCCAGATTTACAGAGCTTCAGGTTACATAGGGAATTGGTTAAACAGTAAAGCAAACATATGAACAATACATCAAACCTCTAACAATTGTCTATTCACAGGTAAAACAGATTAACATATCAAGTTAATTAACTGGGGAAGAAAGTTTACTCAGACAATCTGATGTTGGGCAGTCTAGTTAACATAATCACACAGGAACACAATCAGTTTACCCAGACAGACTCCTGAGACACAATCAGATTAGTAACATAAATAAAATACATCTTATTACAGAATATAAGAACAGCTCTTATTAACTATTAAGTCCTTTATGCCCACTTAGAGTCACAATTGCTCCCACAAGGGGCACTCACACCCTGTACCCATCCTGTATTTATGGATACAGGGTGACATGGACATAAGACAGAGTTATGAAAGTACATGGGGTGTCCAGTATATACAATTCCCCATTTCCATGCAGTCTCTGGGTAACTCCAGCGCAAAGAATGTTCCATAACAGGCCCTCAGATCTTGGTGACTCACGTCACAGCGGTCAATAAGTTGAAGCATCATTTATTGGAAACAAACTGCTACAGTAGATGTATATTACAAGCTCCCTATGTAGCCATCCTAATTTTACCCCTGTAGTGGACATTATTGCCATACCAATGGTTGATGTCATTGTTTTATTAATGCCACCTCAATAAGATTGTGAAGTTATACCAGTATACAACTAAGTTGTAGGAGATAATAGTGGATGACCAATACCGCCTTAAGAATATTTGAAGTCATATTAACTGTATTACCAACATTAGGATTGCCTTACATTTATACACTAATTGGCACTAATTCAAACCAACACTAGTAATCACAGAATAACATACTTAAAAAGTGGACTGCCATGACTTAGCAATCCGCACATTAATATTTATAGTAGTTACAGTGCAACATTATTCTGATTAATACGAGGAAAAGATTATACCAAGGTGTTACTTATTGTGTTTTCAAAAATTTGTACAATAACACAAAGGCTGGAAAATGTATATATTAGGAAATACTAAGTTCTATTACAACACCACTAGCTATTACTCATGATTTCATTTTAATTGTGTACCCATCTTTAAAAAAACAAATATTAAAAGTTAAATTTAACAATTGTCGCCTCAATTTGAGTCTGGGCACAGAGTGCTAATAGATTAATTCTTTGTGGAATCTTTACCAGTTTTTCTTCAAACTTAAGATAATTGCCAGCACCACTCCCCTAAAGAAACAAATTGAAAAGCATTATAAGTCCAGTAGAGTTATATACTCATGCCTACAGTATATAGCGCCTAATTAACCCCTTCACTGTCAGTAATTTAAAGGAAAAGTAAATACAATAGATTTACATAATCAACAAATGCATGATAAAAAGTCTGAACTTGAAATGAGTAGTAGATTTTTTTTTCTGACAAATTTCAGTTATGTCTATTTCCACTCCCCCTGTACCATGTGACAGCTATCAGCCAATCACAAATGCATATACTTATAGTCTGTAAATTCTTGCACATGCTCGGTATGAGCTGGTGATTTAAAAAGTGTAAATATAAAAAGACTGCACACTTTTTGTTAATGGAAGTAAATTGGAAAATTGTTTAAAAGTACTGCTCTATCTGAATCATGAAAGTTTAATTTGACCTGAGTGTCCCTTTAAGAAGTATGGTGCGCAGCTGCAATGGCAAATCCATGCATATCTGCTACTTCTGAACAAAGGAGACTCCATAAAAGTTTTTACATCAATTTGTGTTATAACTGCACAAAGTTTGTAAAAAGTTAACAATTTTTTTTTTTATGATCACATTTGGTGGTGAAACAGTGGCTTGAAATATACAAAATGTGGCCTAGCTCAATACCTTGGGTTGTCTACTAAAATACAATATATAGTTTTGATAGGTAAATAAAAAAAACAAGGTTCTATTTATGTTTAAATACAGTGATAGCAATTTTGGGCAATTTTTTTTTTAATTCCTGGTAGTTAAAGCACAAAAATATGTGCAGGGTCACATGTTAACTACTGCTCTTTCATATGCACGTTAGAACATCTTTCAGTACAATGTCCCTTAAAGTTGTTGATCCACATCAGCTGCCCCACTCTGCAAGTCCCCAGACTCCAGTTCAAAATATAGATTTTTTTTAAAAATGTATTTATTGCAAAATATTGATTTAAACATACATAGCTCTCAACTTCACACCTAGCTATATTTCCTCACTTAAGGGGAACATAACCCCCCCCCCCAAAAAAAAATCAGGAATTAGATAGAGCATACATTTTAAACAACTTTCCAATTTACTTCTATTATCAAATTGTCTTTGTTTTCTTACTTTCCTTTGTTGAAAAGCAGGAAGGCAAGTTCAGAAACGTGCACGTGTCTGCAGTACAATATGGCAGCAGTTTTGCAAAAATGTTATACATTAGCACTAGATGGCAGCACTATTTCCTGTCATGTACGGCTCCAGACATGTGCACGCTATGGGGCCTATTTATCAAAGGTCTTGCGGACCTGATCCGACAGTGCGGATCAGGTCCGCAAGACCTTGCTGAATGCGGAGAGCAATACGCTCTCCGTATTCAGCATTTCACCAGCAGCTCAAAAGAGCTGCTGGTGCAACGCCGCCCCCTGCTTACTCGCGGCCAATCGGCCACCAGCAGGAAGGTGTAAATCAACCCAATCGTATTCGATCGGGTTGAATTGCGGCGATTCCTGTCCGCCTCATCAGAGCAGGCGGACAGGGTCATGGAGCAGCAGTCTTTAGACTGCTGCTTTATAACTGCTGTTTCTGGCGAGTCTGGCGAGTCCGTTCGGAGCTTGATAAATAGGCCCCTATCTATCTAATTATCTAGATATTTTTTCAACAAAGAATGACAAGAGAATGAAGAAAATTTTAAAATAGAAGTAAATTGGAAAGTTTTTTAAAAGTTGTAGTCTCTATCGCCTAGATTTAGAGTTCTGCGTTAGCCGTCAAAAGCAGCGTTAAGGGCTCCTAACGTTGCTTTTTACCGCCCGCTGGTATTTAGAGTCAGTCAGGAAAGGGTCTAACGCTCACTTTCCAGCCGCGACATTTCCATACCGCAGATCCCCTTACGCCAATTGCGTATCCTATCTTTTCAATAGGATCTTCCTAACGCCGGTATTTAGAGTCTTGGCTGAAGTGAGCGTTAGAACTCGACAAGACTCCAGCCGCAGAAAAAAGTCAGGAGTTAAGAGCTTTATGGGCTAACGCCGGTTTATAAAGCTCTTAACTACTGTGCTCTAAAGTACACTAACACCCATAAACTACCTATGTACCCCTAAACCGAGGCCCCCCCACATCGTTGCCACTCTAATAAAAAATTTTAACCCCTAATCTGCCGACCGGACACCGCCGCCACCTACATTATCCCTATGTACCCCTAATCTGCTGCCCCTAACACCGCCGACACCTACATAATATTTATTAACCCCTAATCTGCCCCCCCCCACCTCGCCGCCACTATAATAAATGTATTAACCCCTAAACCGCCTCACTCCCGCCTCGCAAACCCTATAATAAATAGTATTAACCCCTAATCTGCCCTCCCTAACATCTGCGACACCTAACTTCAAGTATTAACCCCTTATCTGCCGACCGGACCTCGCCGCTATTATAATAAATGAAACCTTTCTTCAAAGCAGGATACATAAGTAGGGAGGACCTGTAAATTTGGCGATACAAAGTCTCTGTCCAGGGGCGGATAGTAAGTCTTTGACAGGGAGCTGTACATATAGACAGGAGTAAATCTTTCTTTTTTTTTTTTTTATTGTGTTGTTTTGTCCTGTCCCATTGGGCCGGTGTTGCTCGGTTTTGACTTGTGCTGTGTTAACTGAACTAGCGGCCAGTCTTATGTGTATTTTAATTTAAGGTTGTGAAAATTTCCAATTCAAGCGACAAGAGTGTAGCATATTAGCTAGTCGATTACTAGCCTTCTTTCATTTTCGCTTCGTTTTTCTTGGTTTAGGAGAAACGAGGATATAAGATATTATTTTTCTGGTATACATGATAAGTGATTTTTGTATGCTCTCCTTTTATGTTGCATTTTTCTAATTGTCATATGAACTGTTTGCTTGAATTGGTATATAAATAAAGAAATAAAAAAAAAAACTACTGTGCTCTAAAGTACACTAACACCCATAAACTACCTATGTACCCCTAAACCGAGGCCCCCCCACATCGTCGCCACTCTAATAAAATTTTTTAACTCCTAATATGCCAACCGGACACCGCCGCCACCTACATTATCCCTATGTACCCCTAATCTGCTGCCCCTAACACCGCCGACACCTACATAATATTTATTAACCCCTAATCTGCCCCCCCCACCTCGCCGCCACTATAATAAATGTATTAACCCCTAAACCGCCTCACTCCCGCCTCGCAAACCCTATAATAAATAGTATTAACCCCTAATCTGCCCTCCCTAACATCGGCGACACCTAACTTCAAGTATTAACCCCTTATCTGCCGACCGGACCTCGCCGCTATTATAATAAATGTATTAACCCCTAAAGCTAAGTATAACCCTAACCCTAACACCCCCTAAGTTAAATATAATTTAAATCTAACAAAATAAATTATTTCTTATTAAATAAATTAATCCTATTTAAAGCTAAATACTTACCTGTAAAATAAACCCTAATATAGCTACAATATAACAAATAATTATATTGTAGCTATTTTAGGATTTATATTTATTTTACAGGCAACTTTGTATTCATTTTAACATTTTAACTAGGTACAATAGCTATTAAATGGTGTAATCGGAACAGCCAATAGAATGCGAGCTCAATACGATTGGCTGATCCAATCAGCCAATCGGATTGAACTTCAATCTGATTGGCTGATTCAATCAGTCAATCAGATTTTTCCTACCTTAATTCCGATTGGCTGATAGAATCCTATCAGCCAATCGGAATTCGAGGGACGCCATCTTGGATGACGTCATTTAAAGGAACCTTCATTCGTTGTTAGTCCGTCAGTGAGGAAGGATGGCTCTGCGTCGGCTGCTTCAAGATGGACCCGCTCTGGATGGAAGAAGATAGAAGATGCCGCCTGGATGAAGACTTTGGACCCTCTGGAGGACCTCTTCTTGCCGGATAGGATGAAGACTTCGGACCCTCTGGAGGACCTCTTCTTGCCGGATAGGATGAAGACTTCGGACCCTCTTCTGGACGGATCGGTGATACCCGGCTGGGTGAATACAAGGTAGGGAGATCTTCAGGGGCTTAGTGTTAGGGTTTTTAAGGAGGGTTTGGTGGGTTAGATTAGGGGTATGTGGGTGGTGTGTTGTAATGTTGGGGGGGTATTGTATGGTTTTTTTTACAGGCAAAAGAGCTGATTTCTTTGGGGCATGCCCCGCAAAAAGCCCTTTTAAGGGCTGGTAAGGTAATAGAGCTGTTAACTTTTTATTTTAGAATAGGGTAGGGCATTTTTTTATTTTGGGGGGCTTTGTTATTTTTTTAGGGGGCTTAGAGTAGGTGTAATTAGTTTAAAATTCTTGTAATCTTTTTTATTTTTTGTAATTTAGTGTTTGTTTGTTTTTGTAATTTAGTGGGGTTTTTTTTGTAATTTAGTTTAGTTGATTTAATTGTAGGTAATTGTAGGTAGTTTATTTAATTAATTTATTGATAGTGCAGTGTTAGGTTTAATTGTAACTTAGGTTAGGATTTATTTTACAGGTAATTTTGTAATTATTTTAACTAGGTAGCTATTAAATAGTTAATAACTATTTAATAGCTATTGTACCTAGTTAAAATAAATACAAAGTTGCCTGTAAAATAAATATAAATCCTAAAATAGCTACAATATAATTATTCGTTATATTGTAGCTATATTAGGGTTTATTTTACAGGTAAGTATTTAGCTTTAAATAGGATAATTATTTAATAAGAAATAATTTATTTCGTTAGATTAAAATTATATTTAACTTAGGGGGGTGTTAGGGTTATGGTTAGACTTAGCTTTAGGGGTTAATACATTTATTAGAGTAGCGGTGAGGTCCGTTCGGCAGATTAGGGGTTAATACTTGAAGTTAGGTGTCGGCGATGTTAGTGAGGGCAGATTAGGGGTTAATAAAATTTATTATAGGGTTTGCGAGGCGGGAGTGAGGCAGTTTAGGGGTTAATACATTTATTATAGTGGCGGCGAGGTCCGGTCAGAAGATTAGGGGTTAATAAGTGTAGGTAAGGTAGCAGCAACGTTGGGTGGGCAGATTAGGAGTTAATAAATATAATGTAGGTGCCGGCGACGTTGGGGGCAGCAGATTAGGGGTTCATAGGGATAACGTAGGTTGCGGCGGTATCCGGAGCGGCAGATTAGGGGTTAATAATATAATCCAGGTGTCAGCGATAGCGGGGCGGCAGATTAGGGGTTAATAAGTGTAAGGTTAGGGGTATTTAGACTCGGGGTTCATGTTAGGGTGTTAGGTGCAGACTTAGAAACTGTTTCCCCATAGGAAACAATGGGGCTGCGTTAGGAGCTGAACGCTGCTTTTTTGCTGGTTTTTTTTCAGCTCAAACTGCCCCATTGTTTCCTATGGGGGAATCGTGCACGAGCACGTTTTTCAAGATGGCCGCTACCGTAAGCAACGCTGGTATTGAGAGTTGAAGTGGCGGTAAATATGCCTGAGCCTAACGCAGCCCTTCAGAGAACTCTCTAAATACAAGCATTATTTAGAAGGTGCGGGGGGGGGGGAACACGCGTAGCTAACGCACCCCTTTGGCCGCAAAACTCTAAATCTAGGTGTATCTAAATCAAATAAGAAACATTTTGTGTTTCATATCCCTTTAACTTCAAATAATCCCCAACTGTGTCCTTCTAAAAAAATATTTTTCTACCCCCAGTCATCATTACTTCCTTCCTCACCTAACACTCAGGGCCGAATTATCAGGCTCGCCGGAAACTTGCCTGACTGCTCTGAGGCTGCGGACATGAATCCGCCCGATCCTATACGATCGGGCTGATTTGCACCCCCTGCTAGTGGTCGATTGGCCACGAATCTGCAGGGGGTGGAATTGCACAAGCAGTTCACCAGAACTGCTTGTGCAATGATAAATGCAGACAGTGTATATTGTCAGCATTTATCGATGTGAGGCGGACATGATACTCTACATCGTATCATGTCCATCTGCACTTTAATAAATCGGCCCCCAAGAGTTCTATTGTGCTGGTCCAAGTCTCTGGAACCTTCTCTCCCACTTCATCAGACAATCTCCAATCTTGTATACCGTTGTAACGGTTCATACCTTTTTCCCCTAATAGTGTCACAAACTTTGTTGGGTCAGACTAGGGTTGTCTCCTTTCTGGGAATGACCCGGATAGTTTGAGTTTCCATTTGTGTGTTTGAAGCTGAGTCAGGCCCGGACATGCACTATTAAAATTAAACTCCTGCAGCCAATACAAATCAGATTACTCTGTTTTCTGTGCACAATTGCCTCTATTTCTGTATGCTTGTGCTTTTCTATTAGGGTAATACATATTTTTGCGTATTTTGACACAATCTCGCCACCATTTAATCTAGAGATCTACAGGAGAAAAATGTTATGAGGTAGGGAAAGGGGTATTTATACTCATTTAAAACAGTTTAAAAGTATATTTTTATGAGGTATCGGTTTGTACTGCTCTCTAATCGGCGCTCTAGCCATGCAGAACTCAAATAATTATTTTATTTTTTATTGTTAGAGCGGTGATTGGACAATAGTCAAAACCATTAGCTCACAAAAAAATTACTTTTGAAGTGGGAAGCCGTAGCGCAGGGTATTCAATTTTCATCACTATATGAAAAAGTAACTTATAGTGCATCTTCTTTAGAATTGATGAATTAAAGTCCATCTAAAATATTGTTTCCATTCCGGATCTGATTATACAAATTGGAAACTTTACCATTACCTTAATGCTTAAAGGACCATTAATTATAGTACAATTGTATAATGAACAGCTGCATAATAAAAGACGAAGCAATAACTTACTTTGAATTTGAAAGTTACTTAAATGTTGCCTATCCTATGTTTCATGTGACAAACATCAGCCAATCACAATATGCATTTACTTATGTAGGGCTAGATCACAGTTGGAGCGCAATCATTTCAATGGGCTCCCTCGAGCACAAAAGTGAGCTGAAAGTAAATGTGACTGCTCGAATACAATTGCATTTTATGCTCAAACTTGAAAGTTCGCGTAAAGGGTTTGGGCTGAGAAAAAAAAAAGAACACAAAAAAATATAATAAAGTTTTCCCACCTACACTATCCACCACTATTAAACTGTAAACCCCCATATCCCCCATGCTAATAACTCCCTACACTATTAACCCCTAAACAGGATCTACCCCCAAAGCAAACTACCACACTATACTATAAACCCCTAAATCGCTACATCCCCCACCGCAATAACCCCCTACTTTATTTACCCATAAACCGTCATTACCCCCATTGCAAACTACTAACTTACCTATTAACCCCCTAATCGCTACAACCCCCTATCACAAACTACCCTTATAACATTTTAACCTCTAACCGCCACAAACCCCCATTGCAAACTACTAACTTACCTATTAACCCCCTAACTGCTACAACCCCCTATCACAAACTACCCTTATAACATTTTAACCTCTAACCGCCACAAACCCCCATTGCAAACTACCCCCTTACAAGACCCCTAACCTAAGACTAGCATAACCACAAAAATACATTACAAAAAAATAGCAAAAATTGTACAAGCCTTATTCTAAAACAAACGTCGCCTTAAAAATCCCCGCCCCTAAAAAACCCAATACTAAAGCTAAATTCATTGAGCAGTTCCCTAGGTGAAGTAATCAGCTGTTTTGCATTAAAAAACCCTCTACTAAAACCAAAGTACCCCCCCATAAAAAAAATATCTTTAAAAAGGCTAACCTAAAAATTGTTCTCTTGGTTATCTTTTGTTGAAAAGCAGAGGCATAAGCTCAGGAGCATGCATGTGTCTGGTGCACTACATGGCAGCAGTTTTGCCAGTATGTTATACATTTTCAAGAGCACTGTCATGTAGTGCTCAAGATACCTAGGTATCTCTTCAACAAAGAATATCATGGGAATGAAGCAAATGTGATAATAAAACTAAATTGGACATTTTTAAAAATTGTATTCTCTGTCTGAATCACAAAAGAAAATCCACTCAAGTCAAAATAAACTTTTATGATTCAGAAAGAGCATGCAGTTTTAAGACACTTTCCAATGTATTTCCATTATCACATTTTGCACCGTCTTTTTATAGTCACACTTTCTGGGAAACAAGATCCTACTAAGCATGTGCACAAGATCACAAAGCATACGTATACCAGTCTGTGATTGGCTGATGTTTGTCACATGATACAGGGGGCCGGATAATGGGGGGGGGGAATAAAATATGTCAGAACAAAATCTACTGCTTATTTTAAATTCACAAATGCATTGTCTTTTAATTAAGCACTAAAAGAATATAGTGTCCTCAAACAAGAAAACTGCTTGAAATGGTATTGTTTTAATGGCAAATAAAATCCAAAGGATGTGGCAGCAATAGGTGAAATCAAATTATTTTATTAAAGCACCTTCCCTTAATCATGCATAAGATATTGTGGTAAAAAGCATCCTAATATACCCTACACCACCAGGGGGCGGTAGAGGGACATTTTACTAGTTCACAAATTTTTAACTCTTTCACAAACTTGATAATAACAATAGGATGGTACCACACAAATACAAAACAATGATACATTAAAAAATACTATCTCTATAGTGGTTAAAAACAACAATAAATATATTGTAATCAAAGTGATACATACATTATATACAGCAAGGATTAATTTTCATAGATAATCATCATGTTAAAGAACAATTAATTGTCAGAATTCATCAAAATGTTTGAATATTTAGAGAGTATTGTTTAATACTTCAGGCACCATATTTCGCTTTTATAGCATCATTTACCTACAAGATAAATATCTTAATAAGGAAGGCAGTATATTTTACAGAAATACTGACAAATCCCAGTCTTTATTAAGACCGATTGGTTCCAGAGTGCCTAACTCAAATATCCAGAAATGTTCTCTTTGATGTAACAGTAATTCTCTATTACCACCTCTCCTGGGTCTAGGGATAAAATCAATAACCTGGAAGCGAAGTTGGTTAATCGCATGACCCACCGAATTAAAGTGACAGGCTATAGGAGCTAATTTGTTCTGTGTCCTAATTGAACTTTTATGTTTGATAATCCTGTCCCTAATAGACCTAGTAGTCTCTCTTACATAGCTCCGCCCACAAGGACACTTAATAAGGTAGATAACAAATTTTGAATGACAGGTATAAAGATCCTTAATTTGGTATTTTTTACCTGAACTGGAATGAGAAAAAACAGATCCTTTAATCATGTTACCACAACATGAGCATCCCAGACATGGATAACAACCCCTATTCCTGTCAGTCAAATATCTTTGATTGTCCTTTGCCAGAGCAGATCCAATATCTACTGATCACAAAACCAAAAAAAACGTTGATAAGAGGAACGATAATAGGGGTGGTGATTCCCAAAGAAAGTTTTTTGTATCAGAATTTAATACTCAAAGCTATAGGATTAATGACATTATTAAGAAACATTGGCCCCTTCTTTCAAAATGTTATCCTAATACTTCTGAGTTTTTAGAGCCTCCGATGCCAGCCTTTAAAATAAGTTACAACTTACAGCAAAAGTTGATTAGGGCGGATATTGGATCTGCTCTGGCAAAGGACAATCAAAGATATTTGACTGACAGGAATAGGGGTTGTTATCCATGTCTGGGATGCTCATGTTGTGGTAACATGATTAAAGGATCTATTTTTTATCATCCCAGTTCAGGTAAAAAATACCAAATTAAGGATCTTTATACCTGTCATTCAAAATAAGTTATCTACCTTATTAAGTGTCCTTGTGGGCGGAACTATGTAGGAGAGACTACTAGGTCCATTAGGGACAGGATTATCAAACATAAAAGTTCAATTAGGACACAGAACAAATTAGCTTCTATAGCCTGTCACTTTAATTCGGTGGGTCATGCGATTAACCAACTTCGCTTCCAGGTTATTGATTTTATCCCTAGACCCAGGAGAGGTGGTAATAGGGAATTACTGTTACATCAAAGAGAACATTTCTGGATATTTGAGTTAGGCACTCTGGAACCAATCGGTCTTAATAAAGACTGGAATTTGTCAGTATTTCTGTAAAATATACTGCTTTCCTTATTAAGATATTTATCCCGTAGGTAAATGATGCTATAAAAGCGAAATATGGTGCCTGAAGTATTAAACAATACTCTCTAAATATTCAAACATTTTGATGAATTCTGACAATTAATTGTTCTTTAACATGATAATTATCTATGAAAATTAAATCCTTGCTGTATATAATGTATGTATCACTTTGATTACAATATGTTTATTGTTGTTTTTAACCACTATAGAGATAGTATTTTTTAATGTATCATTGTTTTGTATTTGTGTGGTACCATCCTATTGTTATTATCAAGTTTGTGAAAGAGTTAAAAATGTGTGAACTAGTAAAATGTCCCTCTACCGCCCCCTGGTGGTGTAGGGTATATTAGGATGCTTCTTACCACAATATCTTATGCATGATTAAGGGAAGGTGTTCCCGAAACGTTGCTGTGTTTGCTGTGCTTTAATAAAATCATTTGACTTCACCTATTGCTGCCAAATCCTTTGGATTTTATTTGATATGATTGGTAGGGTTTGGTGGTACCCCTACGTGGCGTGCAAGTGACCCAGGTGCTGGCTGATACTGCTTGCTTTACATTGTTTTAATGGCATCAGTTCCTCTATATACCTACATGCCACATTTCCACTCAATATACTGGCCTCTATTTATCAAGCTGTCAACCGCAAATACGCTGGAATTCCGCAGCGTATTTGTGGCGAGCCTGATTCACCGTAGTTATCAAACCCTACAGACCGGCAAACGTAGAATATAGTGACGTAACATACGATCCACCGGACTCAGTCCGACACAGATCGATGCTTACGTCACTACAGATGTTCTGAACGCAAGTTCGGCACAATCTGACTACCTTTGGAAGTTATCAAAGAACTACCAGCTACGCTCGCCACTATTCCGGCCCAGCGTACCTGGTTTTCAATCCACCGCCCTGAAGGCGGCAGATGCCATAGGAATCAATGGGAGTCTGACAGCAGCGAAGACTCATGTTCGCTGCTGTCCGATATCCCATTGATTCCTATGGTAAAAGTCTACACCTAACACCCTAACATGTACCCCTAATCTTCTCCCCCTACACCGCCGCCACCTACATTAAAATTATTAAACCCCTAAACTGCCACTCCCGGACCCCGCCGCAACTCTAATAAATGTATTAACCCCTAAACCGCCGCTCCCAGACCCCGCTGCCACCTACATTATACCTATTAACCCCTAATCTGCTGCCCCCTATACTGCCGCCACCTACATTAAGTTATTAACCCCTATCCTACCGATCCTGGACCCCGCCGCAACAAAATAAATTGTTTAACCCCTAAACTGCCGCTCCCAGAGCCTACCGCCACCTACATTATATTTATTAACCCCTTATCTGCCCCCCCTAAACCGCCGCCACTATAATAAACATATTTACCCCTACACCTAAGTCTAACCCTAACCCTAACACCCACTAACTTAGATATAATTTAAATAACTCTAAATAAATATTACTATAATTAACTAAATAATTCCTATTTAAAACGAAATACTTACTATAAAATAAACCCTAAGATAGCTACAATATAACTAATAGTTACATTGTAGCTATCTTAGGTTTTATTTTTTATTTTACAGGCAACTTTGTATTTATTTTAACTAGGTACAATAGTTATTAAATAGTTATTAACAATTTAATAACTACCTAGCTAAAATAAATACAAAAGTACCTGTAAAATTATACCTAACCTAAGTTACAATTACACCTAATACTACACTATAATTAAATTAATTAAATAAATTAACTACAATTAAATAAAATTAAATACAATTAAATAAAATTAACTAAAGTACAAAAAACACACACTAAATTACAGAAAATAAAAAATAATTTCAAGAATTTTAAACTAATTACACCTAATCTAATCCCCCTAATAAAATAAAAAGCCCCCAAAAATAATAAAAATCCCTACCCTATACTAAATTACAAATAGCCCTTAAAAGGGCCTTTTGCGGGCATTGCCCCAAAGTAATCAGCTCTTTTACCTAAAAAAAAAAATGCAATACCCCCCAACATTAAAACCCACCACCCACACACCCAACCCTACTCTTAAACCCACCCAATGCCCCCTTAATAAAACTTAACACTAACCCCTTGAAGATCACCCTACCTTGAGATGTCTTCAAAAAGTCTTCATCCAACCGGGCAGAAGAGAATTCTATCAGCCAATACGAATTCAAGGGACACCATCTTGGATGACGTCATTTAAAGGAATATTCATTCGTCGGGTAGTCGTCGGTCTGGATGGATGCTCCGCATCGGATGTCTTCAAGATGGAGCCGCTCCTCGTCGGATGGATGAAGATAGAAGATGCCGCCTGGATGAAGACTTCTGCCCGTCTGGAGGACCTCTTCTGCCCATTGGATGAAGACTTTGCCCGGCTTCGTTGAGGACTTAGGCCCGGTTGGGTGAAGACGTCTCAAGGTAGGGTGATCTTCAAGGGGTTAGTGTTAGGTTTTATTAAGGGGGGATTGGGTGGGTTTTAGAGTAGGGTTGGGTGTGTGGGTGGTGGGTTTGTATTTTGGGGGGGTATTGTATTTTTTTTTACAGGTAAAAGAGCTGATTACTTTGGGGCAATGCCCCGCAAAAGGCCCTTTTAAGGGCTATTTGTAATTTAGTATAGGGTAGGGCTTTTTATTATTTTGTGGGGCTTTTTTATTTTATTAGGGGGATTAGATTAGGTGTAATTAGTTTAAAATTCTTGTAATTATTTTTTTATTTTCTGTAATTTAGTGGGGCGTTTTTGTACTTTAGTTAATTTTATTTAATTGTATTTAATTTTATTTAATTGTAGTTAATTTATTTAATTAATTTAATTATAGTGTAGTGTTAGGTATAATTGTAACTTAGGTTAGGATTTATTTTACAGGTATATTTGTATTTATTTTAGCTAGGTAGTTATTAAATAGTTAATAACTATTTAATAACTATTGTACCTAGTTAAAATAAATACAAACTTGCCTGTAAAATAAAAATAAATCCTAAGCTAGATATACTGTAACTATTAGTTATATTGTAGCTATCTTAGGGTTTATTTTATAGGTAAGTATTTAGTTTTAAATATTAATTATTTAGTTAATTATAGGAATATTTATTTAGAGTTATTTAAATTATGTTTAAGTTAGTGGGTGTTAGGGTTAGACTTAGGTTTAGGGGTTAATATGTTTATTATAGTGGCGGCGGTGTAGGGGGGGCAGATTAGGGGTTAATAAATATAATGTAGGTGGCGGTGGGCTCCGGGAGCGGCAGTTTAGGGGTTAAACAATTTATTTAGTTGTGGCGGGGTCTGGGATCGGCAGGATAGGGGTTAATAACTTTATGCTGGTGGCGGCGGTATAGGGACGGCAGATTAGGGGTTAATAGGTAAAATGTAGGTGGCGGCGGGGTCCGGGAGCGGCGGTTTAGGGGTTAAACACTATATTTAGTTGTGGCGGGGTCCGGGAGCGGTGGTTTAGGGGTTAATACATTTATTCGATTGCAGCGGGGTCCTGGAGTGGCGGTTTAGGGGCTAATAACTTTATTTAGTTGCGGGGGGCTCCGGGAGAGGCGGTTTAGGGGGTAAAACAGTATAGTATAGTGTGGGTGCTTAGTGACAGTATAGTAAGAAAGCTGTGAAAAAGCCGAAGAGCAGCGAGATCGATGACTGTTAGTAAACAACTACTTGGTGCGTGGCTTTTTGACAGCTTTCTTGATAATTTTGGTGAACGTATTCAGGTCCGCGGCGGCGGCGATGTTAGGCGATCTTAGGCAAGCGTATTGGTGCCGTTGAATGCAATAAAGTCGACGGCTTGATAACTAGAGGCCACTGTATCTTCCAAACTATACAAAAGGTATACACTTTTCATACTCTTAATTGTAGGGAACTCAAAAGTTGAAATTTCCCTCTATAAACAACACACCATTAAGAGTTGTTATTTTTATTATCTTTGTTTCAGTTAGTATAACATCCATTTCTCCTTATTTACTGAGAAAGAATTCTGTACAAAGATTCAGAGAAGTCAGTATATGTTAAGTATAACACTGGAATGTACAAAGTAAACTATGACCTTATGAAGAGGACCATCTGTTCTTATCTTTTTCTTCCTTTTCGCAATATACAACATTTTATAGAAAGAATGAATACTAAAGTCTTGCCTAAAGGCTACTGATGAAGTTAACATTTTTTTGTTTTTGTAAATGGGTAGGAATTCTAGCAATTTACATTGTGACACTACCAGTTAAAGTGATCATAATAATTTATCCTACCTTGTTATACTTGCAAAGACTTGTTATGAGCATAATCACCGTCATCAACTTTGAGATTAAAAGAGTCCAAGGTCGACATTGCCAGCAGCTAATTCAGAGCTAATACTTGATACTGGGGTAATTTGCAGGTATGTGTATTAAAGGGTAGTAGAAAGTGCTACAAGCAGCTGGGATTTCAGAGCTTTTCAAGTGAGTAAAAAATGAGATGTATATTGCATTTCTTCTTTAGAAGAATGCCAATTAAAAGATACAATTTTCATACAAACACTTTTATGCTTCTGGAATATTGCTAAATAGAGAAATTATTGATGTCTAATGGCTAGATTACAGGTGTAGCACAAACGTTTTTGGGCAAGCGATATCGACTTTTAGCAAGCAGTTTTAATTGCGCTGATATTACGAGTTGAGCTAAATTTACGCTTCAATCCTTACCGTGATCTCAGAGCTGTAGTTAACTGTTTTTCGGGAGAAAAAAGTGGCACAAAGCACAAAAAAATACATTACAAAGTACAGGTACACTCATTATAACACCATATAATAACATTATTTAAAAAAAATATTGCACAAAAAAGTTATAAGGACTCATGTTTAACTATATGTTTACTGTAAATATTTTACATTTCAATGTTCTGCACATAGTAGAATAGAATATGTTCTATGTATTTTTAAATATATATATATATATATATATATATATACTAGTCCTAAATCCTGTTCACACGTGCCATTTTTTGCAGTACAGCGGTCCCACCCCTTGCGCTCTCTCCCTCCCCCTCTCTTTTGCTCTCTCTCTCCCCCCTCTCTTTTGCTCTCTCTCTCCCCCTCTCTTTTGAGCTTTCTCTCTCTTCCCTCGCTTTTGCGCTCTCTCTCTCCTCCCTCTCGTTTAGGCTCTCTCTCTCCCCCATCCTTTTGCGCTCTCTCTCTCCCCCTCTCTTTTGTGCTCTCCCCCTCTCTTTTGCACTCTCTCCCCCTCTCTTTTGAGCTCTCTCCCGCTCTCTTTTGAGCTCTCTCTCTCCCCCCTCTCTTTTGAGCTCTCTCTCTCCCCCTCTCTTTTGTGCTCTCTCTCTCCCCCCTCTCTTTAGCGCTCTCTCTCTCCCCCCTCTCTTTTGCGCTCTCTCCCCCCTCTCTTTTGCGCTCTCTCTCCCCCTCTCTTTTGCGCTCTCTCTCCCCTCTCTTTTGCACTCTCTCTCTCTTCCCTCGCTTTTGCGCTCTCTCTCTCCTCCCTCTCGTTTAGGCTCTCTCTCTCCCCCATCCTTTTTGCGCTCTCTCTCTCCCCCTCTCTTTTGTGCTCTCCCCCTCTCTTTTGCACTCTCTCCCCCTCTCTTTTGAGCTCTCTCCCGCTCTCTTTTGAGCTCTCTCTCTCCCCCCTCTCTTTTGCTCTCTCTCCCCCTCTCTTTTGAGCTCTCTCTCTCTCCCCCTCTCTTTTGAGCTCTCTCTCTCCCCCCTCTCTTTTGCGCTTTCTCTCTCCCCTTCTCTTTTGCTGTCTCTCTCCCCCCTCTCTTTTGCACTCTCTCTCTCCCTCTCTCTTTTGCGCTCTCTCCCCCCTCTCTTTTGCACTCTCTCCCCCTCTCTTTTGCTCTCTCCCCCCCTTCTCTTTTGAGCTCTCTCTCTCCCCCCTCTCTCTATTGCACTCTCTCTCTCCCCCTCTCTTTTGCGCTCTCTCTCTCCCCCTCTCTTTTGCGCTCTCTCCCCCCTCTCTTTTGCACTCTCTCTCTCCCCCCTCTCTTTTGCGCTCTCTCTCCCCCCTCTCTTTTGCTCTCTCTCCCCCTCTCTTTTGAGCTCTCTCTCTCCCCCTCTCTTTTGAGCTCTCTCCCCCCTCTCTTTTGCGCTCTCTCTCTCCCCCTCTCTTTTGCGCTCTCTCTCCCCCTCTCTTTTGCGCTCTCTCTCTCCCCTTCTCTTTTGCGTTCTCTCCCCCCTCTCTTTTGCACTCTCTCTCCCCCCTCTCTTTTGCTCTCTCTATCCCCCTCTCTTTTGCACTCTCTCCCCCTCTTTTTTGCGCTCTCTCTCTCCCCCTCTCTTTTGCGCTCTCTCTCCCCCTCTCTTTTGCGCTCTCTCTCTCCCCCTCTCTTTTGTGCTCTCTCTCTCCCCCCTCTCTTTTGCGCTCTCTCTCTCTCCCCCTCTCTTTTGATATCTCTCTCTCTCCCCCATCGCTTTTGCGCTCTCTCTCTCCCCTCTCTTTTGCACTCTCTCCCCCCCCTCTCTTTTGCGTTCTCTCTCTCCCCTCTCTTTTGCGCTCTTTCTTCCCCCTCTCTTTTGTGCTCTCTCTCCCCCCTCTCTTTTGCGCTCTCTCTACCCCCTCTCTTTTGCACTCTCTCTCCCCTCTCTCGTTTGCGCTCTCTCTCCCGCCTTCTCTTTTGCGCTCTCTCTCCCCCTCTCTTTTGCGCTCTCTCTCCCCCTCTCTCTTTTGCTGTCTGTCTTCACCTCTCTCTTTTGCTGTTTCTCTCCCCCCTCTCTTTTGCTGTCTCTCTCCCCCTCTCTCTTTTGCTGTCTCTCTCCCCCCTCTCTCTTTTGCTGTCTCTCTCCCCCTCTCTTTTGCGCTCTCTCCCCCCTCTCTTTTGCGCTCTCTCTCCCCCCTCTCTTTTGCGCTCTCTCTCCCCTCTCTTTTGCACTCTCTCTCTCTTCCCTCGCTTTTGCGCTCTCTCTCTCCTCCCTCTCTTTTAGGCTCTCTCTCTCCCCCATCCTTTTTGCGCTCTCTCTCTCCCCCTCTCTTTTGTGCTCTCCCCCTCTCTTTTGCACTCTCTCCCCCTCTCTTTTGAGCTCTCTCCCGCTCTCTTTTGAGCTCTCTCTCTCCCCCCTCTCTTTTGCTCTCTCTCCCCCTCTCTTTTGAGCTCTCTCTCTCTCCCCCTCTCTTTTGAGCTCTCTCTCTCCCCCCTCTCTTTTGCGCTTTCTCTCTCCCCTTCTCTTTTGCTGTCTCTCTCCCCCCTCTCTTTTGCACTCTCTCTCTCCCTCTCTCTTTTGCGCTCTCTCCCCCCTCTCTTTTGCACTCTCTCCCCCTCTCTTTTGCTCTCTCCCCCCCCTTCTCTTTTGAGCTCTCTCTCTCCCCCCTCTCTTTTGCACTCTCTCTCTCCCCCTCTCTTTTGCGCTCTCTCTCTCCCCCTCTCTTTTGCGCTCTCTCCCCCCTCTCTTTTGCACTCTCTCTCTCCCCCCTCTCTTTTGCGCTCTCTCTCCCCCCTCTCTTTTGCTCTCTCTCCCCCTCTCTTTTGAGCTCTCTCTCTCCCCCTCTCTTTTGAGCTCTCTCCCCCCTCTCTTTTGCGCTCTCTCTCTCCCCCTCTCTTTTGCGCTCTCTCTCCCCCTCTCTTTTGCGCTCTCTCTCTCCCCTTCTCTTTTGCGTTCTCTCCCCCCTCTCTTTTGCACTCTCTCTCCCCCCTCTCTTTTGCTCTCTCTATCCCCCTCTCTTTTGCACTCTCTCCCCCTCTTTTTTGCGCTCTCTCTCTCCCCCTCTCTTTTGCGCTCTCTCTCCCCCTCTCTTTTGCGCTCTCTCTCTCCCCCTCTCTTTTGTGCTCTCTCTCTCCCCCTCTCTTTTGCGCTCTCTCTCTCCCCCTCTCTTTTGATATCTCTCTCTCCCCCATCTCTTTTGCGCTCTCTCTCTCCCCTCTCTTTTGCACTCTCTCTCCCCCCCTCTCTTTTGCGTTCTCTCTCTCCCCTCTCTTTTGCGCTCTTTCTTCCCCCTCTCTTTTGTGCTCTCTCTCCCCCCTCTCTTTTGCGCTCTCTCTACCCCCTCTCTTTTGCACTCTCTCTCCCCTCTCTCGTTTGCGCTCTCTCTCCCGCCCTCTCTTTTGCGCTCTCTCTCCCCCTCTCTTTTGCGCTCTCTCTCCCCCTCTCTCTTTTGCGGTCTGTCTTCACCTCTCTCTTTTGCTGTTTCTCTCCCCCCTCTCTTTTGCTGTCTCTCTCCCCCTCTCTCTTTTGCTGTCTCTCTCCCCCTCTCTCTTTTGCTGTCTCTCTCCCCCTCTCTTTTTTGCTGTCTCTCTCCCCCTCTCTTTTTTGCTGTCTCTATCCCCCCTCTCTTTTGCTGTCTCTCTCTCTCTCCCCTTCTCTCTTTTGATGTCTCTCTCTCCCCCTCTCTCCCCCTATCTATCTCTCTCCCCTCTATTGCGTGACCGCGTCCGGCCACGCCCCTTTCATGGACATTTGTGCATGGCCATGCCCCCTTCACATCAACCACGCCCCTGCTCACGCCCGGCTGCAGATCAGCTAGGGACTTTCAAAGGCAAGGTGTGTTTGTCCTTGTGCTGTCTCTACTGCGCTTGACAGCTTCGGACAAACACACTTGGCCTTTTATTATATAGTATATATATATATATATATATATATATATATATATATATATATATATATATATATATATATATATATATAGATATATATATATATATATATATATATATAGATAGATATATATATATATATATACCTACAGTATATGGAGTTTCAGAGTTCAGTGCACATAGAATGGAGAAAAACAAAACAAAACCAAATTATGGTGCAGTATGTCAGTACTGGGCAATCAAAAACTAAAAGTGAGATTTAAATGTGCTCACCTTGTTTAACCTCAAACATGTGAGGTATGTTGGAAGCATGGAGGGGATGTAATCCCTATCTGTGGTAAAGATGCTTCCAGCTGGTATGCAGAAACTTTTGGCAGGTGGAAATCTTGATATATTGAACAGAAGAGAGGAAAGAACCTCACAAAAGACTGCACATATAGAACTCTGTGCCTGGACTAATTGGTAGAGAAGTTGGGAAAGTTAAAACATAACTTTTAATACAATGTTTTAAAATAAAGGATCACTTAAAATCAAACCAAAACTGAGGGTCCCATTTCCCCTTAATGAAAATATTAAGCCTTTGATATGTAGTTGAATAATAATGGGAAAGTGCACAGGAAGGCTGACTGACTCCAACACAGGCTTGAAATTCCACTGAGATCAAAGTAGGTGGTGGAGAGCTATCTGTAATTTCTATAGATAATAATATATAAGGTAATGGGTATATTACAGATCAGAGCTCATAGTATTGTCTCAAGTGATCTTGTATTATAATATGCCATCAATGTTAGGTGTCAGAGGGGTTTGTACACTCAAAATGTAAGTGTATTTATACAAACAACAAACCTTGCTAATCTATTATCCTAATGAATAAATAACAATTGGAGCCACTAGAAGAGTCACTTATCACTGGTAATGTGAATTCAGGATTATGCTTGTGTTATCTACCCCAGCTGCGTTGGGATGTGGTATTGAATACTCGAGTATAGGTGTCTGGACTTGATTGTTATTGATTGTGGGTATGACACAAATCAAAACTCGTAGTGTTGTGTTAGGTTATACTCTTGTGTTATGTACCACAGTATGAAAGTATCAGGGGTATTCAAGCAGTCATAATGTAGGGTTATTTAAACAAGCATGAACCATTTATTTTTGCTACTGTAGTGCATAACATGAATTCAAGCTACTTGGGGATCCTATTTTTATAACCGTGTAGGTAATGATTTGTGTTTTATACTCTCCAACCCAGCAATGTATGTTACAATGTTGGATACTTAGGTATTAAATATCACCACTTGTGTTGCTGTAATCAGCATAATGATACAGTTCAATTCCTCTTAACTCTGGCAGACTGTTATTCTCCAAGTTAGAGGTGGTGGTTTTCACTCTGTGTGATTTAAATATTACTAATCTAGGTACTTTAATAGTGCTCTGTGAATACTAGAGCTGTAACTAGATATTGGCGTCTCATAAATGCCTAGGTGGGGAATATATGATTCCAGTTAATTTTGATATCAATAAGCACACTATATAATAACCGCTCAATTCTGGTAATGCTTGAAGTAAAGGTGTACCAGTAAATGGCTCACTACTTTATCTGAATTAGATTGTCATGTTTTACCGGTCATTTTATCGGGTACTAAGTTTCAACTGACAAGCTGCTTAATATATACTGCGTTACCATGGCAACAAATATTTGCTGGTTAGTTTTAAATCGTATATGATTTTGTAAATGGTTAATTATTGTACCGATATATATTCGGTGTATATAGTGGTCATAAGAACAAGTTAAAGTATAGAGCTCTGGGGTGCTCTATTATTTTTTAAGTTTAACCATAACTGTTGGCCTGCACAGGCGGGCACATAGTACTATTACTTAAAACCAAAACCTTACTAACTTAGACTATTTAGCAGGTATAACTTTTGTAGTGTGTAAACTACTGAAATACATAGCAGTGACGCTCACTAACACAGCTGCTATACCAAGACCGCATACAGCGGCAACCTGAATACTTATAGTCACGCTCACAACAGTTGGAAACATTACGGAGCTAACTACGAGCAGGGATTTACTAAAAGTAGTAACAGCACTGTAGTGATTACACTCTATGACACTAATATTAGAGGTATCAGTTACCGACATTTGTTGGGGGTTTAAACTATACTTTAACTTGTTCTTATGACCACTATATACATCGAATATATACCGGTACAATAATTAACCATTTACAAAATCATATACGATTTAAAACTAACCAGCAAATATTTGTTGCCATGGTAACGCAGTATATATTAAGCAGCTTGTCAGTTGAAACTTAGTACCCGATAAAATGACCGGTAAAACATGACAATCTAATTCAGATAAAGTAGTGAGCCATTTACTGGTACACCTTTACTTCAAGCATTACCAGAATTGAGCGGTTATTATATAGTGTGCTTATTGATATCAGAATTAACTGGAATCATATATTCCCCACCTAGGCATTTATGAGACGCCAATATCTAGTTACAGCTCTAGTATTCACAGAGCACTATTAAAGTACCTAGATTAGTAATATTTAAATCACACAGAGTGAAAACCACCACCTCTAACCTGGAGAATAACAGTCTGCCAGAGTTAAGAGGAATTGAACTGTATCATTATGCTGATTACAGCAACACAAGTGGTGATATTTAATACCTAAGTATCCAACATTGTAACATACATTGCTGGGTTGGAGAGTATAAAACACAAATCATTACCTACACGGTTATAAAAATAGGATCCCCAAGTAGCTTGAATTCATGTTATGCACTACAGTAGCAAAAATAAATGGTTCATGCTTGTTTAAATAACCCTACATTATGACTGCTTGAATACCCCTGATACTTTCATACTGTGGTACATAACACAAGAGTATAACCTAACACAACACTACGAGTTTTGATTTGTGTCATACCCACAATCAATAACAATCAAGTTCAGACACCTATACTCGAGTATTCAATACCACATCCCAACGCAGCTGGGGTAGATAACACAAGCATAATCCTGAATTCACATTACCAGTGATAAGTGACTCTTCTAGTGGCTCCAATTGTTATTTATTCATTAGGATAATAGATTAGCAAGGTTTGTTGTTTGTATAAATACACTTACATTTTGAGTGTACAAACCCCTCTGACACCTAACATTGATGGCATATTATAATACAAGATCACTTGAGACAATACTATGGGCTCTGATCTGTAATATACCCATTACCTTATATATTATTATCTATAGAAATTACAGATAGCTCTCCACCACCTACTTTGATCTCAGTAGAATTTCAAGCCTGTGTTGGAGTCAGTCAGCCTTCCTGTGCACTTTCCCATTATTATTCAACTACATATCAAAGGCTTAATATTTTCATTAAGGGGAAATGGGACCCTCAGTTTTGGTTTGATTTTAAGTGATCCTTTATTTTAAAACATTGTATTAAAAGTTATGTTTTAACTTTCCCAACTTCTCTACCAATTAGTCCAGGCACAGAGTGCTATATGTGCAGTCTTTTGGGAGGTTCTTTCCTCTCTTCTGTTCAATATATTCAATACTGCACAGCACCACTTTTCTGCTAAAACTATTATTAAAGACACAATATTTATATATCGCGTCAGCTAACTGTATTATAGAAAAGATTGCCATTGTGGTGCCACTGTATTTGTAGTGTGGGAAATCTTGATATCCCTGGAGTAGAAATGTGTTGGTATTTCAGACAAACTTCTCCTCTCTGGAGTAAAGTAGAGAAACTTTATTTCTTGTTGCTGAATTTCTTTCCTTGTTGCTGTTTATTTCTTTTCCCCTTCTTTATACTTGAAAGGCTTCTCCTCTCTGGAGCATGGTATAAACTTTATGTATGCAAACCTATTAGTGCTCAGTTTACATACTATGAGATCAATTGTGGATATTATTTGCAGCACTCATGAGATGTGTATAAATGATGTTTGCAAGGACACAAAGGGAAAATTTAAAATAAAAACACTTATTTTCCAATGTCCAATAAAAAATGATAAACAGAAATCCTCTTTAATAATAGTCCAGATCAGGGACCGAATAGGTGAGCAGATGAAATATAGTATATTTCTTTAAATCCGCTAGTGAGTTTCTTATCAGGGCTGATGCAAAAACAGATGGCTGATAAAAGTTGGTGATATTGTGGTATAGGATGCTGTAAGTACAGCTGAAAGTAGATTCCTTGTGGTGGTTTTGAGCTCTGAATAGCTCACAGTGTTCAGGTAGATAAGTTGGTGTTTATGGTAGAAAACCGTAATAAATAGTTACAGTGTTCTTGCAAAAAATTCTACGTAGGGCGAACAAAGAGAAGCCTAAAGAGATGAGTGCTGGAACACATAAACAACATTAAAGATGCCGATTCTGAATACGGCATCGGCAAACACTTTGAAAACAATCACAATAAAAATAGTGACGAATTTACCGTAAGAGCAATTGAACAAATTTCAGCCTCTAAAGGAAAAGAGAAACCTATTGGATTCACCGTTTGAATACTTTACAACTAACAGGTCTCAACAAAGACATAGACCTGGCTGCATTTCTTTAAATAATCAAGAATGACCCAACAAGAAATAAAGTTTCTCTACCTTACTCCAGAGAGGAGAAGTTTGTCTGAAATACCAACACATTTCTACTCCAGGGATATCAAGATTTCCACCTGCCAAAAGTTTCTGCATACCAGTTGGAAACATCTTTACCACAGATAGGGATTACATCCCCTCCATGCTTCCAACATACCTCACACGTTTGAGGTCAAACAAGGTGAGCACATTTAAATCTCACTTTTAGTTTTTGATTGCCCAGTACTTACATACTGCACCATAATTGTTTTTCTCCATTCTTTGTGCGCTGAACTCTGAAACTCAACTCCATACCTTTTTCCTTCACATTCCATTTGATGATAGTGGAATATTCAGAAACTAGCTGCCATTGAAATATATCAGGAGGAACTATTTAGAGCAAAATAACCATTTGCAACATGCACAGCGCAGATCAAGAAACACCCAAACAACACTTTCTAAATATATATATATACTGTATATATATATATATATATATATATATATATATATATATATATATATATATATGTATACATATATATTTGTTTAAACAAACATCAGCTATATGTAGAAATATTTAATTATGAATAAATAGAACATATTCCTTTATGTTAAGAACATTGGAATATGAAATATTTATATTTTCATGTCAGGTTAGCGCAATTGCGAAAATGCTATAGTGTTTGCGCAAGAGAGTGGTGTTTTTTTTCCACTTTTTTTCTCCTGTTACTTCTATGGGGGAATGCGAAAGCACGATCGCGATTTTCGATTTTTGACTTTAACCATGATTTGGGTTACCGCTGGAGAAGTTTTCTTTCAACTTGTAATACCAGCACAACCCGGCTAGCACAAAAATGAATATCCTAGCGGAGTTTTCGCTATAGCAAAAACGCAAAATACAATTCCACTTGTAATCTAGCCCTTATTGTTTTAAAAACTTAACATATTCTGTGAGTGTTTACATTATGGTTTTTTGCCATTAAATTTCCTAAGTTTTCTATTTTTTTAAAAATGTATAGGTGCTTATTTACATGACTAGTGTGAACATGACATGTTTGCCTACACGTGCCTGCATGTGTGTGGGAAATTTTCTTGCAGGACTATTGAAATTTTTTTTTGCTATTTATTTTTTTCTAAAATCATGGTTATGCAAATATTAGAGTAAACACTATAAGAGAAAAACCACAGTGCAGCTCCGACTCAAGGTAGTTTAATAATATAAAAATGTCACCACACAGATAATTACTGCACTTACATTAAAACAACATATGCAGGCAATAGGATCACTTGTTGGCCAAATCACGTGACCACAATGCAGAAAAGCATTATGTATGTTATGGTCTCTTTTATGATATGCAGCAATCTAGGATGTTATATGAATAGATTGAGCAGGTATTTGATTATATGTGACATGTATTTTATATACTATAATGTATTTTGTATGTATATTGTGTTGTTTTTATGATTTAGACATTTACAAACAATTAATAATTCCATAGCAACAAACCTTAGTGATGATTCTCATAAGGAGCGCCAGCTTACACCTAAAACATGCCTGATTAAACGGCTCACTGTTGAGCTGAGAAACTAGTTCCATGCTATTTTGTAACTTGATATTATTAAAAGGTTTTATTTATCCAGTTATAGTTGTGTAAGATTGGCTGCTCTGTTATACTCTGGTGTGTCCTAACCTGCCTAAAGACAAGTCATTTGGGAAGAGCTCAACAAAGGGTCAGTCAGCTGATGACTGTGAAATCCAACTTGCCTTGTATGCACTATCCATCATACAGTGCAAACTAAAAGTGTGAGTTACCCATTTGTTTTGTTTTTTACACTGCTGTTATACATTTACCATACAGTCTGCACTAAGAGGCACCCTTTATGATTTTCATTTTAGAATTGCCTGTCTCGCCTGCAATGCCGCAATCCTGCTGCTACTGCTATGAGACAACGTTCCAATTCTGATAAAGCCACCAAGCTGCTGATATAACATTTGGATGAAATCGGAAGAGTGGCGGAAGTGGCAGTAGTAGAACTGATGGTGGCAATGGGGCAAACACTGGTAAGTTGGTTTGGGAAATAGACGAGTTGATGATGTGTACATGGAGGCTGCTTGTTTGCTTGGTAACCCCAGATTCCCTCCCGATCATATTACTAAGCTTGGAGCCAAAAAAATTAAATTCAGTAACTACACCTTCAGTTCCCCTCATTGTCCTCTTTAATTTTTTTCGTGGACTTAGAAGATGGCCCTTACTGCTACTGATGCTACTAGTTATGGTACTGGTTGGCCCTGTATATCTCCTACTCCTGGTGGACATGAGATTGCCTGGAACAGTTGACCCTGCTGCTGCCACCACAACTGCCACTGCACCTCTAGATGCTTGATCCAGAGGAGCAGACAGTGGGGGCAATGGCCAACCGGTAACAGAACTAGTAACAGCAGCATCAATAACAGTAAGAGTCATCTTCTAAGTACACTCATAAAAGTAAAAGTTTAAATCTAAATTTTTTGGAACCCCCAAAAAAGCAAGGAGGCAATTGCCTGCGTCTGATACCTACGTATCCCACACAGGCAATGGCCCCACAGCAAAAGTAAACTTGCAGTTTTTAAATTAAAGCTTAAATGACTGCAATAAAATAAAACGGTTTTTCTGTACACAAAGGGTTAAAGTCTAATTCTAAACTTTGTTGCATCTCCAAAAAAGGAAGGAGACCAGTAGCTATCAGTCACAGGCTATGGCCCTCCTAGAGCAATAGTAAACATACAGTTTTTAAATGAAAGTTTAACTGACTTCAATAAAATATAACTTTTTTCTGCATACAAAGGGGTTTAGTAGACAATTATTTATATAGCCCATCTAGGGGTGTTTTTGTATAGTTTTGCTAATTTTTCAATAACACTGTGCTGATTTTCAGACTCTTAACTAAGCCCCAAAGTTTTAGGTATATACAGATGTCTACAGACTCCTGCTTGCTCCTGTTTGTGTAATGGGTCTTTTTATATGCAGGTGAAGGGGGATGGTCTACTCTTCCTGCTTTCTCAAACCCTTTCAAAGGGTTTCCCAGCAAAACCTCATCAACAGAGCTAAATTGTGAGCTTCTAAATAAGTTTTAAAAAGGTTTTATACTGGGTATTTATATCAGTATCTGTGCATATTCTTCCTTATAGTGGTGTCCATTACGTGCATTTATATGAAAATTGGTGTATACTGTCCCTTTTATTCAAAATGTTTATGAAACCCCCAAAAAGCCAGGAGGCCTCTAGGTAACAGTCGCAGGCTATGGCCCCAAGCAAAAGAAAATGTGTAGTTTTTAAATTAAAGTTTAACTGACTGCTATAAAATAGAACTTTTTTTTTTACACTTGGGGGCCGAATTATCAAGCTCCCAAATGGAGCTTGATGCCCCTTGTTTCCAGCGAGCCTCCAAGCTCGTTGGAAACAGAAGTTATGAAGCAGCAGTCTAAAGACCACTGCTCCATAACTTGTTCGCCTGCTCTGAGGCTGCGGACAGAAATCAACCTGATCGAATATGATCGGGTTGATTGACACCCCCTGCTAGTGGCCGATTGGCCGCGAATCTGCAGGGTGCGGTGTTGTACAAGCAGTTCTGATGAACTGCTTGTGCAATGATAAATGCTGACAGCGTATGCTGTCGCCATTTATCGATGTGCAGTGGACATGATACGTTACATTGTATCATGTCCACTCGCACTTTGATAAATATGCCCCAAAGGGTTAAATGTTAATTCAAATTTTTTTTGGAACCCCAAAAAAAGCAAGGAGGCTTTTATATTACGTTTAATTGACTACAAAAAATATATCAAATTTTTATCTGCACACAAAGGGTTAAAACAATATTTTTTCATTTTCCCCAAAATAAAGTAAAAATTAATAGACGATGACTGATGTTCAGTAGGCTAGGTTAACAATAAATTGGACAATCCTTATTGGGATGTAATGTCTGACTTGATGGCCCTTACATCAATTATTTAGTGATGCTAATTGGACAGAGGAAGTTGAACACATGAATGATCAGACCCCCCTTTATAGCACTACAAACGAAGGTGTTCTCTGAACAAATGAAAACAAAATGAATGACACTAATAAACTTGTAAAATTTCGTCCTATTTCCATTTGGCCACTTGGTATGCAAAATATATGCAAATGTATTACACAATATGCTGGAACTTTCTACCAACAGATGGCGCTGTGTTACATGTATGTGACTGGGGAACCATCACAGTGCTCCCCTTTGACAATGGTGCGGCAGACTGGACTAGAAGCTAAACAGGTCATCTTCGTGCTGTCCGGGAAAGAAAATCTCAACAAAGGAGTCACAGTCAAGTGCAACATAACTCAAAGGAAACAACTAAACCTCAGAGCTCTGTATGCCATGAAAATCTGTCAGCATTGTCATTCTGCTTCTCCGGTTGGTACTGGATGAAAAAGTTGTATGGCTGAAGGGCTAAGCTCCACCACAAAAGCCAAGTGTTGGCCCTGGCCACTCAGTCCAGCCAAAGCAGTGGGTTGTGATCAGTGAGCTTCTGATTGATGTAGGTGACTGGATGCTCCCTGCTGTCCTCCCCAACCTGTCTTAAAACCACTCTCAGTCCAAACATAAAGGCATCTAGGCCCACTAGATGTGCTGGCTGTAGTTTGTGTTTGGGCTTAGGTGGTATGCCTCCTTAGGTATTGGTCCAGTAGATGCCACAAATGCTGATGTCAGCTGACCCTTATCTTTCCCCAGCAATACTTCAGTCAGCAGATCTTTCATGATCCCAGCCTCTATAGAATGGGCTCCTGCGCCCCAATCCAAAAGCACCCAAGTGCTGGGTAATCGATGCAGTGCTCCCCGTGCCACCTGGATGACAACAGTGCATCCAGTCCTCCTCATCTACTTAGCTTGGTGCGGCTGTATTAGGGTTAGGTTAGCTCCTTTGTCCATTAACCTCTGGGCTGGCTGACCATCCAACAGTGCTAGCTGCTGCTGGTGATGTTGCCAGTAATTCTGGGCTGCTTAGACTGGGTCCACTTCATGGAGCACCCCATATACCTCCTTAGTCTCAAGGGGGTCTGCTCCTAAATGGATCACTGGCTGCTGGCTAAATTCCACAAACAAGTTCACTGGTCAGTCACTGGCTATAACAGTGCTATGTTCCCTTAAAACACCCTTAAAACCCTTGTGCAAATTCCATCTGGACCCGAATTTTTTTCTACTTAATATTATCCATTTTTTTATCAAGAGATAACCCAGTTATTATTGGTATGGGCTTGCATTTTCCAGTTTATATCAATGTATCTCCCATTAGTTCCTCTCTTGCATATACTGAAGAAAAGTTTTAGTATCTCAGCCTTCCCCCTGTGACTGTTGATCATGCTACCGTTCTCACAGTTTAATGTATTTACATTTTAATTCTTAGCTTTTTTGCCTTTTATATACTTAAAAAACCTTTTAGGGTTTGCCTTAGAATATTTTGTAATTAATCTTTCATTTTAAAATTTTGGGTAATTGATTGCTTTTTTAATACTTTGTTACATTCCTTAAATATTTGGAATGTTGAGTCTGTACTATTTACTTTGATGCCCTACATTTTTTCCTAATTTCTCTTAACAACTTATTATTTAGCCACATTGGATTGGATTTATTTCTTTTACGTTTATATCTATGTGGTATGTGTTTATCTGTATACGTATTTAAAAAAATGTTTTAAGTGTTATCCATTTATCCATTGTGTTTTTATCCTCTGTGTTTTTATTTGAGAATACTTTGTCCAAATGTATGCTATTTAACAATTCCATTAAATCATTACATTTTGCTTTCTTAAAATTAAAAGTCTTTGTTGAACCCCTATAACACTGCTTATGTAAAGTAATTTTAAACATGACCATGTTATGATCGCTGTTACCCAAATGTTCTTTGACTTCTATGTTTGATATTATTTATGTATTGTTTGATAGCACTAAATCCAATATGACTTTATTTCTAGTTGGCTCTTCTATGATTTGTGACATGGAAATAAATATCTATTTCCCTTAGCAATATTGCTAGTTTCATTGGCCCAGTTTATTTCATGGTATCATCCATAATTACAAGATTGGTATTATTAGCAGCCTTTCCTATTTTTATTAGCAGTTGAGTTTCCTCCATGTAACTAATGCTGGGGGACTTGTAATTATGTTCCTCATATTAACACTCTAAATTACTATATATATATTTTTTTGTTTCTCGAATGCTTTGTTTAGTTTTTCAAATCCCAATGTTTTGACAAATGTAATATAATGTCAAGCATTACATATAGATAACAGTGTAGATAAGCAGATACAATGGCCTAAATTTGGGGAGTAATAGGTAGATTCTAAGAAGAAGAAGCATGCTATGGTAAAATTTTAGAGGCGATGTACTGGTTTACATAAAAACAAGGAGGAGGCAAAGAGCACCACAGCAAAGCTGTTAAGTGTCACTCCCCTACCCACAATCCCCAGTCATTCGACTGAAGGAAAATGGAAAAAAGGAATAACACAAAGGTGTAGAGGTGCCTGAGGTCTAGACAAAATTAACTGTCTTAAACTTACTCCCCGGTATGAAATGTCTGTCTGCTCAGGAAGTCTGCTTCCCAAATGTCCACACCTGCAATGTGGATGGCAGATAGACAACAATTGTGAGCTTCCGCCCACTGAATAATCTGTGCCACCTCCTTCATTGCTAAGGAACTCAGAGTTCCTCCCTGGTGGTTGATGCAAGCCACTGATGTGATGTTGTCCGACTGAAACCTGATAAACCAAGCTAAGGACAATTGAGGCCAAGCCATCAGAGCATTGTAAATCGCTTTCAACTCCAAGATGTTTATGGGGAGAGCAGACTTCTCCCAATTCCATAGTCCCTGCGCATTCAACGAGTCCCAGACTGCTCCCCAGCCTAGCAGGTTAGCGTCCGTGGTTACAATTACCCTGGAAGGTCTCTGAAAGCATGTACCCTGAGACAGATTCTTCTGACAAAGCCACCATGGGAGAGAGTCCCTTCTCAACTGATCTAGATCTATTCTCTGAGATAGATCCGGATGGTCCCCATTCCATTGTCTGAGCATGCATTACTGCAGAGCTTTCAAATGGAATCAAGCAAAAGGAATGATGCCCATGGAAGCGACCATTAGACCAATTACCTCCATACATTGAGCCACTGATTGCCAAACAGTAGACTGTAGAGAAAGGCAAGAGGAAAGAATTTTGGATTTCCTAACCTGTGTCAGAAAATTTTTCATAGATAGGGAATCTATAATGGTTCCTAAGAAAACCACCCTTGTAGCTGGAACAAGGGAACTCTTTTTCAGATTCATTTTCAATCTGTGGGAACGTAGAAAAGACAACAAGGTCTCTGTATGAGAGTTTGCTTGTTGAAAAGATGGTGCCTGAACCAATATGCTATCCAGGTAGGGCACCACAGCAATTCCCCGAGCCCTGATCACTGCCAAGAGAGCCCCCAGAACCTTTGAGAAAATTCTGGGAACTGTGGCAAGGCCAAATGGAAGAGCCACAAACTGAAAGTGTTTGTCTAGAAAGGCGAATCTCAAGAACCTGTGATGATCCCTGTGGATGGAAACATGAAGATACACATCTTTCAGGTCTATGGTCGTCATGAAATGACCCTCTTAGATCAAAAGAAGAATGGAATTAATGGTTTCCATTTTGAAGGATGGTACCCTGAGAAACTTGTTTAGACACTTTGGCCTCTAGTTATCAAGCCGTCAACCGCAAATACGCTGGAATTCCGCAGCGTATTTGTGGCGAGGCTGATTCACCTTAGTTATCAACCCCTACTGCCCGACAAAAGTAGAATCTAGTGACGTAAGCTTCGATCCGCCGGACTCAGTCCGACACAGATCGATGCTTACGTCACTACAGATGTTCCGAACGCAAGTTCCACACAATCTGACTACTTTTGGTAGTTATTAAACTACTACCAGGTACGCTCGCCACTATTCCGGGCCAGCGTACCTGGATTTCAATCCGCCGCCCTGGAGGCGGCGGATCCCATAGGAATCAGTGGGAGTCTGACCATAGCGAAAGCTCATGTTCGCTGCTGCCTGATATCCCATTGATTCCTATTGGAAATGTCTACACCTAACACCCTAACATGTACCCCGAGTCTAAACACCCCTAATCTGCCCCCCCTACCCTGCCGCAACTAAATAAATTTATTTCCCCCTAAACCGCCGCTCCCGGATCCCGCCGCAACCTACATTATACATATTAACCTCTAATCTGCCGCCCCCTATACCGCCGCCACCTACATAAACTAATTAACCCCTATCCTGCAGATCCCGGACCCCGCCGCAACTAAATAAATTGTTTAACCCCTAAACCGCCGCTCTCGGACCCCGCCGCAACTATAATAAATATGTTAACCCCTAAACCACCGCTCCCGGACCCCGCCGCCACCTAGATAATACCTATTAACCCCTATCCTGCCCCCCCATACCGCCGCCACCTATAATAAATTTATTAACCCCTATCCTGCCCCCCCTACACTGCCGCCACTATAATAAAATTATTAACCCCTAAACCTAAGTCTAACACTAACCCTAACACCCCCCTAACTTAAATATTAATTAAATAAATCTAAATAATATTACTCTTATTAACTAAATTAATCCTATTTAAAACTAAATACTTACCTATAAAATAAACCCTAAGATAGCTACAATATAACTAATAGTTACATTGTAGCTAGCTTAGGATTTATTTTTATTTTACAGGCAACTTTGTATTTATTTTAACTAGGTACAATAGTTATTAAATAGTTATTAACTAGTTAATAGCTACCTAGTTAAAATAAAGACAAATTTACCTGTAAAATAAATCCTAGCCTAAGTTACAATTAAACCTAACACTACACTATCATTAAATTAATTAAATAAATTATCTACAAATACCTGCAATTAAATACAATTAAATAAACTAAAAAAACCAAACACTAAATTACAGAAAATAAAAAAAATATTACAAGAATTTTAAACTAATTACACCTAATCTAAGCCCCCTAATAAAATAAAAATAAAAAAAAAATAATAAAAGTCCCTACCCTATTCTACAGTACAAAGTAATCAGCTCTTTTACCAGCCCTTAAAAGGGCTTTTTGCGGGGCATTGCCCCAAAGTAATCAGCTCTTTTACCTGTAAAAAAAAAATACAAACCCCCCAACATTAAAACCCACCACCCACATACCTCTCTAACCCACCCAAACCCCCCTTAAATAAACCTAACACTAACCCCCTGAAGATCTCCCTACCTTGAGTCGTCTTCACTCAGCCGGGCCGAAGTCTTCATCCGATGGGGCAGAAGATAACATCCAGACCGGCAGAAGTCTTCATCCTATCCGGGCAGAAGAGGACATCCGGACCGGCAGACATCTTCATCCAAGCGGCATCTTCTATCTTCATCCATCCAACGAGGAGCGGCTCCATCTTCAAGACCTCCGGCGCGGAGCATCCTTCCTGGCCGACGGACTAACGACGAATGACGGTTCCTTTAAATGACGTCATCCAAGATGGCGTCCCTCGAATTCCGATTGGCTGATAGGATTCTATCAGCCAATCGGAATTAAGGTAGGAAAAATCTGATTGGCTGATTTTTGCTACCTTAATTCCGATTGGCTGATAGAATCCTATCAGCCAATCAGAATTCGAGGGACGCCATCTTGGATGACGTCATTTAAAGGAACCTTCATTCGTTGTTAGTCCGTCGGCCGAGGAGGATGTTCCGCGTTTTTTTAAGGGGGGATCGGGTGGGTTTTAGAGTAGGGGTGTGAGGGTGGTGGGTTTTAATGTTGGGGGGGGGGTCTTGTATTTTTTTTTACAGGTAAAAGAGCTGATTACTTTGGGGCAATGCCCCGCAAAAAGCCCTTTTAAGGGCTGGTAATAGAGCTGATTACTTTTGTAATTTAGTATAGGGTAGGGAATTTTATTATTTTGGGGAGCTTTTTTATTTTATTAGGGGGCTTAGATTAGGTGTAATTAGATTAAAATTCTTGTAATATTTTTTTATTTTTTGTAATTTAGTGTTTTTTTTTGTAATATAGTTTAGTTTATTTAATTGTATTTTAGTTTAGATAATTGTAGTTAATTTATTTAATTAATTTATTGATAGTGTAGTGTTAGGTGTATTTGTAACTTAGGTTAGGATTTATTTTACAGGTAATTTTGTAATTATTTTAACTAGGTAGCTATTAAATAGTTATTAACTATTTAATAGCTATTGTACCTAGTTAAAATAAATACAAAGTTGCCTGTAAAATAAATATAAATCCTAAAATAGCTACAATGTAACTATTAGTTATATTGTAGCTATATTAGGGTTTATTTTATAGGTATTTAGTTTTAAATAGGATTAATTTATTTAATTATAGTAATTTTATTTGTTTTATTTAAATTATATTTAGGTTAGGGGGTGTTAGGGTTAGGGTTAGACTTAGGTTTAGGGGTTAATAACTTTATTATAGTAGCGGCGATGTTGGGGGTGGCAGATTAGGGGTTAATAATTGTAGGTAGGTGGCGGCGACGTTGAGGGGCAGATTAGGGGTTAATACAATTTATTATAGTGTTTGCGAGGCGGGAGTGTGGCGGTTGAGGGGTTAATACATTTATTATAATGGCGGCGATGTCCGGTCAGCAGATTAGGGGTTAATAAGTGTAGGTAGGTGGCGGCGATGTTGGAGGTGGCAGATTAGGGGTTAATAAATATAATATAGGTGTCTGCAATGTTAGGGGCAGCAGATTAGGGGTTCATAGGGATAATATAGGTGGCAGCGGTGTCCGGAGCAGCAGATTAGGGGTTAATAGTATAATGCAGGTGGCGACGATGTTGGGGGCGGCAGATTAGAGGTTAATAAGTGTAAGGTTAGGGGTGTTTAGACTTGGGGTTCATGTTAGGGTGTTAGGTGTAGACTTAGAAAGTGTTTCCCCATAGGAAACAATGGGGCTGCGTTAGGAGCTGAACGCTGCTTTTTTTGCAGGTGTTAGTTTTTTTTTCAGCCAGCTTAGCCCCATTGTATCCTATGGGGAAATCGTGCACGAGCACGTTTTTCCAGCTTACCACTACCGTAAGCAACGCTGGTATTGAGGTGAGAAGTGGAGCTAAATTTTGCTCAACGCTCACTTTTCTGAGGCTAACGCAGCCATTCAGAAAACTTGTAATAACAGCGTTGTTTAAAGTGAGCACTGGAAAAAAAAGGAGCGTTAGCTCCGCAAGTTTTTACCGACAAAACTCGTAATCTAGCCGATAGAGAGCACAAACCTCACAAAGCAGTAGTGACCCTAATAGTACCCAGCTAACTAACACTTACTACATAGTCTTCCTGTGTCCACTCCTGGCATTAAGAGTTAAATGTGCTGCTTTGCGAGGTTTGTGCTCCCTATGACTGTAAGCAAGTGGATGGCAGCTGTGCTGGCAGGGCGTCCAGCTTTAAACACCTGTTACTGAGGCTACAAATAATGCATGATGATTGTGCAAGCATAACGTAGGAGGGGAGGGAAGGGCCGTTCCGAATGGCTATACATAATGCTTTATCTGGAGGAAGTATGCTGAAGTTTAGTGTTCCGGTTCCCCACAGTGTAAGTTTGCAGGAGAATCATGATTTCTTTCCATTATTTTCTGCGGGTCCACAGCAGAATAACAGTTTAACCTGGTCCCTGACTCATGGTGTTATTCTGTTGTGGACTGGTGATTCATTCATTCTATATAAAAGTGTTGCCCAGTTACCAGGTCATGGAAAAAATTTCTGCTCAGAGCAGTAGCAGCTCCGCACAGCTGTAAATTTTTTTAGAGGGAACATTGCTGTCTTGAGAAGTCTGATCCACCTCCCCTTATCAGTGTTTAGCATCAAAAACACAGGCATTGTATTTCAACTGAGTTCACAGCAGCTTATTTGCATCTAGGCATGTTTCAGCAGATAATGAGTGTGAAAGTCTTGTATTCTACCAAAGCAAAGGTGGAGATAGATACAGCCATAGAGGGAAATTTGTGGGTGGGGGAGTTAGAGCTGTACAATTAAGAAACGTAAAAGAAAGGGTTAATGGTGAGGCACTGCAGTATAAATTTGCAGGTAAAGTACATATTATTATATTTTGTCCCTATCCCAACTTGTTTTATGTCCCTTTAACGGGAAGCATGGTCTATGATACATGAGGATACTAGAGGAACGAAACAGAGACTATTTCTCAACTACATATAACCTCAGTATCTGGAATGAAGTAGTAGTTGTTTTTACAAATATAAGTACACACCATAGTTTAACTAATCGCCTGAAAAAACAGAATCTAATCAGTTGCTTCTACGGTAGAGCATATGAACGAGTAACTTGGGATATAGGAAGTTTATAGGATATATTTTCCTAGGTTTACCAGGTAAACTTCATTAGGGGGGCCAAGCCAGCGGTGTAATGAAGGGATTTTTGGTGGGATAGGAATAATTAGATATAATAAAGTACAGCTCAGAGTAGACCTACCTTCCAGGAAACTACAAACGTGCATTACTATTAGGGTTGCACCGATACCATTTTTTTATGACCGAGTACAAGTACCGATACTTTTTTTTTAATGTCATGTGACAGTTTACTAAGCACAATACAGACTAATTATTTAAGATTCTTTCTTTATAATTATAAAGGACTGTAATTCAAAAGACATTATGAAATAATAAAACAGTTTTATTTGTCAAAAGTTTACTGAACATGTTTATAAATAAAAAATATTACAATAAAATATTAAATTTAAAGGGGTGATGCAATTGGGTTGAAGGGCTGTTATATAACATCAATCTGACATTTGTATGGAGGTTCGACAGACTTTCACATTCCTCCATACTGCATGGGGCAGAAAGATATTTTTGGGCCATTTTATCCAGAGCTGGAAATTTGTTTATTAACTGCCCAGTACTTCAGGGGTTTGTCTGAACGAGGTACAGTGATCTCTACTACAATAATACAAACAGCAATTTGTACTGGTAGAACAGTAGTAAACAATTTTTAGTTTAGTCTCCACTCCAGTTTAAAATGAAATGGGAACATGCGGTTTGAAAAAGGTAGCATATGGGTAGGAAGTGGAGGTATCGGTTTAAGTATCGGTGTATTTGCACGAGTACAAGTACTCATGCAAATACTTGGTATCGGTACCGATACCGATACTAGTATCGGTATCGGTGCAACCCTAATTACTATCATCATAAAGAAAAATGCCTCTGTGACAGACTAACAGGATCAGAGAAAAAAAAAGGGGGAATGAAGAGTTCTGATGAGAGAAGGGCCCATCCTCTTCCCCCCAGTCCCTCTATCCATCTGATCCCATTCAGCTGAGCAGTGGGTTATACACAAGTAGACGAGGTGAATATCGTGTTGGATTGTGTTGGATGTAGCAATAAAAGAAGTCACCCTAATAACATTTTTACACCCTTATATTCAGGCTCCTAGATGAAGTAAGAGATTACAAGGCCTGCAATGCAGCAAAATATGGCTAATCTTTATAATGGATAAATATATCACCAATATCTTATAAGTTCTATAGAGTAAATCAGGATAAATTAAGTAGACTACTCAGGTGGAAGTGTAATTAGTCAATGCTCTCAAGCTGGCGTACTTAGTATAAATACTCACTTCCGTTAAGAAGTTTTTATCTTATCTCTGATCGGTCTCTGTATGGGAGTCTCTGTATAGCGGTGTTGATAATGTAGTATCATAGAAAACAATATAGGAGGGGTAGTAGGAACATAGCACAATAATATCTATTATGCAGAACAAGGTACTAGAAAGGCGGAGTTATGAATAAACTAACAACCAAGCAACAGAATACATGTGTAACTAGCATGGGTTAATACATTACAGAACAGCAAACATATGAATAATCATCACAGGGTAAATCTTATATAATTTACACTCCTATTCACTAGTAATGTGAAACAACATGATAGTTCCACTCATAGAGCTTATTACCCCAGAGAACTGGGTAGGAGAGATGGGGTGTATTAGAAGCTGCAGTGTTCCAGGTGGTAAGTAGTAGAGCGTGCAAAAGATAATTCACTGAGAATAGCAATGCAAAGCAGATGTCACGCACCGCTCTAATATCACAGCTATCGTACTGATCTTCTTGTTATAGAATTTTCTATCTCTTTGTTTCCATGTCCCAGATAGATAATCTTACAGCCCAGGACCTAAATTAGTGGGAATATGTGAAAAAGACTTTGGGGCCCATTTATCAAGCTCCGTATGGAGCTTGAAGGGCCGTGTTTCTGGCGTTCCTTCAGACTCGCCAAAAATACCAGTTATAAAGCAGTGGTCTAAAGCCTGCTGCTCCATAACCTGTCCGTCTGCTCTAAGGAGGTGGACAGAGATTGCGTGAAATCAACCCAATTGAATACGATTGGGTTGATTGACACTTCCTGCTCTGCAGGGGGCGGCGTTGCACCAGCAGTTCACAAGAGCTGCTGGTTCAATGCTGAATGCTGAGAGCGTATTGTTCTCCGCATTCAGCGTTGTCTGTCGGACATGATCCGTTGATCGGATCATGTCGGACAGACATTTGTTAAATAGGCCCCTTTGTCATCTGTCCATAATATTAGTTTATTTGATTGAAGATCAGGTGCTCAAGAGATGCACTTCTTGCTGCTTCGGCAGCTGGCGATAAGATTGGACAATGTAGATGATGTTGACATTAATTGGTTGTGATAGACGACACCTATGGAATGCTAGGAAGTGGGAATTAGGATATCATAGGGTTAAGAGGTGTGTGAGTTTACCACTCGGTGATTGAATGAAGCTCCCAATATCTAGAAGGTGTGAGTAACAACATTAATTGCCTGATGAAACAGGCGGAGTGGCTGAGAAACGCGTTGCAAGTTCTGTCTAGGAGTATTGATCACTATATGCTCCTTTTTTACTGTGTTTTCAACAACATCATTTGTACACCTTCAGAAAAGCAGGGAGTTGCTGACTCCACACCTGGCATCAGTGAGGTGAGACACTGAAAGATCTCAGTAGGCTCGATTAAGCACAATCCAGTGCTTCAATGTTTTTTTTTTTTTTTTTTTTTTTTTTTATATAGAAATTTTTATTGAGGTTGTGCAAAAACAATACAACTTATATTAGACATCATATCCTTGCAACAAACACAAATGGTACATCTCAAGTTGACAACTTTTGCAAAGATAGAAAGATAAAATTATCCGTATAAATAATCCTATAGAGATAAGAGAAAACAAAAACTGGAACCTCTTTTTCTTTTCACAGACTAAAAAAATTAGCCATTTGAGTGGTCATGGTAGGATCTGTAGACTTAGAGTAGGTTGATAATGAGTAGTTGAAATGATAGCAAAAATGAAAATGTCTTTTTGCAGTGTAGATTTTATGGTAGAATATGTAAATATGTTGCACTAGATACCCGAGCAATCCTGTGACACTGGGTATGTAAAACAAGGTCAACTTTTTATTGGACTGCAAGGGTTGTTAGGAGAAACAGACTATAGTTAGAGTACGGCATAGGAAAGATAAGCCGTGCAGTTAACCCTCCTAGAATAGGAGGTTTATTATAGAGAGGGGGGGGAGGAGGTGGTAGGTGGATATAGTAAAAAGGATATGTAGCTTAGGAACTAAAAGGCTCATTATGGGTTGGAGAAGAGGTAGTTAAGTATATGTGATAGGCGGTAAATATTAAGTAAACAGGCTGCAGTGTCATAGGGCAGTATAGTCATATATATAATCTTATGAGCATATTGGTTAACAGGGGAAGATTAAAAATAAACTGGTTACTTATTAGGCTAATGATGTATCCGGCATAATAGAATTGTTTTTGCCACATAAAGTATCAATCTGAAGATTTTAAACATGTAGTAATAAGCCATGTAAATAAGAAAGAGCCCCCCATTTAACATAATTGAATCCCTGTATGTGAGAGACCAGCTTAGTAGAGTTGACCAAAAGAATGTTGTATGTCAGCTAATTGTTGATTGCAATGTGAAATGATCTACCTTCTAATGTAGGCCAGTAGTGAATAACATATTTTGCTTGATAGCTAATAATTAGGCATTATTATGAGAATATGGAGTATGGTTGTTCCACAAGTTTGTGATCTTTGTACCCTGCTATCTAGACACGGGCCCTATGTCCAAACAACAGGTAAAACAACTATATGTATAAGTGTATAATTCCCAGTAGTTGTCACCCCAACCTCTCTGAGCTACTTATATAATATTTTTAATGCCGATTGTTCTAATATAGAGTTTTCCAAAATGAGCTATCAACCGGATTAAAAAGATGCAATTCTTCAGAGTAATCAGGCCTTCCGTTAACAGGCCTTAGGTTCCTAGAGCAGGGTTAAAATATAAAGAATGGAAATAGCTATCAGGGCTGCTCCCGCTGTGACCTTAACCTGACTATATCTCGGGTATACTCCATGCTCTAGCTAGAAGGTCTTATTTTAAGGTAGAATGAGCATATGAACGCCTGATATAATACATACATCAACTATTAAATCCAGGGATGGACAAAAAGAGTCTTATGTTATATTTCAGATAGCCAGTCTTACTACGAAGCTCCTGAGAACTTTTCAGTTTAGCAGGGGAATTCTAGCCTAATCTGATTGTATGCATAGTTTATGCTGAACTGAGGAGATTACCATTAGAGTAAGCACTTGTAATCATTATTTATCAAGATAAATTTATATAAAGGTAAACAGAATTTGTGGACTGACGTCATTCACTTAAAAATACTTATAAACTCAACAGCCTATAACAAGGGATAGGAAATGCACAGCATTACATATTAGCCTATACCAACATCTAGGCAACTCAATGACAGAAGGGTGGGAAGTGTGGCAAACAGGCATACAATGGGGAGCATGAGCATAGTTCCATGGTGCGTCAGGCTCGATAGCATCCCATATCTTGGTTAAATTTGCAAAAAAGTGTGCTAATCAGCCGGTGCATGGAAAATAAGACAACTCATTAAACAATTGTAATTATAACCTCATGGACTGGTTAAATATGGTAATCTTCACTTTGTGCTGTTAACATTTTGGAGGTAATTTTTAAGGAAACAAAAAGAAACCCTATTGAGAGATTAAACAAATGCACAGTGGGGTGTCAAGAGACTCGGTCTATAATTCTATAGGGAGATTAGACAGTATAAAACATTGCGGGCTAAACCGCTCCTAAGTGCGGTGTTACTATGTGGTTTCCAATGTGCAGCAGTGTAAGCATTATTTAGAATTAGATTAATTCACAGAGTAATGAGCAAACAGATAAACCACATAAGAAACAGTGATCATATAAGTCAACTAATCACAGGCATATTAAACAATGTTAACACTAGAAGACCACAATGCAATAGGGGTATAGGTAGGCATCAATAGGGAAAAAGTTTGCTGGAGGGAAGTCTCAGTCCTGGTTAGCCTCAGATGTATAATAATTCCAACGTTAAATACATAGAGCAATCAATGCTTATTTTAGGTCTATTTGGTGCTAAGGTTAACAAGTGTTCGTGGAGCCGATTATCCCCATGTGTAGTAAAGCATTTAGTCAGCAAGGGATTCAGACAGAGTAAGTTAGGAAAGCAACGCCTTGGGCAAATTAAATTTAACCTGAACCAGGGCCCGTCTCCCAGTGAAGCCACTACTGCAATAGTCCATTCCAACTCCTCCTGGGTCCCACTGGTAGCTGGGTTGCTGGGCGGGCGGCAGTGGCAAGTACGCTTCCCATGAAGCAGTCACAATAGATAAATTCTGGAGGACTCCCCTCGGCTGCGGTACACAAGCTGAGAGATCCGTCAGCTTAAATTCTGCTTTGTGGGATATACCGAGTACCTCATAGGGGCTCCGGTAGGTTATCCAGCCAACAAAAGTCCCCCACAGATCTCGTGGCTCAATCCGCCCTGAAGTGCTCTGGGATACATCTGGTAGTGATGTTTCTCTTGATTCTCTGTAGGGTGCTTGCAGTAGCTCATCATCAGTAACCGGCTTATCACCAGCACACTGCCTTTCTGTTTCCACCATGTCATGCAGTAGTGAGAGATGCTCCGATGTTGTTATCCAAGATGGCGGCTTCCGCGGGGTAATTGCTCTTTCTGGGCATTTCTCCTCATAGTTAGCCAAAACGCCCAGGGTAACAGTATGAGTGGTGAGGGGCTTAAAAGCCTCAGCCATTGTATTCAAAAGGGCTTCGTTGTGGCGATCTAAAAGCTCCTTCATCTGAATAAGTAGAAGTGCAGCCATGATTTCACACAAGCAGCGTGCCAGCAAAAGTTATAAAAACAGGACCCGCATAAAGATGTTTAGCACTGCTAGGCTATCTCTAAGGCAGCAAAAAGATAGCTCTCTTCAGGAATCTCCGAAGTGAGGTGAAAATGTGCAAAATATATAATAAAACCTTTAAAATTGTAGGATGCTTTAGGAGCTTTAAAAATGTGCGTCTTATCTCGGTGGTAGCTGGCTCCTCCCCCCCAGTGCTTCAATGTTTTTGAGTACCCTGTTCACCTATTACGCACATTTGATAAAAGTGTAACTGTGCTGCACCAGGAGGTGGCTTCTTTTTTTGTTTTGGCTATAGATGGATATGCATACTATTCAAGAAGAGCAGCCTAAGATAAGAACGTATTAATTTGGTGTTCACATTCAAGGGAACAAGAATTTCTTTACAAACAAGGAAAGACATTTTTTCATTTTTGCGCCCCCTTATATAAATACATTTGGGACTATAGAGATTGTGCTGATAATTTAGGAAATTATGTTAACATTTGAACTTTGTATATGTAAAATCATATTGATTCCATGGGGTAGATTTATTAGGCACCGGATGCTGCTTCCGACCCCCTTCGTTTTAGGTCCGCCTAAAACGGAAGTTAAGAAGCAGTGGTCCTTAACTTCTCCGCCACCTTTTAGGTGGGAGACTGAAATCATCCCAATCCAATACGATCAGGATGATTGATGGCCCCTACTAGCGGCCGATTGGCCGCCAGGGAGCAGGGGGCGGCATTGCACAAGAATTTCACTAGAAATGCTTGTTCAATGTTAAATGCCGACAGCGTATGCTGTCATCATTTAGCGAGGTTGAGCGGACATGATTCACTACAGTAAATCATGTCCACTCGACCAATGTTAAATCTACCCCTGTAAGACATCAGTAATGAACAGTAATGAAGGATTGAATAAGGTAACAAAAAGTAATATAATTAACAATTCATTTTTACACTGAACATTCCGAATCGTCAAGAAAGAACAGGATGCTTATGATACTAGAGTTGTGAGCTTTTAGGGCACCAGAATTAATCATAAATAGGGAGCTATTGTTCTACCATAAAAAAGTTTTTAGTTAAGACAGTTTAAGACAGCTTGATTGTAGATGCAAGAAAAACAGAGCATTATAGTTTTGATTTATACAAGATGTACAAATGTCTCCAGCCTTAACAAAAAATGTTTTATCTTCAGTGCTATTTGGGACTTAACCAACACCATATTATTGAAAGCACAGACTGAAAGATATTAACAAAATAAGAATGGGAGAGACTGGAACAAATACAATAACTATAATAGTGACATTTTGTGATCTGCAATGCTCCTTGACAATGATAAATTATATTTCTATCATAGACTAACAATCTGTTTACAGCAGGGGATGTGAGTGTGAATAAAGGGACTTAATGGTGCAATAATAAACCACTCTAATGTGTTAGAGCAATGTTAGAGCAATATTGCACAAATGTGTGTTTAATTATGCATTTCTTGTCCACAGCGCTAAATTCCCACTCAACAGTAGCATATATCTATGACCTAAAATCGTCAGTCATGTCTTGTTCACGTCCTGCTATAGTCCATGTAGAACAGTCCATATAGAACAGGATATAATGATAATTGCCAACTGGTAGGGCACGGGTTTTATTTTTATAAAGTAAACTACAATAAAGCTATAATATGCAATAAATGTCTATGGTAGGCAACAAGGTAGAAAAAAGGTAATGAAGAAAAAAAGGAAAATGGTAATGTCAACTCCCTACATATCTGGATGAGTAAACATATTTTCAGCCAGTAGTTCAGAAATTATGTAAAATAAGTTTAAAAAAACAACAAAACATGGTAGAGACAGCCCTGCTTTGTTTAGGTTTCAATATGGACATATATAACTTTTCCAATTGTGATAGATGCTAATAAGAAATAGGTCTAAAGAAAATGCTTCAATAAAATGAACAGAGATCGTACATCACAAGGAATGTGCATTCCATTAATTCCAATGCAGGTTGTTATGTAGTCTATGTTATGGAATGTGCAACACCCTGGGGCTCAGTGTACTTCACATTTAAAAAAAACAAACATTTATTTTGCTTAAAAGAGAAAGTGTACTGTAAAATAGCTTTTCCCTTAAAGGGACATAAAGTCAATTTTCTTTTCTTTTTTATGATTCATAAGTTTTATGAATCTCTATAATAATAATGAATTTTATAGCTTTTCAAGAAAGACTTTTAGTATTTTTAAATATATTATTACTGAAATTTTGATTTTTGAATGGATTGTTTATGTGCATTAATTTTTAATTTTTAATTTTTATTACTCTAATCTTTATTATTTTAATATATTTAGTAATTGAAAAAGTTTTTTTGGGGTTTTACACTTTGGGGAGGTTTCCTTTATTCATTCCTATAGATATTGAGGGTGAATATGAGCATGAAACAAAAAATATGTAAATAAATGTGGTTTTAAATATATTTTTTTGAATTAATAAATTATTATCTATCATTTAATTTTTAGATACTGTTTTTACTTAGTACTTATAAGATATACAGTTGTTCTGTTATTTATTTCTTTATTTATTTCTCTATTTCTTCAATTTTTTTAAAAAGGTTTCTTGTAATGTGCTCTCTTTTTTTTTTAACTTTAATTTTTTGGGGTTTTTAGTCGTGAATATAAGTTTATATATAAGGACAATCATTATAGAGAGGTATCAAGTAAGACTTTAGATGCAGAAATAAGAAATAGTGCACTTCTGAGACAAAAACAAATGGAATGGCTATGCCTTTAAGAATTTGAAGATTTCCTGAGGGTATAAAAAGCCGGCATCTGAGACTCACAAACTGAGCTTGAAAAAGGAATTGAAACGCGTTGCTCAGTTGAACTATATTAATATTGAACATTGGTCACTCTATGAATTTGAATTTATGAATTTGAATTTGAATTTTAAAACAACTTTTTGCAGCTTTTTTGTAGTTTTTATCCACCTTTCACAGGTGTATCCTGTTTGGCGCCTTGATTTTTACATCACTCTGGGCTACTCTCTGTAGTGAGCTGGTGTTAAGGCTGTGAGAAGAGCCTGTGTGGATCCTATACACACTGGGACACCTGTGTTTGATGAGAATCGGGCGCGGCGCTGATCTTTCAGTACCTATGTGTAAGTACCGATATTTGTTTGTTGTATAAACTATATACACCAATTTCAAGTGGACGCTTCTGTCTCCCACCTAGACGCTGCTCAGGACCAGCTGGGAGGAATCAGAAGATTTTTCTTGCTTATCATCGTGCATTGTGCTTTTGTGGAAAGCTTGGGAAGGACATCGTTTGGGACTTTCCTTTTGGGACTAATTACAAAGTTTCCATCTGAGTCCTTAAAACTTACACTTTATTTTGTGATCATATTTGTCTTTTTATCAATTTATGTGGTATTAATTTAGATGTGTTATTAATTTAGATGTGTTTTATAAGTTAGGGCCGGTCACTATCAATTGTATTAAATAAATAAATGTTAGATTCATAATTTTAGAAAGAGTATTTTCAAATTGTTTATTTCATGTTTTTAAGCATTATAAAATACAATATATATTTTAATCATAAGTGGTTTGTTTCACGTTTGTATTCACCACTAATTTAATTTAATCGAAGTATATGGGAATTAATTTTAACCCTTTGGTGTGAGGACCTATAAAAAACCTCTCTGCATTTGAATATATTAGATTTAAATTTTTGCACATGGTCAAACATTCAGAATTCTGAGTTTATTTTAAAACCCCTTTTTAATTGTTTACTTTAGCATATTTTGTATTATATTTAAATTTTTGTCCTTTTGGAAGTAATATTGGGAATCTTCCTTATATATAGGTGTTTGTATTCAATTCATTTTGCGCTGGTCTCTAATTGTTTTATGATTCAGATAGAACACACATTTTTTTTTAAAAAAATCGTTCCAATTCTATTATCAATTTTGATTCATTTGCTTGGTATTTTTTGTTGAAGGAGCAGCAATGGACTACTGAGAGCTAGCTGAACACAACAGAAAGCCATTGAAATATGTGCAGCCACCAATCAGCACATAGCTTCAAGCTCCTGAACCTACCTAGGTATGCTTTTCAACAAAAGATACCAATAGAATATAGAATAGATATAGGGGCATATTTATCATTGCGTCAACTATGTTGCATTCGCTGGTGTTAACACGCTTGACAGACATCGACAAACATCACTGCTGTGAACCTACATACGACACCTTTATTTATAAAAAAATATGTCGAAAACATGCGCGTTAAAACCGACGCGATGAGCATCGGACTTTTGATAAATAGGAGTTATCGATGTCACAAATATCCTTATTTATCTAATTCTTTACCTTGCATGCCTATCGAATTAAGACATTTTAGACTTCTTATTGCAACTTTATTCAAACCATTGTACATATCTCTGTTAATATGCTCATTGATATATATGTATAGGTACAAGCAAACAGTAAGGTGGCGCTTACCAAATCCAGGGATCCTTGCTGTCAGGTAGCGTTATCTTCAGCGTAGGCACTCGTCTCCTCCATCCGACGGTGACTCCTGGAGCCCAGATTGACGCGCCTCCGCTTCCGGCGCACTCTGCAATCAGTAGAAACCAAGTGTACTTCCGGGCTACGCAGGATAAAGGTCCCAAACAAACAGCCACCACCAAATGAAGATAATCCAAGGAAAGATATATGGAAAACCGGCCAAAAAGTATAAAAAAGCAAAATCTTTATTTGGGTACGTTGTTAAAAGCAAACACAGAGCCAAAGCTCCATTAGCAAGAGGTCAGGGCTACAGCTTAACAGACTGCATATATATATATATATATACATACTAACATACATACATACATACATACATATATATATATATATATATATATATATATATATATATATATATATATATATATATATATATATATATATATATATATATATATATACATATAAATATATATATATATATATATACATATAAATATATATATACATATAAATATATATATATATATATATATATATACACACATACATATATATATAAATATATATATATACATATATATATATATACAGTATATATAAATTTCTAATATATATATTAATATATATATATATATATATATATATATATATATATATATATATATATAAATATATATGTATATATATGAATGTTTGTATATATATATAATATATATATATATATATATATGTCCATTTATTAACATTTTATATGTTCCTCAATATTGTAATGTTTGAATAAAGCAATGTTGACCTTCATATCTCAGTATTTATTCATATGATCATTTTTAGATATTGTAAATATATTATTAATCAGATCAATAATATTTAACATGTAATGTGAAGAATTAGTCAATTCATTTTTCAATTTAAACAAATGTTATTTAAGATCTTAAAGGGACATCAAACTCATATATGTTATTACATTATGCAAATAGACAAGACATTCTCAAGCAGCATTAATCCGTTTCACTTCTATTATTCCTCAGATATCCTATTTATTAGAAACAGCAATGCACATGTGCAAGCCAATCACATGAGTCATCAATATGCAGACATCATTCAACAGCTATATACTTTATATAAATATGCTCCTCATCAAAGGATAGATAAAAAAATGGATACAAATAAAATATATCTCAAACAAAATAATAATCAACCACATAGCATGCTACTTATACAGGTATACCTCACTTTACAGCGCTTCACTTTACAGTGATTCGCTAATACAGCGCTTTGTGGAGCTGAAGTTCAACCTAAAAAGATTTTGAAATAGTGCTGTAATCATCAGGAGATTGCGAGAAAAGTGACTGGCACCATTTTGTTATGCACAGTTCACGCTGTTTACAGCATTACAGCGCAATCTGTGTCTCAGTGTTAGACTGGCAAATTTTACTACAGTCACTGTCACTATTTTACAGGTACAGTATTTATTGAATACTGTACTGTGCTAGTATTAAACTAAACTTAGTGCTATTGCACACTTAATATATATATAAGTTCAAACATGTTTTCAAGTTTTTAAATGCACTGGCAAGTGAAAAGAAAGCTTAAACTGCCTTGTTTCACTTTAAGGCGGTTTTCACTTTACAGTGGGGCTCCGGTCCCTAACCCGCTGTATGAGCGGGGTATACCTGTACATAATTAAACATAAAAAAAATGTCATGTCCCTTCAAGATAATACTTAAATTAATGTAGCGACACCATTATTTTCTTAACAATCGATTGTTTATTTTTTTTATACATTTTAGATTTTTTTTTTAATATAAAAACAATAAAATAAAATATTAACAAATTGCCGCAGAGCATCTTGAATCCTCCTAACAGCATTGGCCACTGTTTGCAGCGCCTGGGTCAGTGTCTGAAACAACTCAGGCAGGAAGGGATCAGTTTGTGCCCCGCGATCTTGAACTGTAATAAAAACACAAAATAAAATATGTTATAACAATTCACTTTCAAGATAGAATTTTTAAAACATTATATGATAAATTCTTATTTTCTGTTGCCGCCACCTCCTCTTCTACTCTCTTGGGCGACATGCCCGCTGTGGCAGCATATTCAGAGGATTCCTTACTTTCAGCTGTCAGAGAAGAAGCACAAACAAAAATACAAAATGTATGCTTACCTGATAAATGTCTTTCTTTCCGGATATGGTGAGCCCACAGCTTCATCAATAAGTGTTGGGAATATCACTCCTGGCCAGGAGGAGGCAAAGAGCACCACAGCCAAGCTGTTAAGTATCACTCCTCTTCCCCGAGACAGATTCTCATGAGAAAGTCACCATGGGAGAGAGACCCTTCTCAACTGATCTAGATCTATTCTCTGAGATAGATCCGAATGGTCCCCGTTCCATTGTCTGAGCATGCATAACCGCAGAGCTATCAAAGGGAATGATGTCCATGGAAGCGACCATCAGACCAATTACCTCCATACATTGAGCCACTGATGGCTAAACAGTGGACTGCAGAGAGAGGCAAGAGGAAAGAATTTTGGATATCCTGACCTCTGTCAGAAAAATTTTCATAGATAGGGAATCTATGATGGTTCCTAAGAAAACCACCCTTGTAGCTGGAACAAGGGAACTCTTTTCCAGATTCACTTTCCATCCGTGGGAACGTAGAAAAGACAACAAGGTCTCTGTATGAGAGTTTGCTTGTTGAAAAGATGGTGCCTGAACCAATATGTCATCCGGGTAGGGCGCCACAACAATTCCCAGAGCCCTGATCACTGCCAAGAGAGCCCCCACAACCTTTGAAAAAATTCTGGGAACTATGGCAAAGCCAAATGGAAGAGCCACAAATTGAAAGTGTTTGTCTAAAAAGGCGAATCTCAAGAACCTGTGATGATCCCTGTGGATGGGAACATGAAGATACGCATCTTTCAGGGTTTATGGTCATCATGAACTAACCCTCTTGGACTAAAAGAAGAATGGAACAAATGGTTTCCATTTTGAAGGATGGTACCCTGAGAAACTTGTTTAAACACTTTAGGTCTAGAATAGGATGAAAAGTTTCCTCTTTTTTGGGAACCACAAATAGATTTGAATAGAATCCCATGCCCTGTTCCCTTACGGGAACTGGAACTATCCCGAACGCAATTCAAGAATACCTCTCTTTTTTATCTGGTCTGCAGATAATCTTGAGAGGAGAAACCTGCCCCTGGGAGGAAAAGTTTTTAATTCTATTTTGTAACCCTGAGACACTATATCCACAGCCCAAGGATCTGGGACACCTCGTATCCATGCTTGACAAAACAGAGAAAGTCTGCCCTCCACTTGATCCAGTCCCGGACCGGGGGCAAACCCTTCATGCTGATTTAGACTCAGCCGCGGGTTTCTTTGATTGCTTCCCCTTGTTCCAAGACTGATTGGGTTTCCAAGAAGACTTGGACTGTTCCTGCTTGGAAAAGGGAGAGGAAGACTTTCCTTTGAAGTTACGAAAGGAACAAAAATTACTTTTATGTCCTTTAGGTCTATTCTTCTTGTCTTGTGGTAGAAAAGACCCTTTTCCACCAGTAATATCAGAGATTCTTTCTGACAGACCAGGTCCAAACAAGGTCTTACCCTTGTAAGGAAGTGCTAGAAGCTAAGACTTAGAAGTAACATCTGCTGACCATGATTTCAGCCACAACGCCCTGCGAGCTAGCACAGCAAACCTTGGCTCCCAGTTTAATAACTTGCTTGGTAGCATCAGAAATAAAGGAGTTGGCCTCCAAAGGAGTCTCTACTTGAAGAGAATCAGACAAGGCATTGTACCAATAAGATGTTGCACTAGACACAGTGGCAATACAAACTGCAGGTTGCCATTGAAGACCTTGATGAACATAAATTTTCTTCAAATAAGCCTCCAGATTTTTGTCCTTTAGATCCTTAAAAAACAGCTATCCTCTATAGGAATAGTAGTTCTCTTAGCCAGAGTAGAAATGGCCCCTTCTACTTTAGGAACCGTATGCCATGAATCTATAATGGAGTCAGTGACAGGAAACATGTTTTTAAAAACAGGAAACGGGGAAAACTGTATCCCTGGCTTCTCCCATTCCTGCGCAATAATCTCTGTTGCATGGTCTGGAACAGAAAACACTTCAACAGAGGAAGGAACATCAAAGTATTTATTAGGTTTACTTGATTTCTTAGGGTTGACAATGACAGGCGGGTCGGAGTTGTCAAAGGTAGCCAAAACCTCCTTTAACAATATACGAAGGTGTTCAAGCTTAAATCTGAAGGATACTACTTCAGCATCAGAAGAAGGAATTATACTGTCCGAATCTGAGATTTCACCCACAGAAGCTACAGACGTATCCTCCTCATCAGACTTATGAGAGAGGGCAGCCTGAGTAGCAGAGGTTGGAACAGAAACCTTAACATCTGAGTCTCTAATGTTCCTCTTGCGTTTTCACCTTAGCATAGGAATAGCAGATAAGGCCGGAGATACCACCGAAGATACCTGAGCAGCAATTTCTGCAGGCAAATAAACTCCTCAAGGAGACTGAGAGGAACCGCAGGGCACTGTATGTGACGCTACTAAGGATTGGGACTTTGAGGAGAAAGCTGTGGCATTAACTGAACAGCATCATCCTGAAAGACGGTTGGCTTAGAAACAAAGAGTTTATCTCTATTCTTTAAAGTCCTTTCTATACATGAGGAACAAAATTGCAAGGGCAATACAATTTGATTTTCCAAACAAACAAGGCACCTGTCCATAGGAGCAGAGTCCTGTTCCATGATTTAAATATTTTTAGAAATATCTACAAAAAGACAATCTTATAATTGAGGTACTATCGCTTTACGTAACCCACGGGGCGATAAAAACTTTAGTAAAAAAAATGCAATGCGCCTCACTACTTGCAGAAATACTTATCCCTACTAGTAAATAATGTTGTCTGTGCAGAAAAAGGGTTATAAGAACAATCTATCATAGCACCTCTACACCCCAGTCCTTGACTGAGGTGCCTACCTGCCCTTCAACTAGCGTAGGGTGATCCAGACTCCCCTTAATGTAGATGCTGTACTCCAATAAGCCTGCAGGAGCGGAGCCAGAAGGTCATGTGACCGGCAATTAAAGCTGTGCCACACATGTAAAGCGCGCGCTTCAGCCGTAAGACTATAATAATGAAAAAATGCCGCACTTAGAGCCAGAAAGGATTGCAGATATAAGCGATAATTGAAACAAACGTGCCCCCAAAAAACTTTGCTCTTAAGTGAACTAAGCCATAGATAATAAAACTCATGAGCCACCACAATAAGGTTAACTCCTTCCTCTCATAAAGGAGATTAACCCCTGTCTCTGTCTCACACACAAAGGCTTCTATTTAACAAGTTCTGGAGGACCTGATCCGACAGTGCGGATCAGGTCCGCCAGACCTCGCTGAATATGGAGAGCAATACACTCTCCGTATTCAGCATTGCACCAGAACCAGGAGCACAGATCAGTTTCAGAAATGCCAGGACTTCCATCAGAAAATCCAAGCACTTGATTGACATTAGCAAGGGACTTTTTTTGTTTTGTTTAACAAGCTTTAGGTTTTTTTGTTTTTTTTTTTAATAAATTTTTTTATTGAGGTTGAACAAAATGGTACATAAGAAATCGCCAATATACAATAATAACATTGAGATAGGACATACATTTTCAACGTGTAGACATAGTGCAGGAATAGCGCGATAATAACTCTAGGCATACATTCTGCCATTATTCCACATAAGTAAAAGTAGAGGTCTAGAGTGGATTGTGCTAGTATGTCCATGGAGAGTTTGTGTAGGTAATAATGAAACCTCATTTTTATATTGTATGAGAGATTTGAATGGTCCCCACATTGCAGTAGAGAAATATATATTAGGATAACTAGTCAAAAAAGTTTGGAGCAAGGGGGGGTTGGCTTTTTGATATTTGGGGGAGGAAGATGCAGCGGGCAAGAGCCGCTCTAAGTGGGGTAATGGGGAGGGGAGGGCGGAGCAAGTTAGAATGTTAGACTAATAATTACTTTTAGGTCTCTAAACTTTTGAGTACGGAGATAGGAGTGAATTGTTGCAACCCTTATATGGCAGTTTTGTGAGTCTATGGGAAAGGAAAACAGTACTAATTGTATATGTTCAGCTCATTGCATCTTGATGAGATCTAGGTCATGGCAATACTGGAAGTAGAATGTAAGAAAATATTTCTCTAATTCTAATATAGCGTATCATAGCATTCATACTATAAAATATCCTATAATAATCTAAAAACTGTAGAGTAAATTCTGCTATAGGGAGAAGCAAGTAAGTCAAGGCAAATATATAACACAGGAGAACATAGTCAGATAATGCTTAACAGGAAAAAATAAGAGCTTCTCTGTCACATGATAGGTAAATTTGTAGAGGCTAAATATACAAAAGTCAAATAGACCTGTCTATATACCTGGGGAGACAATAATATGGCACATCTGCGAACCCTGATAACTAATAATATTAAGCTACAGCTGGGTTTTATTATGCGATAAGTGAGAGGCGTAATACTAGGTTCAAACCACACAAAATACCATGCTATCACATGTCAGCATCTTTTAAAATATCTTCTATCTGGAAGTTAGGGACTAGTAGATTCTGTATAACTTTGCTAAGGCTCTGTACAGACAATACCCTCTAAGAGGAAAGATTAGATTGTTGTTTGAGCTTGGATTATTACACTCTCTATCACCAGGGTAGTATAATTGTTCTGAGACTGGATGTGAAGTAGTTGTGGACTCAGGGCAATGTCAATAGGTGCTACATGTGTAACATGTGTACCCTCTCCCCTCTCCAGAACACAGGTGCTGGGTAGTAACAGAAGATAACTTAATCTATATATTTAATATAATATTTTGACTTATATAGCAATAGCACTTAGCGTAAGATTCATAACAGCCTATAGTATATGCCAGAGACAGTAACCAGTAGTGGATAAAATGTTGTGGATGCTTTTGATAAATGAGGCTGAGCGTTAAGCCAAAAAGGGGATATGTCTCCAATGTGATTATGGTTAAGCAAATTATATCACTTTAGTGTGAGCTTTACAGGTATCTATGTCAGCAGCCTACTATATCATGTGAAGCCTCTACTACAGCCTATATATAAAAAAGAAATAAAAAGGGAAAAAGCAGAAACACATCATATCTTCATTAGCATTAACAGCAAATATATGTGATATAAGAGTTGTTCTACTTATTAAAAAGAAAATAGTAAGGTAGTGATTAAAGTTATCAACAATTGTGTTTTATCAAAAAACATCCTGAACTGAAGCAAAGGCAAAACATTGTGAAGTATTATATGAACTTTTAGGAACACACATAGTCACTGCAGCTTATAGGAATATATATTAGTGTTAGCCAAGACCAAAGCGGGTCTGTCTCTTAATTGAGTCCCATATAAGTCTGTCAGTGGCAAAATAAAAAGGGCCATTAAAGAGGAGAAAAAACGCTGTTAACACCAGGAGAAAAGGGAAAACTATGGTCTCAGTTCTAGATCTGCTTCTGAGAGATGGAGTGTTGCTGGAAATTTATCCAATGCCTAACCTACAGCAGGACGTGGTCTGAATGGCTCCGGAGGCTCTTACCCTCAGAACTAGTAGTTGCTTCCAACTGCTGGGAACTATAGAAGTTCCTGTGTAGTGTGCGAATGTCAGGAGTTTCCGTGGGCACCGCAACTGCAGCGGCATGATGCAGCTCTCATGTGGCAACAGGACTAGAATGACTGGCAGGAGTTAAGACTGATAGCCTGCGATGCGTCCGGCGATAATCTGGAGTTGAAGTCCATCTACTGTTCCATCCGGCTGGAGAATCTAAGTATGAGCCACAGAGCACATGTGCTACAACAAGGTATGTCTTAGGTTTGGGATTCGGCTCACTTTCAAACTTAGTCTGGAGCTCCTCGGCGACCGGCCGCATCACCGGGAGACCAGATGATGGTTTAATGTAGTCCCTGGAAGAGTCGCTACTAGTGCTGGGCTCTGATTTGTAGGTTAGACACTGTTTCTCCCGATCCTGTAAGATAGGGCTGACACGTATCTTATCCATGGTGGCTAGTTCCTCCAGGACTCTCGCTGGTGGGTTGTCTCCTGCTATGGCATCTCGCAGCCTGGAGGAAGCCTGTGTCAGTAAATATTCTGTGTCTCCTGCTGGCATATTGCTTCGTTTTTCGTTGAGGATTGCCGCCAGGGAATCAAACTGTCTATCCATCTTGTTGGCTAATAGACGTAGCAAATCTAATGCTGTGGTAGACATCTTGGAATAAGACCGAACACCCTGATTGCCAATTAAATGTGTTGTTCCTCTAGAAGACTCGGTGTGCAGCTTTAATAATCGTTAGTCATATAATATGTGTCTCACAGTGTCCTTTAGGGCCAGGGAGTGAGTTTGCTGCAGCCTGCAGTTACCATCTGTCTGCTTAGGGCACTGAGTTCCATGCAGTGTTGCAAAATGGCCGCAGCTTAGGCGGGTTGTGTGAAAGTTATGAGTAGAGGAAAGTTCCATGTTTGCGGGTTTGAATCCTTCTTTTGCTTTTGGGTCTTGTAGCTCTGATCTACCCAGTAGTAGAGGTCAATTTTATAAGGTCTAGTGTGAAACTGAGCGGTCTAGTTTATAAGCAGATATAATATGTGAGCAGAGCTCTCTCAATATGCGACCGCTCAGTCGCCTGGCTTACTCCGCCCCCAAGCTTTAGGTTTTTATCAATTGCACAATAACAACAACCAACAGTGATTGTTCATAGCGATGTATGCATGGAACAATTTACATATAGGAACAGATAACACACTGATGCATGATTAAATCATCAGGATGACCTTAATGCTGGGGTAAATAGGAGTGATTGTTTTTTTTACCAAGGCTAAAGTCTTTTATATACTCCAAGCTTGCTTCCATTTCATGTTTTTTTCTTTATCAATGTTTATCTTCAAAGTGTGTACAAACCAGATACGTTATTTCCAATAATAAAATGTTCACAATGAATAATGGAATATAAAAATTATACTAGGCTTAAAGATGCGTTGAGGTACATTGAGATTTTTAAAGTGAAGGTCCATTTTGATGAATTAGTGCCCGTTTTTTAATAAGCCTATTAAAAACAAGGGCACTTTAATTCATCAATATTGACATTTCACTGTTTTCTTCAAACACTTACCTTTTAATCCTGAATGCCGCTCCAGCGACTCCCCTGGCCGTCGGAAGCCTCTGCAGCCGTCAGAAATGATGAATCAGGCTTCCTCCAATCACAGCTTCCTCCCGGGGGAATCTTGGCCTGATGCAACGCTGTGATTGGAGGAAGCCGGATTCGTCATTTTGGACCTGCAAAGACAGCTTGTGGCGGGCAGAGGAAGTGCTGGAGCAGCTGTCAGGATTAAAAGGTAAGTTTTTGAAGAAAACAGTGAAATGTCAATTTTGATGAATTAAAGTACCCTCGTTTTTAATAGGTTCATTAAAAACCGGGCACTAATTCATCAATATGGACCTTCACTTTAAGCATGCTTTTTTTAGCACTATTGAGTGCATCCACTTTTGCGAGTATATGTCCATCTGGGTGTATATTGGTGGAGGAACATAACTGGATTGACTATACTAGGAGGCACGCTTTTGGTTTTTTATTTCGGCAGTGATTATCTTGACATGCAAGTCATATAAGGAGCAGCCCCTATCTTTGGCACAGTCAAGCACAGAAAGACTTCAAATTGATTATAAGGACACTATCTGAGACCACAAGCCAGTTGTATGTGTGTATATATATATATATATATATATATATATATATATATATATATATATATATATATATATGCACAGACTTTATATGGCATAAGTGTCACCCTCGAGAGAGAGATACAAAATCAAGTAGTGATTATTGTTAAAAAAAATTTAGTCACATGAACAGCCTGCAAATTCTGTGCGCCCAAATTAGCATACTCCTCTTACACATTCCAATAGCCCAGAAGTTCATAGTATGCCCCACATGATGCACCACACTAAACCTTGTTTCTTCAGCTCAGTCCTGGACACCAACCATACTAACTACTTTCTTCCCACCGTGGCCTTGACCTTAGTATCTGCAAACAATCTTCTGGTTAGCAAAGCCCTTAAAGGGATATTTAACCCAATTTTTTTTTTCATGATTCAGATTGAGGTGGCAACTTTAAAGGGATAGTAAACACCAAAAATATTATTGTTTAAAAATATAGATAATCCCTTTATTTACCATACCCCAGTTTTGCATAACCAACACTGTTATAGAAATATACAGTACTTCTTACCTCTGTGATTACCTTGTATCTAAGCTTCTGCTGACTGCCTCCTTATCTCAGATCTTTTGACAGACATGCATTTCAGACAATTAGTGCTGACTCTTAAAGGGACAGTCTAGGCCAAAATAAACTTTCATGATTCAGATAGAGCATGTAATTTTAAACAATTTTCCAATTTACTTTTATCACTAATTTAGCTTTGTTCTCTTGGTATTCTTAGTTGAAAGCTTAACCTAGGAGGTTCATATGCTAATTTCTTAGACCTTGAAGGCCACCTCTTTTCAGAATGCATTTTAACAGTTTTTCACCACTAGAGGGTGTTAGTTCATGTGTTTCATATAGATAACACTGTGCTCGTGCAACGTGAAGTTATCTGGGAGCAGGCACTGATTGGCTAAACTGCAAGTCTGTCAAAATAACTGAAATAAAGGGGCAGTTTGCAGAGGCTTAGATACAAGATAATCACAGAGTTTAAAAGTATATTAATATAACTGTGTTGGTTATGCAAAACTGGGGAATGGGTAATAAAGGGATTATCTATCTTTTAAAACAATACACATTCTGGTGTAGACTGTCCCTTTAAATAACTCCACGTGTGTGAGCACAATGTTATCTATATGGCCCACATGAACTAACGCCCTTTAGCTGTGAAAAATGGTCAAATGCATTCAGATAAGAGATCTTAGCCTACCAAGGTTAAGACTTCAACTAAGAATACCAAGAGAACAAAGCAAATTTGATGATAAAAGTAAATTAGAACGTTGTTTTAAATTACATGACCTATCTGAATCATGAAAGTTTAATTTGGACTTTACTATCTTTTAAGCACTATTCCAATGTAATCCTTTATCAACTTTTCTGCGTTCTCTTGGTATCTTTATTTGAAAATTTAGGAATGTAGGCTAAGAAGCCAGCACATTTTTAGTTCAGAATCCTGGCTAGCGCCTGCTTATTGGTGGCTACATTTAGCCACCAATAAGCAAGTGCAACCCAGGTTCTGAACCAAAGATGGGCTGGCTCTTAAAGGGACAGTCTACACCAGAATTGTTATTGTTTTAAAAGATAGATAATCCCTTTATTACCCATTCCTCAGTTTTGCATTACCAACACAGTTATATTAATTTACTTTTTACCTCTGTGATTACCTTGTATCTAAGCCTTTGCAGACTGCCCCCTAATTTCAGTTCTTTTAACAGACTTGCATTTAGCCAATCAGTGCCCTCTCATTTGTAACTCTGCGGGTGTGGTCACAATGTTATCTGTATGATACACATGAACTAACGCCCTCTAGCTGTGAAAAACTGTCAAATGCATTGAAATAAGGGACAGTCTCAAGGGCTTAGAATTTAGCATATGAGCCTACCTAGGTTTAGCTTTCAACAAAGAATACCAATAGAACAAAGCAAATTACATGATAAAAATGAAATGGAAAGTTGATTAAAATTGCATTCCCTATCTGAATCATGAATGTTTTACATTCCTGCTTTTCAAATAAAGCTACCAAGAGGAGGAAGAAAAATTGATAATAGGAGTAAATGAGAAAGTTGCTTAAAATTGCATGCTCTATCTGAATCATGAAAGTTTAATTTTGACTTAGCGTCCCTTTAAGTGTGGATCTGCAAACATGCTTGAGATTAGCATGGCCCCTACAGTGTCAAGCTAATGAAGCATGACAAGGAGTGTTGGGAAACAATGGATTTGTGTATGCTATGTAATATGCCATGCCTTGGCTTCCAAGGTTTCCCCAATTCTATATTCCAGTACCTAGTATAACTAGGGAGGGAAGGCCCGCAGAGTCTACTCAATAGTTCTCTGGAGCTGCAAGCAATAGTGCGGAAAAAAAAATGCTCTAACATTTTTCTTTTTGCAATTTTATGTCCCTTTAAGGTCCTGTTATACTTCCATTTAGCTTCAAAACTTTAACTTAAAGGGACTTAAAAATAACAATTTTTTTTCGTGATTCTGTTATAAAATCTGCTTTGATCTATAGGTATCCTTTGTTGAAGGAGAAGCAATGCACCAATAGGTGCTAGCTGAACACAAAAGATATACCAATGACAACAGGCTAGTTCCCAGTGCATTACTGCTCCTGATCCTATCTAGATGTGCTTTTTAGCAAAGTATACCAAGAAAAGAAATTAAACAGAAGTAAAAGTGAGTTATTTAAAATTTCATGCTATGGCCCTGATATTGAAAACCTCTCTGCTCAGGTGAAATATTCTAAAATGATCCTCCAGCACTGCGAGATCCCCAGTGAAATTTTCAAAAGGCAGATTTTGCTTTACTTCTCCAAGGAGCGTTCCCAGCGTTTTTGTCTGTGAAGGAGAGACAAGCCCAGTGCAATATAGCACTGCATGACAGCTCTGTATTTTATATAACTTTACACTTCAGATTAAATTGTATTACTTTTAAACTTTGCACTTTTTAATTTGTATTTTATTTTGTGCACAGTAGTGTATTTGTGATTTTATAAATTCTGATTATAGAGCAGGCTTCACAGAGGCAGAACTCACTCTCGGCTAGATTACGAGTTGTGTGTTATGGTTTTAACGCTGAAAAAATGTCAATTTCAGCATAAAAACAGTAACGCAGCCATTACGGCAAAATTCCAAAATGCGCCCCTCACAGATTCTAAACCTTGCATGTCACTCTGTCATTTAGAGGTCAGCTACAAAGCAGCAGTGCACTACTGGGACCTAGCTGAACACATCTGGTGAGCAATTGACAAGAGACAAATGTGTGTTGCTGCCAACCACCAGTTAGCTCCTAGTAGTGCATTGCTGCTGCTAAGGATATTTGCATATGCTTTTCAACAATGGATACCAAGAGAATAAGAATAATAGAATTGTCAACATTTTTCGGTGTATCCTGAATTATGAAAGTTTAATTTTGACTTTCCTATCCCTTTAAATGTGTCCTTTTTCTACTACAATGTTTTTTCCAAATATATTGATATTATCTAAAAATATCTTTATATCTTTTACTAATTGCCATTATATTTATACTTTTCTCATAGCTATGCATATTTATTTGTTTAATGTATATAAATCCCTTTAAATTCTTATCCAAAATGTATCTACGTCCAATAGACTTTAAAGTTGAACTTTGCAAAAAAGTATTCAGGTAAGATTGTTTAAAGCAGTGGTTCTCAACCAAAGTGACCTCAAGGCCCGGTTAATTTGAGCTGGACATGTCCAGGGCCCGATAGTTTTTTATATATATATATATATATATATATATATATATATATATAGTAAGCAGCAGAAGCGGGCTGATCAGTCAGGCAAATAGGACTTGGGCCGAGGGACCAGCAAGTAGGGGGGCCCACAAATCACATCTCCACGGATCCTGGTGCGTTCCTTAAAGGGACACTGAACCCAATTTTTTTCTTTTGTGATTCAGATAGAACATGCAATTTTAAGCAACTTTCTAATTTACTCCTATAATCAATTTTTCTTTGTTCTCTTGCTATCTTTATTTGAAAAAGAAGGCATCTAAGCTATTTCTTGGTTTAGGACCCTGGACAGCACTTGTTTATTGATGGGTGAATTTATCCACCAATCAGCAAGAACAACCCAGGTTGTTCATCAAAAATGGGCCTGGAATTTAAACTTACATTCTTGATTTTTAAATAAAGATACCAAGAGAAAGAAGAAAATTTGATAATAGGAGTAAATTAGAAAGTTGCTTAAAATTTCATGCTCTATCTGAATCACAAAAGAAAATAATTGGGTTCAGTGTCCCTTTAAGCTGGAGTTTTCAGTTGACCTATCAGTAACTAAGCAGTTAAGTGTGGGTTTAGTGGGGGCCCTGGAGTGTGGGGGTTCCTGCCGGGGGTCTGTCGCTGTGAGGGCCATGGAGTGTGGGGTCTGGCCCTGAAGGTTGGAGGCCCTTTCTCTGGCCCTTAATGTTGGGGGTCCTGGCTCTGGAGGTTGAGGGGCATGTTGGGGACAGGGCAGGGAGGCTACCATGTTAATTTGCTTAGCATTGAATGCATTTGGGTCAGTGTGAAACAGTTTTCCTGGGGCCTTGATTGATCTAAATCTGCCCCTGGTGTGCAGTGGGGTAAGAGTGTGCAGTGGGAGCATGACAGGTCGGGGCCCACCAGCAGGGCTATCACGGCCCGGTACTGGGCCACGGCCCGGCTGTTGAGAAACCATGGTTTAAAGGATTGCAATATGTCACTGGGTGTATTTGTAACATATTTAGGGGTTATTACAATTATTTAGAAAAGTTATGACAATTTTTTTTTACAAAATTCACTGTTAAAGACTATGAGATATTTGAACATAAATAATTTGATAAAGAACTGTAATAGCTGTTTATTTTTCAAATATATTATACAGGGGGCGGAGCTAGCTCTGGAGCTGAACGGTTGTGTGTCAGTGTAGCTCCGGCTATATGGTGATTTTTAACTAAATATCTGACCGCTCAACTTAGCTAAAAGTATAAAAATAAGATGCCTAAAGACCTGTAGAGTTCAATCTGGAAGCCCAGAGGCTGAGAGTCACCAGCGGGAAAAGAATTCTTACATACTCTCCGAGTGCGACTGTCCCTGCGGGCAGCCATTTTCCAGGTCATGTAATTATCTAAAGACAGTGGAGCTGTTAACCATTACTGACTTCCCTATATAAAGAGGCAGAACATGGAGGTGTCTGAGACTAATATAATCAAGCTTCTGCTGGAATTCGAGCAATCAATATGTAGGAGATTCGATGGCCTTATGACTAAGCTATGGGACACGCGCATGGAGATGGCTCGGCGTGTCACAGGGGCTTTTACCGGGCCCAACGAGCAGAGGAAAGAGGCTCAGGCGAGTGCTCAAACAAGGGAGGGGGAGCCTATCGATGCAATGCAGCGCAGCTGTATGGAGTCCACATCCCCTGTTTCCTTCTACACCGTGAAAGATGCGACCGGCATACAGAGGGAAACTAGGGGATCTATCTCAGAGGCCGCAGAACTCATTGGGGATCACATCCGCAGGAAGACAAATCCACCGGTTCATATAAGGCTGGGGGGGAGCCTTGACTTTCCTTGGTTCCCCTTAGAGCAAGCTGGATCCAGGTACCATCGGGGACCAGTTGGAGTCTCCCGCTCACAACTGATTGCAGTAGACCTCGGGAAAGAGCGGTTCTCCTATAGACCGCCCATGGACGGACAGCTTACTGCGGTCAGACTTGACATACAGGTCTGGGCCACTGGCCTTCTGTATGACACCTTTACCCGTATGCAGACAGGATAGGCGGGATGCACTGGTGGACTTTTGGGCACCTGAGCCTGTTGTGAGTATCTGAGCAGGTCTACTGATACTGTTAGAGACGGATACGATAAGTTTAATATACTCAGAGACACCCTCTTTGCTGGGAGTAATTAAACTATTATGCACATGAAGACATACTGTCAGATACCCAGCTAAGGGCTGTCGCATGCTTCGATACACCTCCTATTGCATTCTATAGTTACTCATAGAGTTCATAATCTTGACTAATGCATAATTCATGTTTGGCGATAGTCTATACACATCAATATGTCCCCTCTCTGTTCCCTGGTTGTATCCTCGCATTTCATTGTTTATATTGGTTTAAGAAGTTCGTTTTTTTTATTTTTATTTATTTATTTATTGAAATTCTATATTAATGAACAGAGCCTTATAAATGTACGTACATTACACCTCCCTCTACATTTACTCTATGCTAATGTACGCCTATCAGGCTGGATCTATGGCCCCATTGCTATCTTGTTCCCGTAAATGACCACACGTGTAGACATGGGGGTAGGTAGTAAGAGTAACCACATAAAGCGATATTTAGCACCCAGAGCATGCCTTACTAGAGGGGAATGCAGTGAGCTACAATTTACAATGATGCTTTGCACTTACGCTCCCTCTGTGTTTATTGGGCTCAGTGAATGGTGCCACTAAGCTTGTACAAAGATGTAATGTCTGTGAATCTTGCTTCTTTCCATTAATTCTTCTCCTCTGAGGGTCTTTATTATTTGAGCTATCTATTTTTATGTACTGATTACTGATTGTATATATATATGTCGAAGTTTGTTTGCATCTCTCAGAGTAATTTTGAAGCAACCACTAATTGCAGTCGGAAGGTAACGACTGCAACATAGCCTCCAAGCACACCTGGAATGTCCACTATTGTTGGTACCAATATTTCAATGGACTTTGTTATGTTTTATATATCTATGTTCAATTAGCGTCCGTCTTCACTAAAAGATTTACCTAGTTACCACACGGATTGGCAGTTGAGGGGTCATGTAATACTAATTTCCTCTCCGCCCCCCCCTCCCTTTTTTTCTTTTTTCTTTTTTTTTTCTTTTCTCTCCTCCTTCTCTATGCGGTAAGAGATGAGCAACCTATCCTCCGCATTCATTTATTGGCAGAGTTTAGTAGTCTCTGCCCAGTCTGCAGAGCCCTGGATAAAGATTTCCTCTGTATATACAATGTTGGGCTCTTCAGATCTTTACTAGAGAGATAAGTTACAGTGTCTACATTTACCCTCCTTATTATTATTTACATAGTTAAGATGTCTACCCCATTCTACTGGGCCTCCCCTGATTCATCATGTATGTCTATGATTGATAGTCTTACCAGTGTAATTACCATAGCAGAAAGCTCACTGATATTATCCTATTATATTTGATACAATGCCTATAGTATGTTGGGACGTAGCTCTATATTTAGTATGTCTTACACAATGCTAACTGACACTAACTAGATTTGAACTTGGTGTCATCCATGTACCTTGGAGAAGGAGGTCCTACCAGTGGGCCTAGTTGGGCTGTTAGGATTATTGTCTATTGTATTACTATGATGCTCATTACTGAGATACTGTCTGTACCTTTATTTGCCATGCATGTAAGCGTATTGTGTTTCTTCAATAAAAAGAAATAAAAAAAAATATATGTATATTATACACACAGACAGTAATAGACAGACATGCACTCACAGACAGTAATAGACAGAGACATACACTCACAGACAGTAATAGACAAATTACATGCACACACAGGCAGTAATTTACTGCCTGTGTGTGCTTAATAGACAGAGACATGCACACACAGGTAGTAGCAGACAGAGATATGCACACACAGACAGTAATAGACAGCGACATGCGTTCACAGACAGTAATAGACAGAGACATGCACTCACAGACAGTAATAGACAGAGACATGCATTCACAGGCAGTAATAGACAGATATATGCATATACAGACAGTAATAGACAGAGACAAGCACTCACAGACAGTAATAGACCGAGAAATGCACTCACAGGCAGTAATAGACAGACATGCACACTCAGGAAGTAATAGACAGAGACATGCACACACAAGCAGTAATAGACATAGACATGCACACACAGGCAGTAATTGACAGCGACATGCGCTCACAGACAGTAATAGAGACATACACTCACAGATAGTAATAGACAGAGACATGCACTCACAGGCAGTAATAGACAGAGACAAGCACACACAGACAGTAATAGACAGAGACAAGCACTCACAGACGGAAATAGACCGAGATATGCACTCACAGGCAGTAATAGACAGACATGCACACACAGGCAGTAATAGATAGAGACATGCACACACAGGCAGTAACAGACAGAGACATGCACTCACAGGCAGTGATAGACAAAGACATTCACACTGACAGTAATAGACAGAGACATGCACACACAGTCAGTAATAGAAAGAGACATGCACACACAGGCAGGGATAGATAGGCATACATACACAGGCAGGGATAGATAGGCACACACACAAACACACACACACTCAGGCAGTAATAGGCAAATGCACACACACACACACAGGCAGGGATAGATAGGCATACACACACTCAGGCAGTAAAAGCAGACACACACACAGGCAGGAAAAGATAGGCACACACGCACACACTCAGGCAGTAATAGCAGACACAAGCACTCACATGTGTTTGTGAAAACTTGCCATTGTCATTATGGAGTAAATGACACATACACACACCCAACACTATTAAAGGGACATTATACATTCATTTTTTCTTTGCATAAATGTTTTGTAGATTATCTATTTATATAGCCCATAAAGTGTTTTTTTTTTTTTTAAATGTATAGTTTTGCTTATTTTTAAATAACGTTGCTCTGATTTTCAGACTCCTAACAAAGCCCCAAAGTTTTATGAGAATTACCATCAGATACCTACTCCAGCTTGCTCCTGTTTGTGTAAAGGGTTTTTTCATATGCAAAAGAAGGGGAGGGGGAGTGTATTATTTCCCACTTGCAGTGGGCTTTCCAGCTACCTTTTCAACAGAGCTAAACTGAGAGCTTCTAAGTAAGTTTTTAAACAGTTTTATACTGGATTTTTATATCAGTATCTGTGCATCTTATTCTTTACAGTAGTGTCTATTACATGCAGTTATATGAAAATGAGTGTATACTGTCCCTTTAACCTTTATTAAACAATATGTAAATAAGTACAAAAAAAAGATATTTTTTTTTATTTAACAGCCCTTAACAGAAAACCTGTTCCTTAGTATGTGGAAACCCATGTTTTTTAAAGCACTTTTTTTAATTAGCTCAGTAAAACTAAAAATATGTACATATCATTATGTAAAGACCATGTATAATTTGTCATATGAAAAAACACATCACCTCTTTAGTGACACAGATTAGTGAGATAGAATATTGCTTTCCTCAGGGTGATTACTCTACTTTTTACTTTCAGTTTTAGCTCTAAGTAGTTATCTGGTCTTAACACGCCCCCTTTGTGATTATGTTGCTCCATTAGTATGATTGACATCCAATGCAGCCAATTAACATAACAGCTTCCATTTATATATATATATATATATATATATATATATATATATATATATATATATATATATATATATATATATATATATATATACCTGTAAATATATATTTTTTAATGTATATGCTTGTGATCTGTGTATTTTAACATTTGCTATACCAGTAGTTTATCAAGCAAGCACTGCCACTTTCAACAGAGCTAAACTGAGAGCTTCTAAGTAAGTTTTTAAACAGTTTTATACTGGATTTTTATATCAGTATCTGTGCATATTATTCTTTATAGTAGTGTCTATTACATGCAGTTATATGAAAATGAGTGTATACTGTCCCTTTAACCTTTATTAAACAATAAGTAAATAAGTACAAAAAAAAGCATAATGTCAAAAAGATTTTTTTTTTTTTATTCAACAGCCCTTAACAGAAAACCTGTTCCTTAGTATGTGGAAACCCACGTTTTTTAAAGCACTTTTTTAAAACTAAAAATATGTACATATAATTATGTAAAGACCATGTATAATTTTTCATATGGAAAAACACATCACCTCTTTAGTGACACAGATCAGTGAGATAGGAGATTGCTTTCCTCAGGGTGATTACTCTCCTTTTTACTTTCAGTTTTAGCTCTAAGTAGTTATCCGGTCTTTACACAACCACTTTGTGATCTTGTTGCTCCATTAGTATGATTGACATCCAATGCAGCCAATTAACATAACAGCTTCCTTTAAAAAAATAAAACAAATATATATATATATATATATATATATATTTTTTTTTTTATTTTTTTTATTTTTTTTTTAAATGTATATGCTTGTGATCTGTGCATTTTAACATTTGCTATACCAGTAGTTTTTTCTTTTTAAAGTGCTCCCCACTGCTCCCCAATGCGCCCCGGGCCACTGCCCAGTCTGCCCGCCCCTAGAAACGGCCCTGACCGCAATCATTGTAGCCTGTAATGCAACATCAATCCCGCACCCAAAAAATTGACATTTTTGTGAGGGATTTCCATAGCACCGGTATTACAGGTGAGGCTAAAATGCTTGCATTACAGTCTATACCGATACGATCCATACCGCCATCTGAGAGCAGTAGTTATGGATTTTGTGTAACAAAAATGTTTCACAAACCTTATAACTAAACTTTTACAAAGTACACAAACACCCATAAACTACCTATTAACCCCTAAACTGAGGCCCTCCCGCATCGCAAACACTATATTAAACCTTTTAACCCCTAATCTGCCACCCATATCCCCGCCACTATAATAAAGTTATTAACCCCTATTTCACTGCTCCCCGTCACCACTAACTAAACCTATTAATCCCAAAAACTACCAGCCCCGCATATCACCACTACTAAATAAACCTATTTATTAACCCCTAAACCACCAGCCCCCCACATTGCCACTAATAAAGTAAACTATTAACCCCTAAACCTATCACCCCCTAACTTTAAATTACAATTACAATATCCCTATATTAAAATAAATAAAAACTTCCCTGTAAAATTAAAAAAAAATACGTTTAAGCTAACAATTAACCTAACATAACTATTATACTAAACTATTATACTAAAATTAAAATAACTACCAATTAAAAAAACTAAATTACACATTAAAAAAACCTAACACTACTAAAACAATGTTTTTGCCCTAAAGAAATCGGCTCTTTTACCTGTAAAAAAATGCAAAGACCCCCCAACAGTAAAACCCACCACCCAACCAACCCCCCAAAATAAAAAACCTAACTCTAACAAAAACCTAAGCTATCCATTGCCCTGAAAAGGGCATTTGTATGGGCATTGCCCTCAAAAGGGTATTCAGCTCTTTTACATTGCCCCCAAACCCTAATCTAAAAAAAAAAAAAAAACACCCAAAAAAAGTTAAACAAAAAACCCTAACACTAACCCCAAAGATCCACTCACAGTTTCTGAAGTCCGGACATCCAGGCGGCGATGTCTTCATCCAGGTGGCGAGGTCTTCATTCATCCTCTTCATATGGTCACCGCCATACACTGAATCTTTAATGCAAGGAAGCCTTTTCAAAATGGCGTCCCTTGCATTTCTATTGGCTGATTTGATTTTTGAAATTCAAATCAGCCAATATGATGAGAGCTACTTAAATTCTATTGGCTGATTTGATGCCACCATATCACACTCACAAGGAGACTTTTCAGAAACTTGTAATGGCAACGCTATGGAGGGTGAAATAATGCAACTTGAGTTCGTTTCGCACACTCTATAGCGCAAAACTTGTAATCTAGGCGTGAATTTTCTAAGAAAAGGGGAGGAACCTGGAAATCCCAGAGAGATGCCTTCTATAGAAAGTAATGAAGCTCTCTAGGATACAAAATTTCACATGGGAGGGATAGATAAATAACCCCTGGGGCTGATATAGAGGGGCCCATTTATCAAGCTCCGTAAGGAGCTTGTGGGCCCGTGTTTCTGGCAAGTCTTCAGACTCACCAGAAACAGCAGTTATGAAGCAGCGGTCACAAAGACCGCTGCTCCATAACCCTGTCTGCCTGCTCTGAGCAGGCGGACAGGAATCGCCGGAATTCAACCCGATTGAGTACAATTGGGTTGATTGACACCCCCTGCTGCCGACCCATTGGCCGCGAGTCTGCAGAGGGCGGTGTTGCACCAGCAGCTCTTGTGAGCTGCTGGTGCAATGCTGAATACGAGAGTGTATTGCTCTCCACATTCAGCGAGGTCTTGCGGACCTGATCCGCACTGTCAGATCAGGTCTGCAAGACCTTTAATAAATAGGCCTCAAATACTCTGTTTACATCAATTCCAAATTAAACATGTTTTCACTACAATTTAACTTGCTTTTGTCTATATTTTAGTATATATTACTTTTCTTTTTGTTAAAATAAGTCTATTCAAACTTCACCTGAATACAGCTGGCAAGACAAATCAGTGAGACCAGCTTGTTTAAAATGCTTAGAAAAAAAAACTGGTGAGAGAGCTTCAAACACCCTAGGAACGTCCTTGTTTAGCCCAGGGGATTGCCCTCTCCCTCCCATTTTCTGAAAGTGCCAGTTTTAGTTTGCAATGTAATTTGTATATAAACAGAAATATACAAAGTATGATCCTAATTTGTTTAAGTAACACAGAAGTGTAACAAACCTCTCATATCACACAGTGCTGTATTGCACTGGGATTGTCTCTCCTTCATATATAGAAATAAGAGACATCTCACAGTGCTGGAGAGTGCTGCCCTTTTTCTTTTGAATATTCAGTGTGTTCAGCCCCTATGAAGTATCCAAGCTAGAGAACCTTCAAAATATTTGCAACATGTTTAAATAGTATTCTTCCATATGTCTATTTTGTCTTCTGTCCCATTATCCCTACCAACAGTGCCTTGCACCTGTTTTCATACCACATTTGGTCCTGTAACAAAGCTACACTTGTGAACACATCAGTTTATGGCACTACAGACAATTTAGCATAAAACAGAGAAACCATAAAACTCCCTGAGTAGTCTCTGACATATTTCACCAAGTGGATCTGCAGACTACAGAATGAGAGACAAAGAAGAATAGAGGGTAGAGCTGCACAATGTAATAGCCCAGGCAGCTGTCTCTGTGACTAATCTAACTCAAGACAGCTGTGTACCATACACTCGTAAATTTGACCCAACATGTATGCTTTATAAAAAGGGTGTCCAACTTTTTCACAAGCAAACACTAGTATGATAAAAAATTAAATAAAAAAATCATATGTACCACACATATATAAAACAAAATACATAGGAGCAAAGCTTTGATATACCAGACTTAGTTTTCCTGGTAACGTTTTGCATTTATATTTCTGTGATATTAGACAGATGAATGCAGGTTTCCCTGTTAAAAGAGTGCAGGTACAAAGTCCCAAATCTGGAATTCAAAAATCCAAACCTTTTCATTATTATATTTTTAATAAAATGATTAAAAATTGCAATTTCTCAACCAGTATGTCACATCTTTTCTGTCAGTGTCTGGTTTCTTTTTCTCTGTTCTAAAATGCAAATAATAGTCTATATTTATTTAAAACAGCAACTTTTACCTTTGTTATTGCAGTACAGTACTAACTTTTGAGTGTACTATGTATACCATACAACAAAAATATTAACAATTATATACAACTACCTTTAGGTTGCTTGTATAAGCTGTATTATGACATTAAATATGTTGTTTGCACTTAGTTCCATCCCCTCTCCAAGCTGTGCCGTTTTTAGATCCAAATATACAAATATTACAAACCTTTTCTGGTCCCAAACAGTTTGGATAAATAGTTTTCTAACTTTAATATTGCTATTAGAAAATCAAAGTAATAAAACAATTGACCCTAGTTCAGACACACAAATAGTGATGTCGCAAACATAAAAATTTGGGTTCGCGAACGGCGAACGCGAACTTCCACAAATGTTCGCGAACGGGCGAACCGGGCGAACCGCCTTAGACTTCAATAGGCAGGCAAATTTTAAAACCCACAGGGACTCTTTCTGGCCACAATAGTGATGGAAAAGTTGTTTCAAGGGGACTAACACCTGGACTGTGGCATGCCAGAGGGGGATCCATGGCAAAACTCCCATGGAAAATTACATAGTTGATGCAGATTCTGGTTTTAATCCATAAAGGGCATAAATCACCTAACATTCCTAAATTGTTTGGAATAACATGCTTTAAAACATCAGGTATGATGTTGTATCGATCAGGTAGTGTAAGGGTTACACCCGCTTCCCAGTGACAGACGCGCGCGCGTGCACGGGAGGAGGCGGGCGGGTACGTGCACGGAGAGGGAGCGGGTGGGAACCTCTACACTACAGAAAAAAATGTTTTTATAAGTGGGAGAAAGGGGTGCAAAATATTTAGTACTTGGAAATCTAAGTGATCTGGGAGCGGGTGGGGGATTGGTCTTGGGGGGGGGGAAGCTGCACTACAGAAAAATGAAATAAATAAAAAAATAAAAAAACATTTTATTTGCAAACTGGGTACTGGCAGAAAGCTGCCAGTACCCAATATGGCCCCCAATAAGGCAGAGGGGGAGGGTTAGGAAGCTGTTTTGAAGGGGATCAGGGAGGTTGGGGGCTAAGGGGGGGATCCTACACAACAGCATATGTAAATATGCTAAATATATATATATATATAAAAAAAAAAGATACCTTTTATTTTAGTACTGGCAGACTTTCTGCCAGTACTTAAGATGGCAGGGACAATTGTGGGGTGGGGGAGGGAAGAGAGCTCTTTGGGAGGGATCAGGGGGTCTGATGTGTCAGGTGGGAAGCTGATCTCTACATTAAAGCTAAAATTAACCCTGCAAGCTCCCTACAAGCTACCTAATTAACCCCTTCACTGCTGGGCATAATTCATGTGTTGTGCACAGTTACATTTAGTGGCCTTCTAACTACCAAAAAGCAACGCCAAAGCCATATATGTCTGCTATTTCTGAACAAAGGGGATCCCAGAGAAGCATTTACAACCATTTGTGCCATAATTGCACAAGCTGTTTGTAAATAATTTCAGTGAGAAACCTAAAGTTTGTGAAAAAGTTGACAATTTCTTTTAATTTGATCGCATTTGGCGGTGAAATGGTGGCATGAAATATACCAAAATGGGCCTAGATCAATACTTGGGGTTGTCTACTACACTACACTAAAGCTAAAATTAACCCTACAAGCTCCCTACAAACTCCCTAATTAACCCCTGCACTGCTGAGCATAATACACGTGTGGTGCGCAGCGGCATTTAGCGGCCTTCTAATTACCAAAAAGCAATGCCAAAGCCATATATGTCTGCTATTTCTGAAAAAAGGGGATCCCAGAGAAGCATTTACAACCATTTGTGCCATAATTGCACAAAATGTTTGTAAATGATTTCAGTGAGAAACCTAAAATTTGGAAAAATGTAACTTTTTTTTTTTATTTGATCGCATTTGGCGGTGAAATGGTGGCATGAAATATACCAAGATGGGCCTAGATCAATACTTTGGGTTGTCTACTACACTACACTAAAGCTAAAATTACCCCAAAAAGCTCCCTACATGCTCCCTAATTAACCCCTTCACTGCTGGACATAATACACGTGTGGTGCGCAGTGGCATTTAGCGGCCTTCTAATTATCAAAAAGCAACGTCAAAGCCATATATGTCTGCTATTTCTGAACAAAGGGGATCCCAGAGAAAGATGTACAACCATTTATGCCATAATTGCACAAGTTATTTGTAAATAATTTCAGTGAGAAACCTAAAGTTTGTGAAAAAATTTGTGAAAAAGTGAACAATTTCTTTTATTTGATCGCATTTGGTGGTGAAATGGTGGCATGAAATATACCAAAATGGGCCTAGTTTGGGATGTCTTCTAAAAAAAAATATATACATGTCAATGGCTATTCAGGGATTCCTGACAGATATCAGTGTTCCAATGTAACTAGCGTTAATTTTGAAAAAAAATGGTTTGGAAATAGCAAAGTGCTACTTGTATTTATGGCCCTACAACTTGCAAAAAAAGCAAAGAACATGTAAACATTGGGTATTTCTAAACTCAGGACAAAATTTAGAAACTATTTAGCATGGGTGTTTTTTGGTGGTTGTAGATGAGTAACAGATTTTGGGGGTCAAAATTAGAAAAAGTGTGTTTTTTTCCATTTTTTACTCATATTTTATAAAATAAATTTATAGTAAATTATAGGATATGATGAAAATAATGGTTTCTTTAGAAAGTCCATTTAATGGCGAGAAAAAGGGTATATAATATGTGTGGGTACAGTAAACAAGTAAGAGGAAAATTACAGCTAAACACAAACACCTCAGAAATGTAAAAATAGCCCTGGTCCCAAACAGACAGAAAATAGAAAAGTGTTGTGGTTATTAAGGGGTTAATGTACACTACTGTTACACCAGATATGAGTTGCACTGGTGTGACACTGTGCCCTGGCAGGCACTGAAACGCACTCGTGTGAAGGAAACTGACTGCTATTATTTCAGAGTCAAAAAAGTGTTGTTTTTTTTAAATGTACACTACTGTTACAACAGATATGAGTGGTGGCACTGGGCAAGTGGGCACAGTATACGCTGGCAGGCAGGCAACTGCAATTAGATTACACAGGGGAAAAAAAAGCAGACTGATGTTCTAGCCCTAAAAAGGGCTTTTTGGGGTGCTGTCCTTACAGCAGAGATCAGATGAGTCCTTCAGGACTGTAGTGGACACTGAATACACTAGCCTAGCTATCGATTTCCCTATTAAATCAGCAGCAGCTACACTGTCCCTCCTCTCACTAAGAATGCAGCTTCCGAATGAATCTAAAATGGATGCTGTCCAGGAGGTGGGAGGGTGTGGGAGGGAGGGTCTGCTGCTGATTGGCTGGAATGTGTCTGCTGACTGTGAGGTACAGGGTCAAAGTTTACTCAATGATGACGAATAGGGGGCGGACCGAACATCGCATATGTTCGCCCGCCGCGGCGAACACGAACAAGCTATGTTCACCGGGAACTGTTCTCAACATCACTATCTAAGATTACAAAAAAGTTTATAAACAAAATTATCCACATAATTAGCGACATCACTACACACAAAGTATTTACCTTGAATAAGTGGAGGTCCACATGAAAAAGAATGGAGGATCACATTGAAATCCTTGGGTTTTATGCATTGAGACATAGGGGCCTATTTATTAAAGGTCTTGCGGACCTGATCTGACAGTGCGGATCAGGTCCGCAAGATTTCGCTGAATGCGGAGAGCAATACGCTCTCCGAATTTAACATTGCACCAGAAGCTCACAAGAGCTGCTGGTGCAACGCCGCCCCCTGCTGACTCGCGGCCAATGGGCCGCCAGCAGGAAGCTGTCAATCAACCCGATCGTACTCGATCGGGTTGATTTCCGGCGATTCCTGTCCGCCTGCTCAGAGCAGGCGGACAGGGTTATGGAGGAGCGTCTTTAGACCGCTGCTTCATAACTTGTGTTTCTGGCGAGTCTGAAGACTCGCCAGAAACACAGGCCCACAAGCTCCGTACGGAGCTTGATAAATGGGCCCCATAGCATTCTACTTATGTGTAGAATATTGTTCTTTCTTTATGTTTAGCCAGTTTGATAATTTCACTTTGGTCTAAGATCCTGGCAGCACAGGGGCAGACTCTCTTCAACCTGAAGATGGAGTCAGGATTGAGACAGGTGGTTCAGGGGTGGGTTTGAGGCTGGCTGGGGCATTTAAATATAAATTAAAGCACATTTCTGCTCTTAAAAGAGTAATTTTACTGTTATAAGATCAATAAAACAATTGTCCCTGTCTCAGACACATAGAGGCCTAAATTACAAGTGGATCACAAAAATATTAGCACTACTAAGCGCTAACACGGCTCAAACAAAATCTATAGCACTCCTATGTTCATGCTCATATTACAAGCTGAAAGTAAAAAAATACTTTTAGCCACCAATCAGCAAGCTCTACCCAGGTGCTGAACCAAAAATGGACCGGCTCCTAAGCTTACATTCTTGCTTTTCAAATAAAGATAGCAAGAGAACGAAGAAAATGAGATAATATGAGTAAATTAGAAAGTTGCTTAAAAATTTATTAACCCCTAATCTGCCACACCCAACGTCGCCGCTACTGTATTAAAGGTATTAACCCCTAAACCTAAGTCTAAACCTAACCCCCCCTAACTTAAATATAATTTAAATTAAACGAAATAAATTTAACAAAATAAAATAAATTATTCCTATTTAAAACAAAATATTACCGATAAAATAAACCCTAAGCTAGCTACAATATAACTAATAGTTACATTGTAGCTATCTTAGGATTTATATTTATTTCACAGGCAACTTTGTATTTATTTTAACTAGGTACAATAGTTATTAAATAGTTATTAACTATTTAATAACTACCTAGCTAAAATAAGTACACAATTACCTGTAAAATAAATCCTAACCTAAGTTACAATTACACCTAACACTACACTATCATTAAATAAATTAACTAAACTACCTACAAATAATTACAATTGAATTCAATAAACTAAATTACGAAGAAAAACCCCCACTAAATTACAGAAAAAAAGAAAAATTACAAGAAGTTTAAACTAATTACACCTTATCTATGCCCCCTAATAAAATAAAAAAGCCCCCCAAAATAATAAAATTCCCTACCCTATACTAAATTACAAATAGCCCTTAAAAGGGCCTTTTGCGGGGCATTGACCCAAAGTAATCAGCTCTTTTACCTGTAGAAAAAATTACAATACCCCTCCAACATTACAACCCACCACCCACACACCCCTTCTCTAAAACCCACCCAATACCCCCCTAAAACCTAACACTACACCATTGAAGATCAACCTACCTTGAGCCGTCTTCACCCAGCCGGGCACAAGTGGTCATCCGATCCGGCCAGAAGTCTTCATCCGATGGGGCAGAAGAGGAAATCCAGACCGGCAGAAGTCTTCATCCTATCCGGGCAGAAGACGACATCCGGACCAGGAGAAGGCTTCATCCAAGCAGCATCTTCTATCTTCTTCCATCCGACGAGGAGCGACTCCATCTTGAAGACATCCGGCGCGGAGCATCCTTCCAGCACGACGAACTAATGATGAATGACGGTTCCTTTAAATGACGTCATCCAAGATGGCGTCCCTCGAATTTCCGATTGGCTGATAGGATTCTATCAGCCAATCGGAATTAAGGTAGGAAAAATCCGATTGGTTGATTTAATCAGCCAATCGGATTGAAGTTCAATCCGATTGGCTGATTGGATTAGCCAATAGAATTGACCTCGCATTCTATTGGCTGAACCAATCAGATTTTTCCTACCTTAATTCCGATTGGCTGATAGAATCCTATCAGCCAATTGGAATTCGAGGGACGCCATCTTGGATGACGTCATTTAAAGGAACCGTCGTTAGTTCGTCGTGCTGGAAGGATGCTCCACGCCGGATGTCTTCAAGATGGAGTCGCTCCTCGTCGGATGGAAGAAGATAGAAGATGCTGCTTGGATGAAGCCTTCTCCCGGTCCGGATGTCCTCTTCTGCCCGGATAGGATGAAGACTTCTGCCAGTCTGGATGTCCTCTTCTGCCCCATCGGATGAAGACTTCTGGCCGGATCGGATGACCACTTGTGCCCGCCTGGGTGAAGACGGCTCAAGGTAGGGTGATCTTCAATGGAGTAGTGTTTTTTTTTTTAAGGGGGTATTGGGTGGGTTTTAGAGTAGGGGTGTGTGGGTGGTGGGTTTTAATGTTGGGGGGGTATTGTAATTTTTTTCTACAGGTAAAAGAGCTGATTACTTTGGGGCAATGCCCCACAAAAGACCCTTTTAAGGGCTATTTGTAATTTAGTATATGGTAGGGAAATTTTATTATTTTGGGGGGCTTTTTTATTTTATTAGGGGGATTAAATTAGGTGTAATTATTTTAAAATTCTTGTAATTCTTTTTTTATTTTCTGTAATTTAGTGTTTGTTTTTTTCCGTAATTTAGTTTATTGAATTTAATTGTAATTAATTGTAGGTAGTTTAGGTAATTAGTTTAATGATAGTGTAGTGTTAGGTGTAATTGTAACTTAGGTTAGGATTTATTTTACAGGCAATTTGTACTTATTTTAGCTAGGTAGTTATTAAATAGTTAATAACTCTTTAATAACTATTGTACCTAGTTAAAATAAAAACAAAGTTGCCTGTAAAATAAAAATAAATCATAAGCTAGCTAAAATGTAACTATTAGGTTTATTTTATAGGTAAGTATTTAGTTTTAAATAGGAATAATTTATTTAATTGTAGTTATTTTATTTAGATGTATTTAAATTATATTTAAATTAGGGGGGTGTTAGGGTTAGACTTAGGTTTAGGGGTTAATAACTTTATTATAGTGGCGGCGATGTTGGCGGCGGCAGATTAGGGGTTAATACATTTAATATAGTTGCGGTGACGTTGGGGGGGGGGGCAGATTAGGGGTTAATAACTATAATGTAGGTGTCGGCGATGTTAGGGGCAGCAGATTAGGGGTTCATAAGTATAATGTAGGCGGCGGCGGTGTCCGGAGTAGCAGATTAGGGGTTAATAATATAATGCAGGTGTTGGCGATGTCGGGGGCAGCAGATTAGGGGTTAAAAAGTGTAAGATTAGGGGTGTTTAGACTCGGGGTTCATGTTAGGGTGTTAGGTGTAGACATATTTTTTATTTTCCCATAGGAAACAATGGGGCTGCGTTAGGAGTTGAACGCTGCTTTTTTGCAGGTGTTAGGGGTTTTTTTCAGCCCGCTCAGCCCCATTGTTTCCTATGGGGAAATCGTGCACGAGCACGTTTTGACAGCTTACCGCTGACTTAAGCAACGCTGGTATCGAGGTGATTTGTGGAGCTAAATTTTGCTCAACGCTCACTTTTCTGAGGCTAACGCCGGCTTGCAGAAAACTCGTTATACCAGCGTTGTCTTAAGTGAGCGGTAAGAAAAAAAAGTCTCGTTACCACCGCACAGCCGTACCGACAAAACTTGTGATCTAGGCGATAGAGTTTCTAAATGCATATATGTTTTTCTGGAATGTGTATAATGTGATGATGTCATAGTGATCATTTTGCATAACATTCTTCTAATTTAGTATCTCAAAATCCAAATGATGATTTCTGTTCTTATCGTATTTGTTAAGTGTTGTAAATGTTTATTTTTAATAATGTTTCCTAATCGCCAATGCAAATGTTTTGTTTGTGTATCAGTGTGAAATTTTGTTGTTTTTGTTGTTTTGTTACGTGATGCAGATCTAAACATATTTTCCGAATCCCTGTTTATTGCAAATGTTATGTAATATTTGTTGTAAAGGATTGTGAATGTTGAATGCAGATGTGCTATGTTGTGTGAGCGATTGTTGTTTGTACATATGAGCTGATTCTTTTTAGTGTCCATTATGTTGTATATGTAATATGACAGAGCAGTGTGTACTTTTCGTGATATCGAGTGTTATATGAAAAATCTGTATATTCTTCAGTTTGTATTGATCTCTATGGGAGAATACATTACGCTTCCTTGATTACGCTAGGAAAATAAACGCGGTACTCGTGTTACCGCAATGCGTAATGAGGTTGTTTTCAGACTTGTAATACCTACATTATGAAGAGTGCACAATCAAAATAACACATGTGCTATTTGCAAACAGCCATTGCGTAAAACTTGTAATCTATGTGAGTGTTATTAGGAGTGTAATTGTACTTTGAAATTTATTTTTGATGTGTTTTGTGACGCTTTTTTGTTTCGCAAAACAGTTAACCAGAGCTCTGAGGATGTGCTATCCCTCCCTACACGTTAACTTCAATTGCTCTCAAGTGATCGAGTTTACTTTAAACTTGTAATACAAGCACTACATCCGACGTGAGCAAAACAGCTGCGATAAACCCCTTTTTGCTCGTGTGTAACTGTTAGCATGCCACTCGCAATCTAAATGTTTTGTGATTAACAATATTACAAAGGGTCAGAATACTGAAACAATCCTAATGTCTATTAAGGTTAACTGTCCTGTCATGTAGTTTCAGTACTGTAGTAAACTAATAATTAAAAAGCTTCTAATTTCACATCATCATTACCAATTATTGTACATTTTTGGTAAAATCTAAAGTAATCTTGAGTTGTGTTCCATTGAAATCTATGGGGGGACTACGTTAACTTGGTCGCAATATAGTAAATACATAGTTAATATCATTATTAAATATAGTTAAAACCCAACGTGCGCAAAAAGCCATCTTCGAATATTGCGACCACGTTAATGCATTCCCACATAGGGGTAGATTTAATGACTACAATGGAACACATTTTTGTTTGTTTCCCAAAACAGTTAAAGGGGCAGTCAGTGTAACGCTGATAGTACAAGTTGAAAGTAAACTCAATCGCTTGAGCGCAATTGAAGTTAATGCGCCTCCTCAGAGCTATGGTTAATTGGTTAAAGGGACAGTCTACACCTTAGTCATTAAAGGGACAGTATACAATATAATTGTTATTTGAACAAAACACTGGTTGTGATTTTATGCGCTCATGTACTGAAACAAATATTTTTATATAAAAAAATTTAAATGGTTGTTGCCAACTTAATATTATTTGTTATATATTGTCGCCACTGTGATGGTATATGAGTTGCTTATCCAAAAGTTTGAAAAACTTTGAAAATATTTGAAAACTGTCTAAATACAAATTAAAATACAATGAATAAAACTGAATGAAACATGAATAACAGATAATATGTTAAAAATACGTTAAAAATACAAATATTCCTTAATTCTGAAATAAATAATCAAATCCCCTTGTTCCTAAAATAGATATGGGTTAAAACATCTATGATTTAAAAAAAGTCCATATATATAAAAAATAATAATAATAGCAGCCAATAGATCTGGAATTTGATACTTTAGGATTGTACTGGGATTTGAGAAAATTGGTCTTTTACAGTTCTATGTAACAGTACCTTAGGTGTTAATCACAGAAGATATTTGTAAGTTCCGTAAATAGTCCTGAGTTTGTAGGAGATAATGTTCAATTGAACCGTAGAAAAGCAAAAATTATTTTGATTGTAGTGCCACTGTAGTGCCGCCTGGTCGCAGCCAGCAATCCCACTGGTCCCGGCTCAGAAATGGTTACATGAAATGAAAGAAAAGACAGGCGCACAAGGCACGATTCAAGTGTAGGATTTTATTATACTAGTAAAACACACGGTTAAAAACACTTACTGGATAAAAGTTAAAAGTCAGCATTGAGAGCATATGCTCATTAGGATTATCGCAGCTCCTGCAGCACCAGGGAGATAGTTGGTCCTTCTCCTCTCCGTTTACGAAAAGACTAAGTGGGCGGCGGTGTTCCGGATCCTGTCACCCCAGTCTTAGTAACGCTAGTGCTGAACAGTATTTTTTAACTGCTTTCCTGCTAAGTCTTTTGTTCGGATGCCTAATTGTTGTTGTTTTAAAAGATAGATAATCCCTTTATTACCTACTCCCCAGTTTTGCATAACCAACACAGTTATATTAATATACTTTTTACCTCTGTGATTGCCTTGTATCTAAGAACCTTCTTCCAGCCCCCTGATCACATGACTGTGACTGTTTATTATCTATTGTCTTCCATTTACCATTGTATTGTGCTAAATCTTAAATAATCCCCTGTGCCTGAACACAGTGTTATCTATATGGCCCATGCGTACTTTCTGTCTCTTTGTGTTGAAAAGAGATTTAAAAAGCATGTGATAAGAGGCAGCTCTCAAAGGCTTAGAAATTAGCATATGAGCCTTCCTATGTTTAGTTTAAACTAAGAATACCAAGAGAAAAAAGCAAATTTGATGATAAAAGTAAATTGGAAAGTTGATTAAAATTAAATGTCCTCTCTGAATAATGAAAGTTTAATATATACTAGACTGTACCTTTAAGCAGCAAATAGTCTTCTGCAACCCTTTTTATATCATGCAGCAGGAACAGTAAAGAATATATTTTAAAATGAATATTGTATTATTTTAAAATTAATATTGTTTCTGGCCACTTTGAAATGGCTGCCAAGCTCCAGCTACTGATGACATCACAATCTAGGCTGCATATGGGCTGGGCTGCAATCGCAAAAGGCTCACTAGTTGAATTCAACAGACTGATATTGCTATTCAGCAGAGTGCCTAGATGCAGCCCAGATTGTGATGTCATCAGTGGGCAGAGCTTGGCAGCCATTTCAAAGGGGCCAGAAACAATATTGATTTCAAAATAACTTTTATACCGTTTCCTGCTGCATTATGTAGAAACGTGTGCAGGAGGCTATTTGCATCTTATCTAAAGTTAGACTAAGATGACTAAAGTGTAGACTGTCCCTTTAACCAGAGGAGGAGACGCATTAACTTCAAATGCATTCAAGCGATTAAGTTTACTTTCAACTTGTACTAAGAACGTTACACCCGACGCAAAAAAGCCACGATAAAACCCTTTTTGCTTGCACGTAACTGTTAGAACGCCACTTGTAATCTGAACCTTAATGTTTTGTGATTAACAATATTATAAAGGGTCAAAATACTGAAATGTTCTTGATGTCTGTTAAGGTTAACTGTCCTGTAGTGAAGTTTCCGTACTGTAGTACACTAATAATTAATAAGCTTCTAATTCCACATAATCATCACCAATTATTGTATACATTTTGTAAAATCTAAAAGTAATCTTGAGATTTATTATGTGTTATTGTGTTACCAGCAGGGGTATAATTTATGTATGGATACTTGTTCTGAAAAAAACATGTTGTTGATTAACACATTCTCAGAGCTTTTTGAAAATCCACGTGAGAGCTACAATGAATGGTGACAACATGAGTCATTTATTTCCATAAAGCAGCGCTCACAGTGGAAATTTTACGAATAGTAAACTAAGTATTTAATGACTGGAAATTATGGTTCAGCTTAATTGTTGTTTTTGACAAGTTCTTTCTTATGTATAGTTATATTGTATCCAATAGTTCAGCACTCCTACACATAATATCTAATAAATGCAAAATAATCAAAATCTTCTCCATAGACTTTTAAAGATGTAAATGAAAGGGCCAGTATAGTAAAAAATGTACAGAGCTCTAACCCATTAGACTAGAGCATGTAATTTTAGGACTATCAACTCTAGACTACTGTGTGTTTATTGCAGATCACTGCTGGTCTTGAGTGGAAAACACTTTTGATCCAATCAGCAACGCTAGTCGCAGGACTCAGATGTGGAACTAGCACTGCTGATGACATTAGCAGTGTTTTCCGCTCGGGCGCAACAGTGCTCTGCATGGGTTAAACACACAGTAGTATAGGGTCAATATTATTAAAATTACAGGCTTACAGCATGTTTTTTTTTAAACTATATATAGCCCTTTATAGGGACATTAAACTCCTCAAACTAAAATTACCCATAGAAATGTTTACAGATGCATAGTAATAAAAAAAATAATTAACAGCAGTGCTCTTTCCTTATTTATTATACCCCATCTTACTGTAATTAAACACTGGAAAATGGCCTGCAAAACAGCTAGCTCCCAGTAGTGCTTTGCTGCTCCTTCGGCAAGAGAATTAAGCAAATTTGAAATAGAGGTAAAATGGAAAATTGTTTAAAGGCACAGTATACACCAGAATTTTTATTGTTTTAAAAGATAGATAATCCCTTTATTACCGATTCCCTAGTTTTGCATAACCAACACAGTTATATTAATACACTTTATACCTCTTTGATTACCTGCAAACTGCCCCCTTATTTCAGTTCTTTTGACAGACTTGCATTTTAGTAAATCAGTGCTGACTCCTAGGTAACTCCACGTGTGTGAGCACAATGTTATCTATATGACACATATGAACTAACACCCTCTAGTGGTGAGAAACTGTAAAAATGCCTTCAGATAAGAGGCGGCCTTCAAGGTCTAAGAAATTAGCATATGAACCTCCTAGGTTTAATTTTCAACTAAAAATACCAAGAGAACAAAGCAAGATTGGTGATAAAAGCAAATTGGAGATGGGCGGAACGTGTGGGCGTCCATGATGGCTGCACCACATTAGAGCTCCTTAGACGGCGACAGCGGAGATCCACTCCAGGGACAGCTAAACCTGGGCAGCATACCCCTAAAGCCCGTACACAACAGAGGGAGGGATGTTGGGGCCCGCCTGGGATTCTCGTTACGGGCTGGAGCCCTGCTGAGCGGATACGCTGACAAGTCGCGGTGTAGGCTGCAATAAAGCCTGCCTTGAGTGGCGTTCCTCCTTCATGCAGTCCAGAGGTCCTGCTGCACAGGAGTGAGAGACAAACGGATTTAACCCAAATAACCTCACATCACTTCAATAGTGGGGCTCCGTCAGTGCTCATGGCTGCCTGGTGCAGCTTCTTTTTCCCTTTCTCCCTTTCACCTCCGGATCATCCGCTAAGGGGTAAGGCAGCATGGTGTCTTTTTCTATATACTCATTAACCCCCAAATTAACAGAGTGGGCAGGCATGTTTTCCAGCACTTAATGTGTACATTTAACTGGACACAGCAAAGCCTTAAAGAGTTATAACAGCACTTATTTCAATCCTATGGCATGTTAACTGTTACACAGCATGAGCTGCAATTAAAAGATTATATTTAAGGGACTCTAATAAGCACCAGCATCCTTATTGGCTGATTACCTGTACAGCTATATCCTGCATAGACAGCACCTTTATTTTACAGTGAATCTTTCCTTAGTGCTGGAGTAAAAATCATCTTGCACTCTAATCTGCTGTGCTGAGTTTATTTATCCTACTTAATACTATAAGCACTCTAGCAGAGACACTGCCAGTAACAGCAGACTTTAGCAGTCACTTCACTTGAAAATCTGAGTTGTGGCCAAGCTATACCCACACGTGGGTGTGATCTCTACAAGATGGCCCTTCGCAGAAACTCCAAAGTGGAGAAAAACCTAAAGCCCAACATTGTTCCTAGTGCAATTAATACTTTTTTCAAAAATGCTAACAATAAAGAAAAAAGCGGATGTTCCTCAGGCACACAGTGATGATGAATACCTATCTGATAACCCAGATGATTCACAAGGGCCGCCGCCCTCACCGTGCAGCCTCCCACAAAATGAAGATGGTCCGGTAACCATGAGAGCCATAGAGGCGCTAATAAACCAAGTCAAGTCCTGTATTAAAAGTGAGTGTGCGGACCTGAAAAGGAACATTAACGAATTAGGTTTTCATGTAGAGGCCCTAGAGGATGACAGAAAAGAATTGGCTAAAGAAATTTCTGTCATGTCTCACTCCTTGGAAGCTCAAAAGTCACAGATTAAAGATCTAGACAATAAAGTGGATGACATGGAAAATAGGGCGAGACGGAATAATCTCTGCATTAGAGGGGTACCTGAGACTGTGAAAGGTGAAGATATCCAAGACCACCTCCAAAACATGTTCCAGTCCCTAGCCATTGCTGGCCAATGCGTGATTGATACAATGCCTTTAGAAAGAGCTCACCGCTCTTTGCGCCCTAGGCCTAGCAACAACTAGCCTCCCAGGTACATTATAATCTGCTTCCAAAGCTACAGGGATAGAGAGAAAATTTACTAACTAGCAAGGTCTCAGCCTAACTTCTCCTATACGGGCGCTAAAATCCAGATCTTCCAGGATCTGTCCGCAAGGACTCTCCAAATCAGGAAAGAATATGCCTTCCTCATGGCACATCTACGCTTCTTGAAGATCCCCTACCGGTGGGGTTTCTTGGTCTCCTTGCAGGTCATCAAAAATGGGAAAAAGCATGAAAGTCTGAGCCCAACTCAGGCGGCTGACTTCTGCAAGCAACTAGGCCTTACTCTCCCAGAAATTCAGAACTCCTTCGCTGCCAAGACTGCGCCCCTTCCACCAAGACCACAGAGAGGATTGTGGTCTGAAATTGCCAGCAATCGAAGTAAGAAGACGCAAGGGCCTGAATCTCCTAAATCTCAGGAAGTTACCTGACCATGAGACATGTTCTACGAGATCAGCAAAACCAGTGAGTATGGTATTTGAGTTTTTTTCTCTTTATGTTTCGAAATGAAAAATCATACCACTCACATTGACATTTCACTATGTAGCCTTCTGCATGTCCCGATTAGTGGACACTTGATATCTTCAAGATACCTGTGGACTCCTGTTTAATGTTTAATCTTATGTACTTTCATATATCTGCTGATACCTTGTATATCCTCAGGTTTCCCCTGTTAAAAGATGTGAAACTTATTAGTTGTTTTGCCTTACAATGTTTAGCTTTAATGCAGTCAACAGCACTCTCGGCCTAAGATGTGAACTTCCTCTGCATGTATATGTTAACCCACTGTTTGTTTTAGGATATATCTGTTTTACTCCCGTCGTGTTATTGCATTCTGTACCATGTCACATAATACTGTATAAATCTGGGGCCTACTAGTACATGACTAAGAAACTTGAACTTTTCTCCCCAAGCTTAGAACCAAAATCAATATCACTCGCATGGACTTTTCACTACGTAGCCTTTTTTAGGTCTTGAATTATAGTAGAATGAGAACAAGCTACTAATGGACTCAAGTTTACTGGTTACTCTTACAGATTTACAAATATTTGCCTTTATTATGTGAACCATCAGGTTTACCTGGTCCACAGAAGTGTAATCCACTACATGTTTTGCTTTTAGTGATTAATTGGAGTGTCATCACTGATACTCCTGGATTAAGCTGTGAACATATATGTTAACCCGTTTTTTGCTGTGGGACATGTCTGTTTTACTCCCGATATGTTATTACATTTTGTACCACGTTACATTTTTCTGTACTAATCTGGGGGCTATGCACCCTCAAGTGTATTTTATTGTTTAAACTCCCATTGGAGTGGGCTCGGTTGAGCTGTAATTTCCCCTGCTGTCACACTTTCTGTTCTCCTTCTCTCCATTCCTAGTTCATACTGGTTGAGCTTTTGCTCGACGACTCTTTCCTTGTCTATCTTTAACCCCTCTACATACTTACTCCCCTACCTTCAAATTCTTTCCCTACCCTTACCTGTCCCCAAAATCACCTTTGGGTGATTTACCCATTGTTTGAAATCAGTACACTACGTACAGAGTATAAATCAGTTGTATTAGAAGCGTATTGTCTCAGCTTTATCAAATAATGCCTGATGTACAGACCGCCACTCAGATCCCTATGCCTCCACATCCCCAAGCAGTGGCGGTTCTAGACAAATTTTACTGGGGGGGTCAGTGTTTAATCAGGGGGGCACATTAAAAAACGGAAACAAATGATATATATATATATGTGTGTGTGTATATGTATATATATATATATATATATATGTTTGTGTGTATGTGTGTATATATACATAGTAACATAGTAGATGTAACATAGTAGATAAGGTTGAAAAAAGACTGAAGTCCATCGAGTTCAACCTATACAAATCTAAAATATATATATATATATATATACACACACACACACACCCATTCACACACACACATACACCTATATACACACATACATACACATACATTCACACACACATATATATATATATACACACACACAAACACACACACACACACACATACATACATACATACATACATACACACATATATATCAGTGGCCAGCTCAGGGGGGGCCACAGGGGGGGCCAGGGACATTTTTACAGGGGCACTGGCCCCTGTGGGCCCCTGTGTAGAACCGCCTCTGTCCCCAAGTCAACTCTTTTAGCATTGCCACACAGAATGTAAAGGGATTCTTGTCCCCACAGAAACGCTTAATAGCTTTCTTACACCTAGATTTAGAGTTTTGCGGCCAAAGGGGTGCGTTAGCTACGTGTCTTTTTTTCTAGCGCTGCTTCTAAACAACGCTGGTATTGAGAGTTCTCTGAAGGGCTGTGTTAGGCTCCAAAAAGGGAGCGTACAGGCATATTTACTGCCACTTCAACTCTCAATACCAGCGTTGCTTACGGTAGCGGCTAGCTGGAAAAACGTGCTCGTGCACGATTCCCCCATAGGAAACAATGGGGCAGTTTGGCTGAAAAAAAACCTAACACCTGCAAAAAAGCAGCGTTAAGCTCCTAACGCAGCCCCATTGTTTCCTATGGGGAAACAGTTTCTAAGTCTGCACCTAACACCCTAACATGAACCCCGAGTCTAAACACCCCTAACCTTACACAATTAACCCCTAATCTGCAGCTCCGGACACCGCCGCAACCTACATTATACCTATGTACCCCTAATCTGCTGCCCCTGATCGGAACAGCCAATAGAATGCAAGCTCAATTGAACTTGAATCTGATTGGCTGATTCAATCAGCAAATCAGATTTTTCCTACCTTAATTCCGATTGGCTAATAGAATCCTATCAGCCAATAGGAATTCGAGGGAAGACATCTTGGATGACGTCACTTAAAGGAACCTTCATTCGTCGTCTAGTCGTCGGTCAAGAAGGATGTTCCGCGCCGGAGGTCTTGAAGATGGAGCCGCTCCTCGTCGGTTGGATGAAGATAGAAGATGCCGCTTGGATGAAGATGTCTGCCGGTCCGGATGTCCTCTTCTGCCCGTATAGGATGAAGACTTCTGCCGCTCCGGATGTCTTCTTTTAGTCCATCGGTGCTCGGCTGGGTGAAGACGACTCAAGGTAGGGAGATCTTCAGGGGGGTAGTGTTAGGTATATTTAAGGGGGGTTTGGGTTAGAGTAGGGGTATGTGGATGGTGGGTTGTAAATGTTGGGGGGTGCAATTGTGTGTTTTTTTTTACAGGCAAACGAGCTGATTTCTTTGGGGCATGCCCCGCAAAAAGCCCTTTTAAGGGCTGGTAAGGTAATAGAGCTGTTAACTTTTTTAATTTAGATTAGGGTAGGGAATTTTTTTTATTTTGGGGGGCTTTGTTATTTTATTAGGGGGCTTAGAGTAGGTGTAATTAGCTTAAAATTCTTGTAATCTTTTTTTATTTTTTGTAATTTAGTGGGGTTTTTTTGTAATTTAGTTTAGTTTATTTAATTGTATGTAATTGTAGTTAATTTATTTAATTAATTTATTGATAGTGTAGTGTTAGGTTTAATTGTAACTTAGGTTAGGATTTATTTTACAGGTAATTTTGTAATTATTTTAACTAGGTAGCTATAAAAATAGTAAATAACTATTTAATAGCTATTGTACCTAGTTAAAATAAATACAAAGTTGCCTGTAAAATAAATATAAATCCTAAAATAGCTGCAATATAATTGTTCATTATATTGTAGCTATATTAGGGTTTATTTTACAGGTATTTATCTTTACATAGGAATACTTTAGTTAATAATATTTAATTTATTTCGTTAGAATAAAATTATATTTAACTTAGGGGGTTACCTTGTCATATATCTACAATGGGGCTATGCTGGCCCTTGGCAACTCTCTTCATGGACTGTGATGCACTCTGTTACCTTGTCATATATCTACAATGGGGCTATGGTGGCCCTTGGCAACTCTCTTCATGGACTGTGATGCACTCTGTTACCTTGTCATATATCTACAATGGGGCTATGGTGGCCCTTGGCAACTCTCTTCATGGACTGTGATGCACTCTGTTACCTTGTCATATATCTACAATGGGGCTATGCTGGCCCTTGGCAACTCTCTTCATGGACTGTGATGCACTCTGTTACCTTATCATATGGCTCAAATGGGGCTATGGTGTCCCTTGGCAACTCTCTTCATGGACTGTGATGCACTCTGTTACCTTGTCATATATCTACAATGGGGCTATGGTGGCCCTTGGCAACTCTCTTCATGGACTGTGATGCACTCTGTTACCTTGTCATATATCTACAATGGGGCTATGCTGGCCCTTGGCAACTCTCTTCATGGACTGTGATGCACTCTGTTACCTTATCATATGGCTCAAATGGGGCTATGGTGTCCCTTGGCAACTCTCTTCATGGACTGTGATGCACTCTGTTACCTTGTCATATATCTACAATGGGGCTATGGTGGCCCTTGGCAACTCTCTTCATGGACTGTGATGCACTCTGTTACCTTGTCATATATCTACAATGGGGCTATGGTGGCCCTTGGCAACTCTCTTCATGGACTGTGATGCACTCTGTTACCTTGTCATATATCTACAATGGGGCTATGGTGGCCCTTGGCAACTCTCTTCATGGACTGTGATGCACTCTGTTACCTTGTCATATGTCTCCATTTTCCTGATCTTTACCATATTATTTATAAACGTTGTTGTTTTCTGACATACTAATAAAAGACATGTCATTGCACGATTCTTTGTCCTCCTTATTCATGTCATTGATTGAAATCTCTATTTTATCTGGTTGATCCTTAAAGGGACATACCCAAAATAATGTTGTTTCCTGAATCATATATGTAATACAATTCTAAATGACTTTAAGATTAACATCTCCAATGTAATTTTTATTTTTGTCTTTATATTGTTATCTAAAATCTTTATCATTGCATGATTATGATTAGCATAGTAATTGTTTTATATATGTATATAAAGATTGTTATATATGTATATTTCAAATTTCACATCCATGTGTGTATTTATAAACTCTGCATGAATTGATGCACCTTTAACAAATGATCTGAGGATTGATACAATGATATAATCCCTGTAAAGTGTTCATTTTATTGAAATAGTATTGTCTCTGTGTATCCTCTTTTTATAAATAAAAATCATGTCCCTTTAAGTGATGGAGAGCACAATTGTTAATGAATGTATTTCCATTTCTAAAGCGTTTTTGTCCTTTTTACATGAACAAGGACATATAATCTTAATAATAAACAATCTTATTGTAATGTTGACAGCACATGTATTTCATTTTCTATTCTATCTTATTGTAAAAGTGTAACCAAATCAATCTCTGTGTGTAATGCGCATATTTTATATGAGGAATATGTTTTTCAAAATATTGTTATAAAATACTTCTCCTCCCATATATGGCTATAGGTAGTCTGACCATATTTCAACTTGAATAAATGACCCGTTTGATCAATACATGTGTCATTATTGTTATTCCCAAACAATCTAAACATATCTTAAAACATCAATGGCATATGTATTTCTCATGTGTATCTTTTAAATGTTAAAGATATACACCATAGCTATAGTTAAAGGGACAGTCAAGTCCGAAAAGATGAATCATGATTTCGTGACATTCCTAGATATCAATCTAGACACATACTAGTTTCAAAAATATAAATACGTTTCTTAGTGATATGCCAAGCTGTCAACTGAGTCCTTGTATTGGCTGCGGTTTTTCTGCGATCGCGGATGCGCCATGTTGCTTAAGACGTCACCTGCCAGGCTGTCCAATGATTCCTTGTATTGACTGACGTTTTTACGCGATCAAGGATGCACCTTTTATTGGATGGCGTTTTTACGCGATCAAGGATGCGCCTTTTATTGGATGGCGTTTTTACGCGATCAAGGATGCACCTTTTATTGGATGGCGTTTTTACGCGATCAAGGATGCACCTTTTATTGGATGGCGTTTTTACGCGATCAAGGATGCGCCTTTTTTTTGTTTGCGTTCTTACGTGATCAGGAATGTGCCTTTTATTGGATTGCGTTCTTACGTGATCAAGGAAGCGCCATGTTAATTAAGACGTCACATGCAAAGGTAAAAAAACGTCTGATTGTATTACGTAGTCCCGCAATATTTGTTTGTGCACGTTAAACACGTTTGTGAATGAAGCCAAGTTTAAAAACATTGCGAATATGGATTGTTTGCATCATGTTACATTGTTGACCCATAGCTGATAAAGACCACCACATTCTCTTTTGCTGGATGTCTGGTTGAATAAACGAACGAAAGCAAAATGTTTTCATGCATAAGATATTTCGAGGCAAGTGCAAATCTCTATAGTCCATGTTGTTTAATATGTTTGTCAACAATATGTTCCTTTTTATGTAAAATGACTGTTGTGTTTAATGTTAAAGATATCTAATTCATAAATATGCGCTATTGTGTTAGAATCAAGTAATCAATATGCATTTATCTTTATCATATGCTAAATATATGATGCCGACTCCTTCTAAATGTAATTTCGTCGTATATTCTATTAAAGGTTCATTAGACACTCACATTATACATCCAAACTTTTTATTTTGTCTCTAGTTAGATAGTCCATTGTTTAACAAATACACGTTTCATTTTGCTTCTGTTCTAAGAAAATGTAAGTAATTTTCAGACTCCTCGCCAAGCCTCTGAGTTTCATGTGAGTACCATCTCCAGCTTTCTCCTGTTTGTGTAAAGGGTCTTTTCATATGTTAATGATGGGGTATTGTCTTGTTTTACGGTTGTAATGGGGGTTCATCTATATTTTCAATAGAGATAACTCTATTTTCTTTGAAAGTGTTTAAAGCTTTGTAATATTGATATCAGTATATGTTAATCTTATTGTTTCTAGTAGTGTCTATTACATACAGTTCTGTTAAAAATATAGTATACTGTCCCTTTAATGCAAATGTTTATTTTTGTATCATGTATGAGTTCCACATTGGTTAATCTCCAAATATATTATTGTTAGCATATTTTCACCCCCCACTCCTAAAAGGACTTTAAACCATATTCATTGTTAAAACAAATGTCTTTCTGAAAATAAATGAACACAATAATGTCTCTTTAAGAAAATAGACTTTATTTAACACGTCAATATAAATCTGATTTCAATATTTATTGTTTGAACAAGTACATGTAGATATACCAACAATCTTCAAATATATGTTAGCATATGTAATTTTGTTAAAGGGACAGTTTAGAAAACAAATAATGTTTTGCATTATTCTAAAAGTCAATTTTGGAATATCAATGATATCAAAGGTTTCTCACCAATTAATCATTTGTCTGTGTTTATTTTAATTTGCTAGCTAAACCTATGAGGTTCGTGTGCTCATTTCTTAGAGCTTGAAGAGTGCATGTAATCATTATACAATTTGACCACTAGAGGGCATTTGGATAGCATTTGTATATGTTAAACCTTGTGCTCATACAGCATATTATTTACCATGTATTGATCATTGATATCTAAAATGTTGTTATGTCAGAACAACAAATAAGTGGTCATTTTTCATAGTCATAGATACAAGGGTAAGCACATAAGTCACACGTATTTCTCCATGTTTTGTTGTTTCCAACTTGATAATGCGTAATACAGTATTTTCTTTGTAATCAATAATTTTCTGACTGTCCCTTTAAGCTGTGTTATTGGCATTCAAACAGTAATATGCCATCATGGATAATTGTAATGGTAATTTTGTTTGCGATTCGGGAAACAGTTTGGACATCACATGACAGAAACCAATCAATATCATGAACAAGGATAGGTATGTGATGATGTGGTTTTCACACACTTATAACCCACACTCTGCAAACAATCTGCCTCCATGGACCCGGTCCCATAGAAGTAGATTATATACAGAGTGTGGTCCACAAGTGTATGAAAACCACATCATCACATACCTATCCATTACACATTAAATAAAAAAAACATTAAACATGAAAACAAATACTTACTTCCTCTTCCTTCCCCTCTTCCCACGGGGCTGAGGCTCTGGGAGGGGCAACTGCCGACTCTGACGAGTTCTCCTTGGAGATGTTGTGGGAAGAGTGGAAGGAAGAGTACTGGGACGACCAAGGTGAGGAGGAGAAGATGGCTGAGGAGGAGAAGATGGCTGAGGAGGAGAAGATGAATGAGGAGGAGAAGATGGCTGAGGAGGAGAAGATGGCTGAGGAGGAGGAGATGGCTCGGAAGGAGATGGCCCGGCAGGAGAAGATGGCCCGGCAGGAGAAGATGGCCCAGCAGCAGGAGGCCCAGCAGCAGGAGGCCCAGCAGCAGGAGGCGGACCAGGAGGCAGACCAGCATGCGCCTCCCGGAAAAAATTAAACATCTCTTGGTGTAGATTAATGATTCTGTTTTGCCCTTCTTCTATTCTATTAAGTATGTTTATTATTTGGTTTTGGCCTTCAATTATTTGGTTTTGTCCTTCAAGAATTCGAGTTCGGCCTTCTATATTTTGTATCCGGGAGTTACGCATCTGGTCTATGTAGTCTAGTAGAACCCGCACCTCCGCTATTTCCTCTTGTTGTGCTTGGCGGGGTACCCGTGCACGGCGGGGTGCCCGTGCATGGCGGGGTGCGGGTCCTTGAGGGGCCTCTGGTTCCGCGGGCTCCTCCTCTGCTTCCGGGGCCTCTTCATCAGCTTCCGTGCCCTCTTCGTCACGGGGGGCCTCTTCCCTCCGAAGTGGAAATTCCTCCCCACCACCCTCATCCCGGGGAGATGGAGGAGGCTGTATTTGTTGTGCTGCCTCCTCCCCAGACTCTGTATATTTGAACAAATAAAAAATGTATATATTAGCATATTTCCAAATCAAGCTTTAAATGACTTAGCTTACGATACAATTACAAAAGCAGAATCATTAATCCACTTTGAAATCTAACAATCAATACGATTTCCGCATTTTCTAAACCGTGTTTGTGATATCTCTGTTAAATCTGAATGTTTTAGCGTTTGTTTTCAGTCTGTTTAAATGCACACCTAACCTATAGCCTAGATACTGATGTAACCGCAAAGTAATTGTGAATGCGTGTAAATAACGTTATAGCATTAATCTGATCCTTAAAGGGACATGAAACCCAATGTTTTATCTTTCATGATTTAGAAGCATACATTTATAATCAACTTTCTAATGTCCTTTTCTTATCTAATTAGCTTCATTCTCTGGATATTCTTTGCTGAAAAGCATATCTAAATATGCTTAGAAGATGCTGATTGTTAGCTGAATATAGCTGCCTCCTGTGATTGGTTCACCGTGTGCATGGCTATTTCTTCATTAAAATATATCTCAAGAATAATTCAAATTAGGTAATATAAGTACATTTGAATGTTTTGTCAAATTGTATTCACTACCTTAATCATGAAAGTAAAGGTTTGCGTATAGTGTCCCTTGAAATACATTCGTATGTGAATTTATTCTTAAATGAGCTTACCGTCAGATGAGAGTGGCAGGTTCCCGGTATCAATTCCTCCGATACCGACTACATCCACCTCGGAGATGCTGGGCCGCAACATTTCCTCCCATCGGCAGTACTCGATTTCCAGGGCAGGGCCGCCACCGGTTCCTGCGGAATGTCGGGCCTCCAGGCTTAACTTTTTCTTGAGATCCATTTTGCAGTCCCGGTATCAATGTTTTATAGAGTCCATATCTCTGTTCCGGCCACCCACTGCATTGACTGCATTCCTTATCTCATGCCAGAGCTTCCTCTTCTCAGTCGGGGTGGTCTTCTGGTGCTGCAGCCTCCTATACCTGGCCATATAGGCCTCGACGAGGGCCTCCTTCTCCTCCATCGAAAACCTCGCCTCCCTAGTCGCCTTGGCCTTCCCCTGTGACAATGCCCTCTGTTTCCCGGACTGTGAAGCCCTACTCTGTCCGCCACTGGGCCCAGCCACTTGTTCATCTTGAACCAAGTGGCTGGGTCCACCCACCGCTTCCACCCCCGCTTCCTGCCCCCCTTCCTGCCCCCCTTCCTGCCCTGTTCCTCTCCCCCTCCCTCTCCTCCCCCTCTACCTCTCCCCTGCCTGCCCTCCATCTGTTCCCTAAAATAAACCCCAAATAATCAAACAAAAAGTGAGTGTGATGAAATGAAAGGGGTTCAAAATAAAGAACTAAAAAGACAAAATAAGTGCTGAAAGTGTGAGAGGGATCTAAGAAAACAAAGAGGGTAAGGAGTATTTAAATAAACAAAAAGAAGAAGACTAAAAGTAGGATATGTAAACTAAATGTAACTAGGGGATGGGTATGGAATGGGGATGGGGTATGGGATAAGAGTAAATGGGATGAAAGGGAATGGGACTACAGGGAATGGGGTATGGAGTGTAGTATGAGGGGGTATGGGGTATGGAGTGTATGTAGTGTTATTGATAAGTGTATGTATGTATTGAATGTGTTTGCGTGTAAATGTGTTAAGTGTACAGAAAAATCACTCGCTCGCTAACTCACACTACTACTAATTCTCACTAACTCACACTACTACTAATTCTCACTAACTCACACTACCACTAACTCTCACTAACTCCCACTAACTGACTCTATCACACTACCACTAACTCTCACTAACTCCCACTACCACTAACTGACTCTCTCCCACTACCACTAACTCCCACTCACTCACTCACGATAACACTAACAACTGACTCTCTCACACTAACACTAACTCACTCACAATAATGCACAAACTCTCTAATCTTAAACCTCCAATCTCCAAAGACCCACCAGCAACACAGTCAAAGAAGCCATGCTTGTGTGGTGCTTATATACCCTGTGTAAATGTTTAATGATGTACCTATTTGCGTTGTAAATTGTGTTCATGTGTGCTTTATTAGCAATTAGTATTTGTGCAATGTGTATTAGGTGTGTGAATTTGCGCATGCTCATTTTGAGTTAGTATTTGTGGAATGTGTAGAATGCGATGATGTCATAGTGGTCGTTTTCTATAACATTGACCAATAGTATTCTGTTTAAATGTGAATTTGCGATGGTGTGGTATTAGTGAAGTGTTGTATATGTATGTTTGTCCTAATATATAGTGATATTGAATGCGAGTATTTTGCTAGTGTATGTATATTTTTTTTTCCTTGTTGTTATTTAGCGTATTTCCGCATCTTAAAGTATATGCGTATTCCCCGTATTAAATTTTATTAAAAATCCACCCGCTTGTGAATGTGTAATGCTTGTGTGCTTTGTTGATTGATTGTTGTTGTGACATTTGCGGCGTGTTATTGTTGTGCATGATGTGGTATGCGTCATATGACCGAGCTGTGCGTATTTCTCGCGAGATCGAGTGTTAGGTGAAAAAAGCTATTTTTTTGCTTTTCCATTGATCTCTATGGGAGACTGTCTAACGCGGGCAGTATTCCGCGTGTGACATACACGCGTTAGGAGCATCGTTAGATGGTCTTTTTTGAACTCTAAATACCGGAGTCAAACAATGCCGTGCGTTAGACATAAACCACGCGTAGCGTTAGCAGGCCATATACCGCCAAACTCCAAATCTAGCTGTTAATTTGTTTCCTCAACGAAACAGCCATCAAAAGAGATTTCTCTGTTCTTTATCAGCTATGGTTCAACAATGTACATGATTGGCACAATCCATAATCCAAGAAAGTCATGGTTTTTAAACTTGTGTTCTCATTCGCAAACGTTGGTTACGTGGAAAATCAAATATTGCAGGACAACGTAATCCAATAAGATGGATTTAACACCTTGACATGTGATGTCTTAAGCAACATGGCGCATCCGAGATCGCGTAAAAACGTCATCCAATCCAAGGACTCATTTTATTACAGCTTGGCATGTGATGTCTTAAGCAACATGGCACATCCGAGATCACGTAAAAACATCATCCAATCCAAGGCGCATCCAAAATAGCGTAAAAACGTCATCCAATCCAAGGACTAATTTTACAGCTTGGCATGTGACGTCTTAAGCAACATGGTGTATCCGAGATCGTGTAAAAACGTCATCCAATCCAAGGCGCATACAAGATTGCGTAAAAACATCATCCAATCCAAAGACTCATTTTACAGCTTGGCATGTGACGTCTTAAGCAACATGGCGCATCCGAGATCGCGTAAAAACATCATCCAATACTAGGACTAATTTTACAGCTTTGCATGTCAATAAGAAACATATTTATATTTTAAAAAATAGTATGTGCTATATTGTTATCTATGAATGTCACGCTAGATAACGTAATACTGTGATATATGAAATATAATCCATTGTTGGTAATAAGGATATATTTCATTAGAATCGGAGGATTGAGAACTATTTAGGAAGCAGCAGGGTTGAAATGGAGATGAAACCCATATTTTATGCTACACGATTATGTACGAGATTGCAATTTGAACTACCTTTTCAAATTTAAGGATATTATTTACATTTGCTTCTTTCTCTTGTTATCTTTTGATCAAATGTGTTTAGAGGTAATCTCCAGAGCAGCAAAAAACCTATGTTCTAACTGCTGAGTGGTGGCTACATATATATACCGATTGTCATTGGTTCACCTATGTGTTCATTTAGAAACCAGTAGTGCCCTGCACTATTTCACCTTGCAACAACATGATACAAAGAGACTCAAGCAAAATTGAGAATTTAAGAAAAATAAAATTTTGTTGAAAATAGTATTTTATACCTAAATGATAAAATAGATTATTGTGTTTCATGTCCCTTTAAATGAGAAATAATGCTACGAGATACATTATGAAAATCTGGATTGGTTATACATTATATGTTACCTATAGCTCTGGTGTACATCTTTCCGCTTTAAAAAGGGACACATGAGAAATACATATGTCAGGGATGTTTTCAGATCTGTTTAAAGATTTTGTTGGAATAAGAATAATGACATGTATTTATCATATGTGTCACTTATTCAAGTGGAAATATGGTCAGCCTACCTATAGCAATATATCGTTGGATAATTAAAGAGAAACAAGAATAAGAGAAATATATTAATCATCTAAAATATGTGCATTACACACAGTGATTTATTTTGTTAGACTACTACAATAAGATATAAGTGAAATTGGAATACATGTGCTGTCAACATCCAAATAATAGTCTGCTTTAAACATATTATAAGTCTATGTTGATGTAAAAAGGAAAAAAATACATTAGAAATGCATATCCATTCATTAAGAATTGTGGTCAGCATCACTTAAAGGGACATGAAATACAAACAATTAAGTTCAGGATTCACAGAGAGGATACTATTTCCATCAACTTCATAATTTACATAGATTATCTCAGTTTAATAATCTTGGGATCATTTGTTAAAGGTGCATCAATTCACAAATAGTTTATAAATGAACACATGGATCAGCCAACAACAACCAATATATATATGCAACCAACAATCAACATCTAGAACCTCTGTTCTCTGCTACTCATGATCTTGCAAAGATAAACCTTTCTGCAAAGTAAATCAAGAAAATGAAGCAAATTAAATAAGAGATGTAAATATTAAATTTCTTTAAAATTGTATTATATATCTAAATCAGGAAAGATCATTTTTTGGTTTCATGTCCCTTTAAGGATTAACCACATAAAATATAGAATTTAATAAATTACATGAATAAAGAGGAAAAATAAGATATTAATGACATTTTTTTATTATGATGTCATAAAACATAAAGAAATAAGATAAGTTTCAAAAAATCATATTGATAAATCAGCCCCATTGTAGCCATCTGACAAGGTGCCATAGTGCATCACAGTCCTGAGAGGGAGTTGACAAGGGCAAACACAGCCGCATTAGAGCCATCTGACAAGGTGCCATAGTGCATCACAGTCCTTGGAGGGAGTTGACAAGGGCAAACACAGCCCCATTAGAGCTATCTGACAAGGTGCCATAGTGCATCACAGTCCTTGGAGGGAGTTGACAAGGGCAAACACAGCCCCATTAGAGCCATCTGACAAGGTGCCATAGTGCATCACAATCCTTGGAGGGAGTTGACAAGGGCAAACACAGTCCCATTGGAGCCATCTGACAAGGTTCCATAGTGCATCACAGTCCTTGGAGGGAGTTGACAAGGGCAAACACAGCCCCATTGGAGCCATCTGACAAGGTGCCATAGTGCATCACAGTCCATGGAGGGAGTTGACAAGGGCAAACACAGCCCCATTGGAGCCATCTGATAAGATGACATAGTGCATCACAGTCCATGGAGGGAGTTGACAAGGGCAAACACAGCCCCATTGGAGCCATCTGACAAGGTGCCATAGTGCATCACAGTCCATGGAGGGAGTTGACAAGGGCAAACACAGCCCCATTGGAGCCATCTGACAAGGTGCCATATTGTATCACAGTCCATGGAGGGAGTTGACAAGGGCAAAGGCCAGCACAGCCCTTAGTATAAATCTGACAAGGTGAAAAAGTGCACAACAACAAAGTGAAAACTGGACAAATGGCAACAATAAAATGCAAAAAACAAAATAACATGTGGATGGAAGATTCATATCTGCGCCCTCTGACCATCTCCGGATCCTCCACTTATGGGGCATCAGCATCACCCTCATCGTCCTGTGCATTTCCAGCTGCAGGTTCAGGCCTTGTGCGTTCTAGAAGCAAGCTAAGAATCCGCAGCTGGATATGCATGGTGTCATGCATCCTTCCCAGCAACTGAGTGTTACTCAGCATGGTCTGCTCTATGCGTGCTAGAGCCTCGAGCGTTAACCATGCTGAGTCACAACCTAAACAAAAATAAAAATTAATAATAATTACAGAACATAATAAAAAGAGAGCAAAGAGACATTGTAATAATTAAATTAAAAAGCAGTATAATTAAATATGCTATATAGAAGATTTATACATTAAATATGTTCTTCCAAGATAAACCATTAAGATATTAAGACAAATCAAAACACTATCAATCGTGACAAATATATTTTTTTGGTTTATGACACACTGTGAAAAGGGCAGTGATACTAAATCCAAAATATTGGCATATATACATAATAGATATCCAACATCTAGGCAATATCATTTAGATATTAGAAAATGTGGATGTTGAGTTACCAAAATGAAGATCGGAAACATTTACATTAATCAAATAAAGAAGATGTTTATCAAAAACATTTTCAAATCCAAATCAATTTATGTATAATTAGATCAGTATAATGTCCCTTTATGAAAGTATGTTATAATGTGGATTTGTAATGAGACTTACATCAGTGGGTGGGAAGGACAATCCGACACCCAGGACAATGAAGGTGGGGACTGGGGTAAAAGTCTTAAGGGTGAGGGAAGGGGGGAGGGATGGGGCGAGGTGGGGGTTTGGGCTGCCGCTCTGGGGGAGCCTGCACAGCTGGGGAGTCAGGGGCCTGGGGAGTTGGTGGCTGTGCAGGTGTGGGAGCTGGACGGGCGGCAAAACGGGGATAGCGGCGATGGGGGGCAAGGGCTATTTTTTTGGGAGGGACAGGACAGGAGGAGGAATGGGAAGGGCCGGGAGTGGGTTCTGGCTGGGGAAGGGCGGGAGGGGCTTCTGGCGTGGGAGGGGTGGGAGGGGCGGGAGGCTGATGCCCAGAAGTGGAAGGTCCATCTGAAATATATAACAAAAATATATAGACATACAGTATATGATATTAAAAAATAATATCTTTAAAGAAATCAAGATTCAACATTAGTTAAAGTCTGAATTCTTGTTCTCATAAAATATTGATACAAAGTCACAATAATGACTATGTTTTAAAGGGACACTGAACCCAATTTTTTTCTTTTGTGATTTAGATAGAGCATGCAATTTTAAGCAACTTTCTAATTTACTCCTATTATCAAATTTTCTTCATTCTCTTCATTCTCTGAATTGCATAATTTAACAAAAATGTATTTAATGATAACTTTAGCAATAAAATGTAACTTATTATTGGCTTAAATTTTAGCCAGGTCGTCAGTGAATTCAGCCAAGTGGTGTGTCCATTAAAATGGTCATGGGGAGAACACTTAAAGGGACACTGAACCCAATTTTTTTTCTTTTGGGATTCAGATAGAGCATGTAATTTTAAGCAACTTTCTAATTTACTCCTATTATCAAATTTTCTTCATTCTCTTGGTATCTTTATTTGAAATGCAAGAATGTAAGTTTTGATGCCGGCCCATTTTTGGTGAACAACCTGGGTTATTCTTGCTGATTGGTGGATAAATTCATCCACCAATTAACAAGTGCTTTTCATGGTTCTGAACCAAACAAATAGCTTAGATGCCTTCTTTTTCAAATAAAAATAGCAAGAGAACGAAGAAAAATTGATAATAGGAGTAAATTAGAAAGTTGCTTAAAATTGCATGCTCTATCTGAATAACTAAAGAAAAAAAATTGGGTTCAGTGTCCCTTTAAGTTATTGATTGATTAGAATCAAATATAATCACTAAGAAGATTTAATTGATCCTTTAAACTCTGAATGTTGACTGTTATTTTTCATGTAACATTTCATAAATACATTACAAATCATATTTCTCAAAGTCAACATTATGTGCTAATATTTTTGATTTGATAATACATTTGAGATTTAAATGCAATAGAGTTCTTTTAGACACATGCCCGTGGATTGATTTCCGAAAATCAAACAATTGAATAATATGGGAGTGTGTAATATTATTAAATTGAAATGGCCACTCCACCTAGCCTTTTAAACCAGGTAACACACTGTAGATACTACCATTCATATTATCCATTAATAATATACGCCTAGATTTAGAGTTCTGCGTTAGCCGTCAAAACCAGCGTTAGGGGCTCCTAGCGCTGGTTTTGGGCTACCGCTGGTATTTAGAGTCAGTCAGGAAAGGGTCTAACGCTCACTTTGCAGCCGCAACTTTTCCATACCGCAGATCCCCTTACGTCAATTGCGTATCCTATCTTTTCAATGGGATCTTTCTAACGCCGGTATTTAGAGTCTTGGCTGAAGTGAGCGTTAGAAATCTAAAGACAAGACTCCAGCCGCAGAGAAAAGCCAAGAGTTAAGAGCTCTCTGGGCTAACGCCGGTTCATAAGGATCTTAACTACTGTGCTCTAAAGTACACTAACACCCATAAACTACCTATGTACCCCTAAACCGAGGTCCCCCCACATCGCCGCCACTCTAATTTTTTTAACCCCTAATCTGCCGACCGCACACTGCCGCAACCTACATTATCCCTATGTACCCCTAATCTGCTGCCCCTAACACCGCCGACCCCTATATTATATTTATTAACCCCTAATCTGCCGCCCCCAACGCCGCCGCCACCTACCTACACTTATTAACCCCTAATCTGCCAACCGGACCTCACCGCTACTATAATAAAGTTATTAACCCCTAATCCGCCTCACCTCCGCCTCAAAAACCCTATAATAAATAGTATTAACCCCTAATCTGCCCTCCCTAACATCACCGACACCGAACTTCAAGTATTAACCCCTAATCTGCCGACCGGACCTCGCCGCTACTCTAATAAATGTATTAACCCCTAAAAATAAGTCTAACCCTAATCCTAACACCCCCCTAAGTTAAATATAATTTTTATCTAACAAAATAAATTATTTCTTATTAAATAAATTATTCCTATTTAAAGCTAAATACTTACCTGTAAAATAAACCCTAATATAGCTACAATATAAATAATAATTATATTGTAGCTATTTTAGGATTAATATTTATTTTACAGGCAACTTTGTATTTATTTTAACCAGGTACAATAGCTATTAAATAGTTAATAACTATTTAATAGCTACCTAGTTAAAATAATTACAAAATTACCTGTAAAATAAATCCTAACCTAAGTTACAATTAAACCTAACACTACACTATCAATAAATGAATTAAATAAAATACCCTACAATTATCTACAATTAAACCTAACACTACACTATCAATAAATTAATTACATACAAATACCTACAAATAAATACAATTAAATAAACTAACTAAAGTACAAAAAATAAAAAAAGAACTAAGTTACAAAAAATAAAAAAATAATTTACAAACATTATAAAAATATTACAACAATTTTAAGCTAATTGCACCTACTCTAAGCCCCCTAATAAAATAACAAAGCCCCCCAAAATAAAAAAATGCCCTACCCTATTCTAAAATAAAAATTGAAAAGCTCTTTTACCTTACCAGCCCTTAAAAGGGCCTTTTGCGGGGCATGCCCCAAAGAATTCTGCTCTTTTGCCTGTAAAAAAAAACATACAATACCCCCCCAACATTACAACCCACCACCCACATACCCCTAATCTAACCCAAACCCCCCTTAAATAAACCTAACACTAAGCCCCTGAAGATCTCCCTACCTTGTCTTCACCACGCCGGGTATCACCGATCCGTCCAGAAGAGGGTCCGAAGTCTTGATCCAAGCCCAAGCAGGGGCTGAAGAGGTCCATCATCTGGCTGAAGTCTTGATCCAAGCGGGGGCTGAAGAGGTCCATCATCCGGCTGAAGTCTTGATCCAAGCGGGGGCTGAAGAGGTCCATCATCCGGCTGAAGTATTGATCCAAGCGGGGGCTGAAGAGGTCCATCATCCGGCTGAAGTCTTCTATCAAGCGGCATCTTCAATCTTATTTCTTCCGGCTCCATCTTCATCCCGCCGACGTGGAACATCCATCCTGGCCGACGACTTCCCGACGAATGACGGTTCCTTTAAGGGACGTCATCCAAGATGGCGTCCCTCGAATTCCGATTGGCTGATAGGATTCTATCAGCCAATCGGAATTAAGGTAGGAAAAATCTGATTGGCTGATGGAATCAGCCAATCAGATTCAAGTTCAATCCGATTGGCTGATCCAATCAGCCAATCAGATTGAGCTTGCATTCTATTGGCTGATTGGAACAGCCAATAGAATGCAAGCTCAATCTGATTGGCTGATTGGATCAGCCAATCGGATTGAACTTGAATCTGATTGGCTGATTCCATATTAGGGGTTAATAATTTAATTTTAGTGTTTGCGATGCGGGAGGGCCTCGGTTTAGGGGTTAATAGGTAGTTTATGGGTGTTAGTTTACTTTTTAGCACTTTAGTTATGAGTTTTATGCTACGGCTTTGTAGTGTAAAACTCATAACTACTGACTTTAAAATGCGGTACGAATCTTGACGGGATAGGGTGTACCACTTACATTTTGGCCTCCCAGGACAAGCTCGTAATGCCGGCACTATGGAAGTCCCATTTAAAATATTCATTTTCAGAACATTGATTCGGCCAAGCCATGAGATCTTTTTAGAGAGCCATGATGATAAGTCTCTTATGATAGTCTTTTGGATAGGGAGGTAGTTTAACTTGAAGGTATTTTCTACTGAAGTGGTTAGCTCTATACCTAGGTAGTGTAGGGAGTGAGGACACCAAGTAAAAGGGATTAAAGTTTTAATTCTGGCTAGTGTCTGAGGATCCAGATTAATGTTTAGAACTTCCGATTTCGATGTATTAATGGAGAAATTTGATAGTGATTGGAATTTTTTAAATTCTTGTAATAAGGGGGGTATGGATGTTTCCAGGTTCGTAATAGTGAATAAGATATCATCTGCGAACAGCAAGATGGTATATGTGTGTGTGCCAATTTGAATTCCATTTATCAAAGGGTTCTGTCTAATTTTAGTGGCTAGGGATTCTATAAAGCAAGCAAAAAGGAGGGGGGAAAGAGGGCATCCTTGTCGTATGCCGTTTCGTATTACAAAGGGGTCAGATAATGTACCATTTATCAATAATTTATCGTTGGGATGAGTGTATAAGGCAAATATTCTGTTTAGTAATTTGGGGCCTAATCCCAAAGATTGTAGAGTAGCTTTTAGGAAGTCCCAGCCAACACGGTCAAAGGCCTTTTCTGCGTCAATAGATAGCAATATACCAGGTATATCTTTATCTTGTATATACTGGATAAGATTAAGGGCCCTGACCGTGTTGTCTTTTGCCTCTCTTTTTGGGACAAAACCCACCTGATCTTGATGTATGATATCTGGGAGGACCGTGTTCAATCTGTTGGCTAGGACCTTCGCATATATTTTCAAATCAGTGTTTATTAAGGAAATCGGGCGGTAATGAGAGGGGTGGTCTAGAGATTTTTTAGGTTTGGGGATGAGGATGATATGGGCTTCTAGAGAATTGGGGGAAAATTGTTATACTTCACCAATGTGATTAAAAAACTTAGTGATATGTGGGAGTAATTCTTCCTGTAGCGTCTTATAGTATAGGTTACTAAAACCGTCTGGTCCGGGTGATTTACCTGTTGGAAGGTCCTTAATCACGATTGTATTTCTGTAACTGATATGGGTACTTCTAATTGTTCTTTGGTCAGTAGTAAGGTGTCGCATATTAAGTGATGTTAGGTAGGTCTCTATGTCTTTTAGCCTATTTTCAGAGGACAGCGGATCCCTATCGAGATCTGTTTGTAGGTTGTATAAATTTTGGAAGTAATTTAAGAAGGTTTTGGAAATGGATTGTGTTGAACGGTGTGTTATATTGTTTTTATCAGTGATGCGTAGTATAAAATTTTTGTGCTTCTTAATTCTTAGGTATCTCGCCAGGGATCTACCAGGTTTATTTTGACCTTCATAATTCATTTGTTGGATTCGTAATGCCTGTCTTTTATGTTCTTTGTTTAACTGTGTTGCTAGTTTAGCTTTTTCAGATTGGATGTGTAATAATAGGTTGTGGTCAGTTGGGTTTTGTTTATGTTGGTTTTCTAGCGACTCTATAGTGGAAATAAAATTTGCTACTAGCTTGCGTCTCTGTTTGGTAATGGATGCCTTAATAGCAATAAGTTTGCCACGTATCACGCATTTGTGGGCTTCCCAGATTGACGTGGGAGAGGTCCCTTCTGTGTTATTAAGATTAAAATATTCTGATAGAGATTTGGTGATTTGTTGTAGGATGATAGGGTCTGTTAAAAGGTGATCATCCAATTTCCAGATGTAATCATGTATAGGTTTGGAGGGCAATCGGAGAGTACCTATGACCGATGCGTGGTCTGACCAAGTTATGGGGGTGATGTGGGAGGAAGTAAACAGAGAGAGCCCTGTAACATCAGTGAGAATATAATCTATTCTGGAATATTGTTTGTCTGGGTAAGAATAAAAGGTGTAGTCTTCCTTTACTGGGTGGAGTGTTCTCCATAGATCTATTGCAGTAAGTTTTTTCAGTGATGTTAGTGTCCGGGTTATTTGCGTCTGGGGAATCAAGGACAGGGCAGCAGAGCAGTCTATTAAGGGGTCTAAAGATATATTTAAGTCGCCACACATTATCAGTATTCCTTTTTGGTGTTCAAGAATAAGGTTTGATAGCTTTTTAATGAAAACTGATTGTTTAGAGTTGGGTGTATAAAAGGATACCAGTGTGACTGGTCTTCCATAAAGTAAACCCACTACAATAAGGTATCTGCCTAGTTTATCCCATGTGATATTAATTTCTTGGAAGGGTATATTTTTCCTGATCAAGATACCCATCCCATTTTTCTTTGAATTTGCGTGTGAAGCAAAGTAACAGGGGCCAAATTTAGTATTGAATGTGGTCGGTTCTCTGCCTTTACGGAAATTAGATTCTTGGAGAAATTTTAGGTCTGATTTGTGACTATTAAAGTCCCTTAATGCTTGAGATCTTTTTGCAGGTATGTTCAGACCTTGCGCATTAATAGATTGAATATTAAGTGAGTTAGAGGGTAGGTTTGTGTGGGGTTTGTCAGTCATTGTAACATGTCTTACCTCTAATAGGGCTTTTATATTCAAAGATATCAAGGCTTTGAGAAATGCTACTAATCCTGTCAGTTACTGGTAGTGACAGCATGAGGGCATAGTAAAGAAAAGAGAAAGAAGAAATAAAGAAAAACATAAACAATCAGGTATGTAAACAGTTATATACGACCTGTTATTGATCCCTGAGTAGTAGGTAAAGATTAACGTCTCTTTTCAGTCCCAAAACAAATGTTCATTTGGGAGGAGCCATCTTTGAGCGTCTTCTAGGTGCTTTGGTCCATGTCGAGTTTTGCTGTATAGAAGAGTGGGGTTGTTCTTTGTTTGCTTCTGTTGTGTCGTGAGCTGCTGGATTATCGAAAGCAAGATTGAGAATTTTGGATAAAGTGTCCAGGTCTTCTATATCTTTGTAGGTGATAGTTTTACCATCTTTATGTACCAACAGGCTGAAGGGAAACCCCAGCGAGGGAAACCCCAGCAGTATTTGATGTTGTGTTCTTGTAAGGTGGAGGTAATGAAGCAAAGGAATCTTCTTCTCTCAATTGTTGCAGGACATAGGTCTTGGAATATTTGAATGTTATGTCCTTGGTGTGTTATTGATTTTTTATTTCTTGCCTGCTTCCATATGATTTCCTTCTGGTGGTAGCTAACAAATTTCATAATAACATCCCTAGGCGGGTTAGGTGGAGAGGTTTTAGGCCTGAGTGCTCGGTGAGCCCGTTCAAATGAGGCCTTATTTAAGTCGAGAGAAGGTTCCAGTTGTTTAAACAGCTGTAACAGATAATCCAGTAAGTTATCCTGGGTAGCCTCTTCTGGTATTCCGCGGATCCGCAGATTACTGCGACGGCCGCGGTTGTAGAGATCTTCAAACTTCAGTTGTAAGGCATGAACAATGGCATCCTGGCAGTTTATATGTTGTGTGTTGTCGCTTACCACAGATTCTAAGTGCTCTTGGCCCTCTTCAATGTATCCGATTATTGAGTTCATGTCACTCATATCTTTTCTTAAAGAGGAAATTTCATTTTTTTTTTTTTTTTTTTTTTTTATATTTAAAGTTTTTATTGAGGTTGTGCAAAAAACAGTACAACATATATGAAACATCATATCCTTGCAGCATACATAAATGGTACATCTCCGTTTAACAACTTTTGCGCAGTTACAAAGACATAATTCTCCAAGTAAATAATCTTATAGAGAAAAAAACAAACAAACATTGGAACCTCTTTTCTTTTTCATAAGCTAAAATGAGCAATTTAAGTGGTCACATTAGGACCTATAGACTTAGAATAGCTTAGTAGTTGGTTTTTAAATGGTAGCAATAGTGAAAATATCATTTTGCGATATAACTAGCACTGTAAAATACTATATGTTAGTGTATTGAGCTAGATACCCGAGCAGTCTTGTTACGCTAGGCATAGAGGACAAGGTCAACTTTATATTATACTGCAAGGGTTATTAGTAAAAAACAAAACAACAAACAAACAAAAAAGACTATAGTTGGGGTGCGGCACAGGGCAGATAGGCCGCGTAGTTAGACCTCCTACAGAAGGAGGTTTATTATGGAGAGGGGGGGGGGAGGTGATAGAGTGAGTATAATAAATAAAATATATAGCTTAGGGACTAAGAAGCTCATTGTAGTTTAGGAGAGGGGGCGATTAAAGAAATGCGAGAGATAGGAAATGATAAGTAGACAGACTTTAGTGTTACAGGGCAACCTAGTCATACATAAAGTCTCATGAACATATTGGTTAAAAGGGGAAAAATAAGAGCGGACTGGTGACATATTAGATCAGTGGTGTATCTGGCATAACAAAGCTTAGTTCTAAACTTTACAGAGCCGGCATGAAACAGAAACAGAGAGCATATAAAGATACATGGCTAAACATCTATAAAAATTAGAAAAGTGAATTATTCCAGGAGTCATAGGTTAAGGGGGTCAAAAACATTAGGATGACTCCCTGTTAAAAGGAACATACAAGCTGACAACTTTAAGGCATGAATAAAATGTCATCAACATGTCCTAGAGCACCGCAATTTCTAACATTCACATGTGGCTCATTAAAACAGTCAAACAAGAAATGAAAAATAAGCATGCTTTTAGCATATTGAACTTCAGGGCAGTAAGACAACCAGTACTCTAGAGATTGAACCATATAACATTACAAGTGTAACTAGTCCAACATAAGCACAAAGGTCAGGAATACATCATTTTCGCATGCTCATGTATCAAGATCTATATCTGTATTGATCTATATAGGCACATCTAGGTATATGAGAGTTCTGACTTGACTATCATGCTCATAGTAATCTTAAATGCTAGGTACCTGCCATCTTTAAAAAAATAAAGCTATATGGGTCACATGCTGGCAGTACCTCAGTAAGTAGATTGTTGTTCCAATCCCATAACCTGCTGGAATGAATAAAGTTACACTTATATTGCGCACACACATATTGAAACAAGTGGGCTTTAAACTATAGCAAACGCTCCATAAAGGGCAATCACATAGAAGTGCATTGTAGTCCATATAGTGAGGAATATAGTTCCCAAACCTGCCGACACATTAAACGTTCAGTATTGTCACATTTGCTGATGTCCACTATGTTTACAGCATCATGGCATGCCCTATTAATTGCAGCTTTATCCGTCAGAAATTGTGTCAAGATGTCAGACCAAAGTATAGAAATTTCTGTTGCAGTGGGAAGACCATGTTACCAAGACTACTTAACCAATTCCGGCCCTCTCAGTGTAGGAATGAGGGCTCTCCTCAACCGCTTCAAAAGACTTATTCCAGAACAGACGGAGCAAGCACCGCTGTTCCCATGTGCGAAAGAGCTGGATAGGGAGGCAGTTAGTGCTAATGGCGTCAAGGCCTTTTACTTGCCCGGGAGATTCCTGACTCACAGCAGCCATCAAACCGGCTAAGCGGATGGAATCCTCCTCCATGTAGTGCTGCCGGACCGTGCTGGTAAGCAAGAGCTTAACGCTGATCTCCACAGCCTCCCGATATGTCCCGGATCCAGTAAATGTAGGGCTAGAGATATGAGAGGGAAGCTGGGGCCCCGAAGCATCCCCCCACTCAGTGTCTACCTCATTTTGATCCGGAGACTTTATTAGCAAGCTCTCGCGCTGCTCCTCCGATTCCCCAGCTCCATCTAGGGCGGCAGTAAGCTTGTTGTGGTGGTGAGTCAGTAGTTTGTTGATTTCAACAAATATCCCGTGAACAGCAGCCATAGTAACTGCGTGTCTATCGGTGTGAGAAAATGTCTGCCGCCTCTGTAGATACAGAGCAGGATTCCCAGGCGTAGTCCACAAGATTTAGCAGAAAATCTAAATTTTTTAGCTTCCAAGCAGTTATAGGAGTAGACCCACTATGGTATTAGTTCACGCTGTGCCAACAATTCATTTTTAAGTCATATTTAGGTAAAATTATGCAGGAGCTCTAAAGATCTGCGTCCTCTCCTGTGCTCTGTTGGCTCCGCCCCCGAAATTTCATTTTTAATAAAAGATTTCAAATCGGCTATATCGCTTTTTGAAGGAAGAGAAGCTATAGTCTATTGGATCTGTGACAGCTTATCTTGTGGGAGCAAGGGAAAGTCTTCAGAAGTATTAGGCTCCATTATTTGACTTAGTGAGGATGAGTCTGTTTTGCAAGGAGTTTCTCTTGTTCTAGGTTTGAAGAAAGAGTTAACCGGTGTTTTGTTGATGTTTGATGAAGTTCTGTTAGATCTAGCTGAGCTTCTTGTTGCCATGTGATATTAAGTAGGAAGTAGGGTTTGCCAAGCTAGAGTTTGCCTGCAATGGGATGATTACACTCTGGGGAGCTTATTTCTAAAGCATGAGGTTGATGTGTGTTAGTGTATACATCCAATGGTCACCAGGGACTTATAGTACAAAAGTCTTATTTGCAATTTCCCCCAGGTTAAGCGTATGTGATTAGGGTACAGCTCCAGCTGAAAATAATGTGGGGGCTATAAAACTTTAGTTTTCCATGTATTTGCGGTGCACCTTTATTTGTTAAGGCATTTGATATCTCCCTTTACATGTTTCCTGTGTTGTCAAATCGCTTCTTTCCAATGCTTCTTACTTATTTTTAACATTTGGAAAATTAAGTTGTTTGCGCTGTCTAGTGCCTGGGATTGTAATGTCCCATTTGAGATTATTGTAGTGTGTCCCCGGTTCCGTTTTTGATGAGATGCGGTGCAAGGATCAGGCTAGTTAATCTTACCCTCAAACTGATGTGGGTCGCAGTCGGATCACAGTCGCACTGTGAACCGATGTCCAAGGGAGACTATTTGTGGCAGCCGAGTAGTATGTGCTGTGTTAGGGTCTGGCTTACATCCAATATGGTGCCGTCCCGGCGCTCAGTGTCTTTGTAACTCGGGGAGAATTTCTTAAGTTCTTTACGTTTTCTTTACATGTCTAGGAGCCGTGGGAAGTTAGGAAGCCATCCGGGTAGTTTTTGGCTAGAAATGATCGGTAAACCTGTGCATAATAGGCCGCTGAGCAGGGAAAGGCCACAGAGCTAATTCACAGTGTGACCATGAACCTGCATGGCCACACCCCACCTCACTACTGCCCCCTTTCTATATCATGCAGCATGAACATATGCTTGGATTATTCTTTCATTTTTGTATGATTTGTAATTCATGACATCATGATGTCACATGCATATTCCAGCCCAAACCACAATAATCATTTTCTAATTGTACAGACAGTCATTGCTATTCATCTGAGTGCCTATATTCATACCATATCCTTATGTCATCATTATTTATAAATTCAAACCCACTTCTAAGCATATCTAAAACATAATCATGTTGAAATGTCTTGATTTGATTTCATGATGTATGAGATGTTAATATATTTTTCTTATATATTTCAGATGGAACCTCCACTTCTGGGCATCATTTTCCCACCCCTGCACAGGCCCCTGCGCCTTCCCAGGGCCCCTGCCCAGGCTCCTCTACAGGCCCCTGCCCCTTCCCAGGCCCCTCCACAGGCCCAAGCCCCTCCCCAAACAGAAGACCCTCCCAGCCCTTCCCATTTCCCCTGTCCTGTCCCTCTCAAAAAACGCCCCTTACCCCCCCTTCGCCGCTCTCCCCCTCTTTTTGCCCGTACAGCTCCCCCACCTGCCCAGCCCCTAACTCACCAGGCCCCTGACTCCCCAGCTGTACGGGCTACCCCAGAGCATCAGCCCATCCCTCCCCAGCCCAATCCCATCCCTTCCCCCTGTCCCAACCTTCATTGTCCTGAGTGTCGGATTGTCCTTCCTAGGCACAGCTTTAAGTATCATTCTAAATCAACATTATAAGATATTTAAAGGGACACTGAAGGCAAATTGTCTATCTATTGTGATTCAAATAGAGCATGCAATGTTAATCAACTTTATAATTTACTCCTCTTATCAAATTTTCTTCGTTCTCTTGCTATCTTTATTTAAAAAAAGAAAGACATCTAATTTTTTTAAATATTCTGAACTCTGCACATAACTTTTTTATTGGTGGATGAATTTGGTGGATGAATCAGCAGGGACAACCAAGGTTAATCACCAAAAATGCCCTGCCATATAAACTTACATTCTTGCATTTCAAATAAAGATAGCAAGAGAATGAATAAAATTTAATAATAGGAGTAAATTAAAAAGTTGATTAAAATGTCATGCTCTATCTGAATCACAAAATAAAATATTTTGGTTCAGTGTCCCTTTAATATGATATCACTCCATATAGCAATCACCACTACTTGGATACAACAATTGCAAATACATTTTCATACCTTATCTCTTCTATAACCCAGTGGGAGTGTAATTTCTTCTGCTTGCTATGTTTACACAGCTTGGCCTCAAGGCCAAAAGGTTTAAGGATAGGTGTATAAATAAACTATTTAAATTGCCAATGTAAGGACAATGGAAATCCTTTTACAAGATTTTATACACTCAAGCTGGAAAAGTGGATCATTGAAAAACAATTAAAGGGGAGAACATGTTTGAGTAAACTGTCCCTTTAATGGTTTATGTCTGAAAAACATATTTAATGTGTAAATAATCAATCTCGAAAATTTAATTTAACCCCTTAATGACCGCAGCACTTTTCCATTTTCTGTCCGTTTGGGACCAAGGCTATTTTTACATTTTTGCGGTGTTTGTGTTTAGCTGTAATTTTCCTCTTACTCATTTACTATACCCACACATATTATATACCGTTTTTCTCGCCATTAAATGGACTTTCAAAAGATACCATTATTTTCATCATATCTTATAATTTACAATAAAAATATTTATAAAATATGAGGAAAAAATGGAAAAAAACACACTTTTTCTAACTTTGACCCCCAAAATCTGTTACACATCTACAACCACCAATAAACACCCATGCTAAATAGTTTCTAAATTTTGTCCTGAGTTTAGAAATACCCAATGTTTACATGTTCTTTGCTTTTTTTGCAAGTTATAGGGCCATAAATACAAGTAGCACTTTGCTATTTCCAAACCACTTTTTTTCAAAATTAGCGCTAGTTACATTGGAACACTAATATCTTTCAGGAATCCCTGAATATCCATTGACATGTATATATATTTTTTTTCGAAGACATCCCAAAGTATTGATCTAGGCCCATTTTGGTATATTTCATGCCACCATTTCACCGCCAAATGCGATCAAATAAAAAAAATTGTTCACTTTTTCACAAATTTTTTCACAAACTTTAGGTTTCTCAACTTATGCAATTATAGCATAAATGGTTGTAAATGCTTCTCTGGGATCCCCTTTGTTCAGAAATAGCAGACATATATGGCTTTGGCTTTGCTTTTTGGTAATTAGAAGGCTGCTAAATGCCACTGCGCACAATACGTGTATTATGCCCAGCAGTGAAGGGGTTAATTAGGGAGCATGTAGGGAGCTTCTAGGGTTAATTTTAGCTTTAGTGTAGTGTAGTAGACAACCCCAAGTATTGATCTAGGCCCATTTTGGTATATTTCATGCCACTATTTCACCGCCAAATGCGATCAAATTAAAAAAAAACGTTAATTTTTTCACAATTTTAGGTTTCTCACTGAAATTATTTACAAACAGCTTGTGCAATTATGGCACAAATGGTTGTAAATGCTTCTCTGGGATGCCCTTTGTTCAGAAATAGCAGACATATATGACTTTGGCGTAGTTTTTTGGTAATTAGAAAGTCGCTAAATGCTGCTGCGCATCACACGTGTATTATGGCTAGCAGTGAAGGGGTTAATTAGGTAGTTTGTAGGGAGCTTGCAGGGTTAATTTTAGTTTTAGTGTAGAGATCAGCCTCCCACCTGACACATCCCGCCCCCTGATCCCTCCCAAACAGCTCCCTTCCCTCCCCCACCCCACAATTGTCTCCGCCATCTTAAGTACTGGCAGAAAGTCTGCCAGTACTAAAATAAAAGGTTTTTTTTTTTTAAAGAAAAAAAAAAAAGAAGCATATTTACATATGCTGTGTTTAGGATCCCCCCTTAGCCCCCAACCTCCCTGATCCCCCCCAAAACAGCTCTCTAAGCCTCCCCCTCTGCCTTATTGAGGGCCATCTTGGGTACTGGCAGCTGTCTGCCAGTACCCAGTTTGCACAATCAAATGTTTATTTTTATTTTTTTTTATTTTTTTTCTGTAGTGTAGCTTCCCCCCCCCCCCCCCACGGACCAACCCCCACCACCTAAATGACACCTAATGGGTTTTTTTATTACATTATAGGTCCCACTTTTATTTTGTTTTGGGACACATTTTTTCTGTAGTGTAGCTGTTCCCACCCGCTCCCTCCCCGTGCACGCGCCTGCCCCCTCGTGCACGTGCGCGCACCCCGGACTTCCCCGCCCACGATCCCGCCCCCCTCCACATGACCAGGGCCATCGATGGCCGCCACCCACCTCCCACACCGGCTCCCACCCACCAACGATACCGGCCATCGATGTCCGGTGCAGAGAGGGCCACAGAGTGGCTCTCTCTGCATGGGATGGCCATAAAAGGTTATTGCAGGATGCCTCCATATCGAGGCATCACTGCAATAACCGGAAAGCAGCTGGAAGCGAGCAGGATCGCTTCCAGCTGCTTTCCACACCGAGGACGTGCAGGGTACGTCCTCAGGTGTTAACTGCCTTTTTTCTGAGGACGTACCCTGCACGTCCTCGGTCATTAAGGGGTTAAAGAATTATTTATCTTTATTATTACAATGTATCTTTGCTCAATTTTTATTATGTTGTGTAATTATCATTAATATTTTTTTATTTATTTTAGGTTGTGACTGTTCCTGGGAAGGGTGCAGGACACCATGCATGCCCAGCTACAGGTTCAGCGTTCGACTCTACAACGTATGATGCATGTAGAGTCAACGCTTGAATCTGGAGCTGGACATGCACAGGACGATGAAGTTGATGCCCAATAAATGGAGGATCTGGAGATGCTCCAAGGGCACAGATAAGAATCTTCCGTCCACATGTTGCCGTTTTGTTTTTTGATGTTGCCAATTGGCCTTTTCTTGTTTATTGTTGTGCCTGTTGCACTCTTTTACCTTGTCAAATGGCTCCAATGTAGCTGTGTTGGCCCTTGTCAACTCCCTCCAAGGACTGTGATGCACTCTTTTACCTTGTCAAATGGCTCTAATGGGGCTGTGCTGGCCTTTGTCAACTCCCTCCAAGGACTGTGATGCACTGTTTTACCTTGTCAAATGGCTCCAATGGGGCAGTGCTGGCCTTTGTCAACTCCCTCCAAGGACTGTGATGCACTGTTTTACCTTGTCAAATGGCTCCAATGGGGCTGTGCGGGCCTTTGTCAACTCCCTCCAAGGACTGTGATACACTCTTTTACCTTGTCAAATGGCTCCAATGGGGCTGTGTTGGCCCTTGTCAACTCCCTCCAAGGACTGTGATGCACTCTTTTACCTTGTCAAATGGCTCCAATGGGGCTGTGTTGGCCCTTGTCAACTCCCTCCAAGGACAGTGATGCACTGTTTTACCTTGTCAAATGGTTCCAATGGGGCTGTGTTGGCCCTTGTCAACTCCCTCTAAGGACTGTGATGCACTCTCTTACCTTGTCAAATGGCTCCAATGGGGCTGTGTTGGCCCTTGTCAACTCCCTCCAAGGACTGTGATGCACTCTTTTACCTTGTCAAATGGCTCCAATGGGGCTGTGTTTGCCCTTGTCAACTCCCTCCAAGGACTGTGATGCACTCTTTTACCTTGTCAAATGGCTCCAATGGGGCTGTGCTGGCCTTTGTTGCACTCTTTTACCTTGTCAAATGGCTCCAATATAGCTGTGTTGGCCCTTGTCAACTCCCTCCAAGGACTGTGATGCACTCTTTTACCTTGTCAAATGGCTCCAATGGGGCTGTGCTGGCCTTTGTCAACTCCCTCCAAGGACTGTGATGCACTGTTTTACCTTGTCAAATGGTTTCAATGGGGCTGTGCTGGCCTTTGTCAACTCCCTCCAAGGACTGTGATGCACTGTTTTACCTTGTCAAATGGTTCCAATGGGGCTGTGCTGGCCTTTGTCAACTCCCTCCAAGGACTGTGATGCACTCTTTTACCTTGTCAAATGGCTCCAATGGGGCTGTGTTGGCCCTTGTCAACTCCCTCCAAGGACTGTGATGCACTCTTTTACCTTGTCAAATGGCTCCAATGGGGCTGTGTTGGCCCTTGTCAACTCCCTCCAAGGTCAGTGATGCACTGTTTTACCTTGTCAAATGGTTCCAATGGGGCTGTGTTGGCCCTTGTCAACTCCCTCCAAGGACTGTGATGCACTCTTTTACCTTGTCAAATGGCTCCAATGGGGCTGTGTTGGCCCTTGTCAACTCCCTCCAAGGACTGTGATGCACTCTTTTACCTTGTCAAATGGCTCCAATGGGGCTGTGTTGGCCCTTGTCAATTCCCTCCAAGGACTGTGATGCACTCTTTTACCTTGTCAAATGGCTCCAATGGGGCTGTGCTGGCCTTTGTTGGCCCTTGTCAACTCCCTCCAAGGACTGTGGTGCACTATTTTACCTTGTCAGATGGCTCCAATGTTTCAGATTTTTCAACATGTTTTTTGTCAACGTTATCTTATTTCTTTATGTTTTATGACATAATAATAAAATACGTCATTCCACTATTCTTTGTCCTCTTTATTCATGTCATTGATTTAAATCTATAGTTTATGTGGTTAATCCTTAAAGGGACCTGAAACCAAATAATGGTCTTTCCTGATTCATAAATATAATACAATTGTAAATGACTTTAATATTTACATCTACAATTTAATTTTATTCATTTTCTTGATATACTTTTCATCAAGGTTTATCTTTTCAAGATTAAGATTAGCATAGGAATGAATTTATCTCTCTCTCTCTCTCTCTCTCTCTATATATATATATATATATATATATATATATATATATATATATATATATATATATATATATATATATATATATATTATTTTCACATCCATGTGTTCATCTGTAAACTATTTGTGAATTGATGCACCTTTAAAAAATTATCCCAGGATTGATACAATGAGATAATTTATTTAAATGTATTATTATTATTATTTTCTTCTGTTAAGTGTGATCAGTCCACGGGTCATCATTACTTCTGGGATATTACTCCTCCCCAACAGGAAGTGCAAGAGGATTCACCCAGCAGAGCTGCATATAGCTCCTCCCCTCTACGTCACTCCCAGTCATTCTCTTGCACCCAACGACTAGATAGGATGTGTGAGAGGACTATGGTGATTATACTTAGTTTTATATCTTCAATCAAAAGTTTGTTATTTTAAAATAGCACCGGAGTGTGTTATTACCTCTCTGGCAGAGTTTGAAGAAGAATCTACCAGAGTTTTGCTATGATTTTAGCCGGAGTAGTTAAGATCATATTGCTGTTCTCGGCCATCTGAGGAGTGAGGTAAACTTCAGATCAGGGGACAGCGGGCAGATGAATCTGCATAGAGGTATGTAGCAGTTTTTATTTTCTGACAATGGAATTGATGAGAAAATCCTGCCATACCGATATAATGTCATGTATGTATACTTTACACTTCAGTATTCTGGGGAATGGTACTTCACTAGAATTACACTGTAAGAAATACATAAAGCTGTTTAATAACTAGAGATTATGTTTAACGTTTTTGCTGGAATGTAAAATCGTTTTCATTTGCTGAGGTACTGTGTGAATAAATGTTTGGGCACTATTTTTCCACTTGGCAGTTGCTTAATCTGTTTTCTGACAGTTTCTGTTCTCCCTCACTGCTGTGTGTGAGGGGGAGGGGCCGTTTTTTGGCGCTTTTACTATGCATCAAATATTTCAGTCAGCAACTCATTGTATTCCCTGCATGATCCGGTTCATCTCTACAGAGCTCAGGGGTCTTCAAAACTTATTTTGAGGGAGGTAATTTCTCTCAGCAGAGCTGTGAGAATTATAGTTTGACTGAGATAAAAAACGTTTATTCTGTAATTTGTTTCCTGCTTTCAGAATTTGTTATCTTTGCTAATGGGATTAAACCTTTGCTAAAGTTGTGTTGTTTACAAGGATTGAGGCTATAACTGTTTCAATTTATTAATTTTCAACTGTCATAGATCTTCTGTGCTTCTTAAAGGCACAGTACGTTTTAATATTATTCTAATTGAATTGTATTTCCAAGTTGCAAGTTTATTTGCTAGTGTGTTAAACATGTCTGATTCAGAGGATGATACCTGTGTCATTTGTTGCAATGCCAAAGTGGAGCCCAATAGAAATTTATGTACTAACTGTATTGATGCTACTTTAAATAAAAGTCAATCTGTACAAATTGAACAAATTTCACCAAACAACGAGGGGAGAGTTATGCCGACTAACTCGCCTCACGTGTCAGTACCTACATCTCCCGCTCAGAGGGAGGTGCGTGATATTGTAGCGCCGAGTACATCTGGGCGGCCATTACAAATCACATTACAGGATATGGCTACTGTTATGACTGAGGTTTTGGCTAAATTACCAGAACTAAGAGGTAAGCGTGATCACTCTGGGGTGAGAACAGAGTGCGCTGATAATATTAGGGCCATGTCAGACACTGCGTCACAGGTGGCAGAACATGAGGACGGAGAACTTCATTCTGTGGGTGACGGTTCTGATCCAAACAGACTGGATTCAGATATTTCAAATTTTAAATTTAAACTGGAAAACCTCCGTGTATTACTAGGGGAGGTGTTAGCGGCTCTAAATGATTGTAACACAGTTGCAATACCAGAGAAAATGTGTAGGTTGGATAAATATTTTGCGGTACCGACGAGTACTGAGGTTTTTCCTATACCTAAGAGACTTACTGAAATTGTTACTAAGGAGTGGGATAGACCCGGTGTGCCGTTCTCACCCCCTCCGATATTTAGAAAAATGTTTCCAATAGACGCCACCACAAGGGACTTATGGCAAACGGTCCCTAAGGTGGAGGGAGCAGTTTCTACCTTAGCTAAGCGTACCACTATCCCGGTGGAGGATAGCTGTGCTTTTTCAGATCCAATGGATAAAAAGTTAGAGGGTTACCTTAAGAAAATGTTTGTTCAACAAGGTTTTATATTGCAACCCCTTGCATGCATTGCGCCGATCACGGCTGCAGCGGCATTCTGGATTGAGTCTCTGGAAGAGAACATTGGTTCAGCTACTCTGGACGACATTACGGACAGGCTTAGAGTCCTTAAACTAGCTAATTCATTCATTTCGGAGGCCGTAGTACATCTTACTAAACTTACGGCGAAGAATTCAGGATTCGCCATTCAGGCACGCAGGGCGCTGTGGCTAAAATCCTGGTCAGCTGATGTTACTTCTAAGTCTAAATTGCTTAATATACCTTTCAAAGGGCAGACCTTATTCGGGCCCGGGTTGAAAGAGATTATCGCTGACATTACAGGAGGTAAAGGCCATGCCCTGCCTCAGGACAAAGCCAAAGCCAAGACTAGACAGTCTAATTTTCGTTCCTTTCGTAATTTCAAAGCAGGAGCAGCATCAACTTCCTCTGCACCAAAACAGGAAGGAGCTGTTGCTCGCTACAGACAAGGCTGGAAACCTAACCAGTCCTGGAACAAGGGCAAGCAGACTAGGAAACCTGCTGCTGCCCCTAAAACAGCATGAATTGAGGGCCCCCGATCCGGGATCGGATCTAGTGGGGGGCAGACTTTCTCTCTTCGCCCAGGCTTGGGCAAGAGATGTTCAGGATCCCTGGGCGCTAGAGATAATATCTCAGGGATACCTTCTGGACTTCAAATACTCTCCTCCAAGAGAGAGATTTCATCTGTCAAGATTGTCAACAATCCAGACAAAGAAAGAGGCGTTTCTACGCTGCGTACAAGAGCTCTTGTTAATGGGAGTAATCCATCCAGTTCCACGATCGGAACAGGGACAGGGGTTTTACTCAAATCTGTTTGTGGTTCCCAAAAAAGAGGGAACTTTCAGACCAATCCTGGACTTAAAGATCCTAAACAAATTCCTAAGAGTTCCATCGTTCAAGATGGAGACTATTCGGACAATTTTACCTATGATCCAAGAGGGTCAGTACATGACCACTGTAGATTTAAAAGATGCTTACCTTCACATACCGATTCACAAAGATCATTATCGGTACCTAAGGTTTGCCTTCCTAGACAGGCATTACCAGTTTGTGGCTCTTCCATTCGGATTGGCTACAGCTCCAAGAATCTTCACAAAGGTTCTGGGTGCTCTTCTGGCGGTACTAAGACCGCGGGGAATCTCGGTAGCTCCATACCTAGACGACATTCTGATACAAGCTTCAAGCTTTCAAACTGCCAAGTCTCATACAGAGTTAGTGCTGGAATTTCTAAGGTCACATGGATGGAAGGTGAACGAAAAGAAAAGTTCACTCGTTCCACTCACAAGAGTTCCCTTCCTGGGGACTCTTAAAGATTCTGTAGAAATGAAGATTTACCTGACAGAGGACAGGCTAACAAGACTTCAAAGTGCTTGCCGCACCCTTCATTCCATTCAACACCCGTCAGTGGCTCAATGCATGGAGGTAATCGGCTTAATGGTAGCGGCAATGGACATAGTACCCTTTGCACGCTTACACCTCAGACCACTGCAACTGTGCATGCTAAGTCAGTGGAATGGGGATTACTCAGACTTATCCCCTTCTCTGAATCTGGATCAAGAGACGAGAAATTCTCTTCTATGGTGGCTTTCTCGGCCACATCTGTCCAGGGGGATGCCATTCAGCAGACCAGACTGGACAATTGTAACAACAGACGCCAGCCTTCTAGGTTGGGGGGCCGTCTGGAATTCTCTGAAGGCTCAGGGACAATGGAGTCAGGAGGAGAGTCTCCTGCCAATAAACATTCTGGAATTGAGAGCAGTTCTCAATGCCCTCCTGGCTTGGCCCCAGTTGACAACTCGGGGGTTCATCAGGTTTCAGTCGGACAACATCACGACTGTAGCTTACATCAACCATCAGGGAGGGACAAGAAGCTCCCTAGCTATGATGGAAGTATCAAAGATAATTCGCTGGGCAGAGTCTCACTCTTGCCACCTGTCAGCAATCCACATCCCGGGAGTGGAGAACTGGGAGGCGGATTTCTTAAGTCGTCAGACTTTTCATCCGGGGGAGTGGGAACTTCATCCGGAGGTCTTTGCCCAAATACTTCGACGTTGGGGCAAACCAGAGATAGATCTCATGGCGTCTCGACAGAACGCCAAGCTTCCTCGTTACGGGTCCAGATCCAGGGATCCAGGAGCAGTCCTGATAGATGCTCTGACAGCACCTTGGGACTTCAGGATGGCTTACGTGTTTCCACCCTTCCCGTTGCTTCCTCGATTGATTGCCAGAATCAAACAAGAGAGAGCATCAGTGATTCTAATAGCACCTGCGTGGCCACGCAGGACTTGGTATGCAGACCTGGTGGACATGTCATCCTGTCCACCTTGGTCTCTACCTCTGAAACAGGACCTTCTGATACAGGGTCCCTTCAAACATCAAAATCTAACTTCTCTGAAGCTGACTGCTTGGAAATTGAACGCTTGATTTTATCAAGACGTGGATTTTCTGAGTCAGTTATTGATACCTTAATACAGGCTAGGAAACCTGTTACCAGAAAGATTTACCATAAGATATGGCGTAAATACCTATATTGGTGTGAATCCAAAGGTTACTCTTGGAGTAAGGTTAGGATTCCTAGGATATTGTCTTTTCTACAAGAAGGTTTAGAAAAGGGTTTATCTGCTAGTTCATTAAAGGGACAGATCTCAGCTCTGTCCATTCTGTTACACAAACGTCTGTCAGAAGTTCCTGAAGTCCAGGCTTTTTGTCAGGCTTTGGCCAGAATTAAGCCTGTGTTTAAAACTGTTGCTCCACCATGGAGTTTAAACCTTGTTCTTAATGTTTTACAGGGCGTTCCGTTTGAACCCCTTCATTCCATTGATATAAAGTTGTTATCTTGGAAAGTTCTATTTTTAATGGCTATTTCCTCGGCTCGAAGAGTCTCTGAATTATCAGCCTTACATTGTGATTCTCCTTATTTGATTTTTCATTCGGATAAGGTAGTCCTGCGTACTAAACCTGGGTTCTTACCTAAGGTAGTTACTAACAGGAATATCAATCAAGAGATTGTTGTTCCTTCTTTATGCCCAAATCCTTCTTCAAAGAAGGAACGTCTACTGCACAACCTGGATGTAGTCCGTGCTCTAAAATTTTACTTACAGGCAACTAAGGAATTTCGACAAACGTCTTCTCTGTTTGTCATTTACTCTGGGCAGAGGAGAGGTCAAAAAGCTTCCGCTACCTCTCTTTCTTTTTGGCTTCGTAGCATAATTCGTTTAGCTTATGAGACTGCTGGACAGCAGCCTCCTGAAAGAATTACAGCTCATTCTACTAGAGCTGTGGCTTCCACTTGGGCCTTCAAGAATGAGGCCTCTGTTGAACAGATTTGCAAGGCTGCAACTTGGTCTTCGCTTCATACTTTTTCCAAATTTTACAAATTTGACACTTTTGCTTCATCGGAGGCTATTTTTGGGAGAAAGGTTCTTCAGGCAGTGGTTCCTTCTGTATAAAGAGCCTGCCTATCCCTCCCGTCATCCGTGTACTTTTGCTTTGGTATTGGTATCCCAGAAGTAATGATGACCCGTGGACTGATCACACTTAACAGAAGAAAACATAATTTATGCTTACATGATAAATTCCTTTCTTCTGTAGTGTGATCAGTCCACGGCCCGCCCTGTTTTTGAGGCAGGTAAATATTTTTTAATTTATACTCCAGTCACCACTTCACCCTTGGCTTTTCCTTTCTCGTTGGTCCTTGGTCGAATGACTGGGAGTGACGTAGAGGGGAGGAGCTATATGCAGCTCTGCTGGGTGAATCCTCTTGCACTTCCTGTTGGGGAGGAGTAATATCCCAGAAGTAATGATGACCCGTGGACTGATCACACTACAGAAGAAAGGAATTTATCAGGTAAGCATAAATTATGTTATTATTATTATTATTATACTTTATTTATGAAGCGCCATCATATTCCGCAGCGCTGTCCATGGATACAGATCATTTAAATAAAACAGTAGTATAAAACTTCTAAGACTAAGAGACAGGATAGAATTTACAAACACATACAGGAGGAATCAAGGATCCTATTCCCGTGGGAACTTACAATCTAGAAGGGTAGGAGGTTGGGAAACATGAGGTGAGGACTGCAAGAGTGAGAAGGATGTTAATGCAGAGTTAGAGGAGGGAAATGTTGTTAGGTAAAAGGAATATTATTGAGTTGGGTGGTAGGCTTCTCTGAACAGAAAAGTCTTCAGAGAGCATTTAAAGGAAGAAAGATTAGGGCAAAGCCTGACAGCACGAGGGAGAGTGTTCCAGAGGGTAGGTGCTGCACGACAGAAGTCCTGCAGTCTAGCATGAGAGGAGGTGATAGTCGCAGAAGCAAGGAGCAGGTCATTGTTGGATCTTAGTAAGCGCACTGGAGTATACTTTTGATTAGAGAGGATAGGTAGAGGGGAGCGGAGTTGGTGAGTGCTTTGTATGCAAGGGTGAGAATTTTGAATTTAATTCTGCTGTGTATGGGGAGACAATGAAGGGACTCACAGAGAGGTGCATCAGATACAGAGCGGCGGGAAAGGTGGATCAGTCTGGCAGAGGCATTTAAGATGGATTGAAGAGGGGAGAGGCAGGAAAGAGGAAGGCCAGTAAGTAGGTTATTGCAGTAGTCAAGTCGGGAAATAACAAGGGAGTGTATTATTTGCTTTGTGGTGTTAGCGCACAGAAAAGGTTGAATCTTGGAAATGTTGCGTAGATGGTTGTGGCAGGATGTAGAAAGTGATTGGATATGGGGGGTGAAGGATAGATTTGAGTCAAGTGTAACTCCGAGGCAGCGGACTTGGGGCGATGGTGAAATGGTGATGCCGTCAACAGGGATAGAGAAGTCACAGGTTGGCGTAGAGCTTGAGGGGGGGATAAGAAGGAGCTTAGTCTTGGACATGTTAATCTTTAGGTGGTGAGAGGCCATCCAGGAAGAAATACCAGATAAGCAGTTGCTGACATGAGAAAGGACAGAGGGAGAGAGAGCAGGGGTGGAGAGGTAGATCTGGGTGTCATCAGCATAGAGGTGATATTTGAAGCCATAACTGTTGATAAGTTTACCCAGTGAAGAAGTATAAATGGAGAAGAGTAGAGGACCCAGAACAGATCCTTGAGGTACTCCAACAGACAGAGGCATTAGAGAGGAGGAGTCATTGGCAAATGACAGAGAAAAAGACCTGTGAGAAAGATAAGAGTGAATCCAGGAAAGAGCAGTGCCACAGAGGCCAAAAGAGCTAAGGGTCTGTAGGAGGAGGGGGTGGTCAACTGTGTCGAAGGCAGCTGAGAGGTCAAGTAGAATGAGTATGGAGTAGTGGCCTATATTTTTAGCAGTGAGAAGATCGTTCGTAACCCTGGTAAGGGCAGTCTCAGTTGAGTGTTTGGGGTGGATTCCGGATTGCAGGGGGTCAAGCAAGGAGTTGGCGGACAGGAAGTGGGTTAGGCGATTATAAACTAGTTTTTCAAGGAGTTTTTATGTCAGTGGCAGCAGTGATATTGGGCGGTAGCTTTCAGGTGAATTAGGGTCAAGGGAGGGTTTTTTGAGTATGGGAGTGACTATTGCATGTTTGAAAGAAGATGGGAATGAGCCGGTAGAAAGAGATAGGTTGAAGATGTGGGTAAGAGCAGGAATGAGGGTAGAAGATAGGGAGGGTATTAGATGGGAAGGTATAGGGTCGAGTGGGCAGGTAGTGAGGTGTGAGGAAGATAGCAAGGAGGAAACTTCATTCTCAGTGGCTGGATGGAGGATGCAGAGGGTGGCAGAGGGAGTTGCAGGGCCTGTTGATGGAGTATTGCAGGTTGACGTTGGGATGTTGCTCCGGATAGAATTTGTTTTGTTTCAAAAGTAGTCTGCCAAGTCTTGAGCACTAAAGACAGATGAGGGGGGTGGAGCAGGAGGGTAGAGAAGAGAGTTAAAGGTGGAGAAGAGTCATTTAGGGTTTGAAGAAAGAGTAGATATAAGGGAGGAGAGGTAGGTTTGCTTGGCTAAGTGAAGGGCACAAGTGTATGAATGAAGCATAAACTTATAGTGTATGAAGTCAGATTCAGAGTGAGTTTTCCTCCAGACATGCTCAGCAGTACGGGAGCATTTTTGCAAATAGCGTGTTTGCTGAGAGTGCCAGGGCTGCAACTGACGGCGTGATGTTTTGCGCAGCTGGGGAGGGGCAAGTGTGTCTAGTGCAGAGGAGAGAATTTGTTATAGTGGGATGTTGCGAGATCAGGGCAGGTTATAGTGGAAGTGTGAGGGAGGAGATCTTGAATATTTTTTGAAAATTGGAGCGGATCCACAGCATGCAGATTTCTACAGCTGCGGGGGCGGGATGGGGGAGTTGGTTTAGCTGTTGCATTAATATTATAGGTGACCAGGTGATGGTCTGTGATGGGAAAAGGGTGACAGGTGAGGTGAGATATAGAACGGTGGATTGTGAGAGACCGAAGGAGGATGTAAGTGAAAGAAGTTTAGAGGCAGCAGGGGCAGATGGGTTGTCAATGGGAATGTTGAAGTCCCCAAGGATTATGGTTGGTATATTTGTAGAGAGAAAGTGAGGAAGCCAGGCGTCAAAGTTGTCAAGGAAATGGGAGGTAGGTCCGGGAGGGCGATAGATGACTGCCACTTTGAGAGAGAGGGGGGAGAACAGGTGAATACAGTGGACTTCAAAGGAAGAGAAGGAGAGAGATGGGATTGATGGTAGGTACTGATAAGTGCAAGAGGGGGAGAGCAGGATCCCAACACCACCGCCACGTTTATCACCTGGCCTAGGGATATGGCTAAAGTGAAGACCACCATGTGTGAGAGCAGCAGTGGAAACTGTGTCGGAAGGAGATAGCCAGGTTTCGGTAATTGCTAAAAGGGTGAAAGAATTTGAAATAAACAGGTCATGAATGGTTGTAAGTTTATTGCAGACAGAGCGAGAGTTCCATAGTGTGCAAGTGAAAGGAGTGTGTTCGTATGGGATGCATTTGATCGAGATGAGGTTATGTGTGTTGCTTTTATTAAAGTTACTATAAGGAGTGCGTGATTGGGTAATGGTGGGAATGAGTGTGGGCCCAGGATTTGGAGAGATGTCACCTGATGCTAATAGCAGCAAGATGGAAAGTAAGAGTAGGCGATAATGAGATTTATAGCAGTGGGGGCATTTCTGTGAGGTGGTGCAGTTTAGTGACATAGATTTTAAAATAGAAAGTAGTTCATGAGAGCTAAGGTAAGGAGAGGAAAGGAGAGAGGGGCCAATATAAACTGCCTGTGGAGAAGGGTAAGGTATGAGCATGTGAGCATGCCTCTGGAGTAGGCATGAGGCTGTTAAAAGGAAAAGTAGTTCTGAAAACATAGCAGAATTTCAAGAGTAAAATTTTTGTTTTAAATAGAAAATATTTAACTTGCCTCAAATCTTCTTCAAATATTGTTCAATTCTTGACTAATTCTTAGCACTGCCACTTAAAGATGTCACTTAGAGAGATGGCAGCTAAGAGATGGTATTCTCTGCAAATGCTAAACCCTGCAAATGCTTTCCCTAAAGCTGATCTTAAATATATATAATTTATAATTTTATGTAAATAGTATCCTCTCTGTGAATCCTGAAACTGAATTGTTTGTATTTCATGTCCCTTTAAGTGATGCTGAGCACAATTGTTAAAGGGACACTGTACCCAAAAATTTAATTTCATGATTCAGATTGAGCATGAAATTTTATGCAAATTTCGAATTTACTCCTATTATCAAATTTTCTTCATTCTCTTGGTATCTTTATTTGAAATGCAAGAATGTAAGTTTAGATGCTGGCCCATTTTTGGTGAACAACCTAGGTTGTCCTTGCTGATTGGTGGATAAATTCATCCACCAATAAAAAAGTGCTGTCCAGAGTACTGAAACCAAAAAAAAAAAAGCTTAGATGCCTTCTTTTTCGAAAAATGATAGCAAGAGAACGAAGAAAAATTGATAATAGGAGTAAATTAGAAAGTTGCTTCAAATTGCATGCTCTTTCTGAATTACAAATGAACAAATTTGGGTTCAGTGTCCCTTTAAGGAATGGATATGCATTTGTAATGCGTTTTTGTCCTTTTTACATGAACATGGACATCTAATCTTTTTTTAAAAAAAACTATTTGAATGTTGACAGCACATGTATTCCAATTTCACTTATATCTTATTGTAGTAGTGTAACAAAATCAATCACTGTTTGTAATGTGCATATTTTAGATGATGAATATCTTTCTCTTATTAATGTTTATATTTAATTATGCAACAATATATGGCCATAGATAGGCTGACCATATTTAAACTTGAAGAAGTGACACGTTTGATCAATACATGTGTCATTATTGTTATTCCCAAAAAATATAAACATATCTGAAAACATCAATGACATATGTATTTCTCATGTGTTCCTTTTAAATGTTAAAGATGGACACCATAGCTATAGGTAACATATAATATATAACACATCCCTATTTTCCTAATGCATCTCCTAGCATTATAAAGCAGTTAAAGGGACATGAAACACAACAATACAAAGATTTACATTTTTTTTAAATGTATTTCAATTTGCAATGTCGTACATAATTGTGTAACCTAAAATGTTGTTTTCATGTCTATTTAAACCATGCTGCTTGCAAAAAAGTTTAGTTAATAATCCTCTGCTTCTACTGAAATATCTCTTTATTTTCAATAATGGATTCTATTTCATATATCACAGTATTACGTTATCTAGCGTGACATTGATAGCTAGCAATATAGCACAAACTAGTTTATAAAATATAAATACGTTTCTTATTAATATGCCAAGCTGTCAAATGAGTCCTTGTATTGGCTGACGTTTTTACTCGATCAAGGATGCGCCATGTTGCTTAAGACGTCACCTGCCAGGCTGTCCAATGAGTCTTTGTATTAGCTGATGTTTTTACGCGATCAAGAATGCGCATTTTATTGTATGACTTTTAACGCGATCAAGGATGCGCCTTTGATTGGCTGACGTTTTTACGCAATCAAGGATGCGCATTTTATTGTATGACGTTTTTACGCGATCAAGGATGCGCCTTTGATTGGCTGACGTTTTTACGCGATCAAGGATGCGCCTTTGATTGGATGGCGTTTTTACGCGACCAACGATGCGCCATGTTAATTGAGACGACACATGCCAAGGTTGAAAAACCGTCTGATTGGATTACGTAGTCCCGCAATATTTGAATTTGCACATAACCCACGTTTGTGAATGAGAAGCCAAGTTTAAAACCATGGCGAGTATGGATTGTGTGAATCATGTACATTGTTGACCCATAGCTGATAAAGAACACAACATTCTCTTTTGATGGCTGTCTCGTTGAATAAATGAATGAAAGCAAAATGTTTTCCTGCATAAGATATTTTGAGGCAAGTGCGAATCCATGGATATAGTCCATCTTGTTTAATATGTTTATCAACAATATGTTCCTTTATAGGAATAATGACTGTTTTGGTTATAATTTTCAACATATCGAATTCCGAAATATGCCCTATTGTATTTGAATCAAGTAATCAATATGCATTGACCTTTATCATATGCTAAATATATGAGATGCCTACTTTTTCAAGATGTTATGTCGTGGTATTTTTTCTTTAAGGGTCATTATACACTCATTTTTATAACACATATGTTTTTTCTATCTATTTATATTTTTTTCTTTTTTTAAAATAAATGTCTATTTTTGATGATGTTTAAATAACATTGCAGTGATTTTCTGACTCCTCCCCAAGCCTCAAAGTTTGATGTGAGTACCATCAGCTACCTTCTCCAGCTTGCTCCTGTTTGTGTAAAGGGTCTTTTCATATTCAAATGAAGGGGTATTGTCTTATTTCCCACTTGGAATGGGCTTTCCAGCTATCTTTTCAACATAGCTAAACATATTTTCTAAGTAAGTCTTTAAACCGTTTTCTCATGGATTTTGATATCAGTATGTGGTCATCTGGTTGTTTATAGTAGTATCTATTACATGCAGATGTCTGAAAATGATTGTATACTGTCTCTTTAATGTAAATGCTGAGTATTGTGTCATGTATGAGTTCCATATTGTTTAAGCTCCAAATATATTAGTGTGAGCATATATTTCTAAAGTAACTCATAAAAGGACCTGAAACCATATTCCTTCTAAATTAAATGTCTTACTTAACCCCTTAATGACCACAGCACTTTTCCATTTTCTGTCCGTTTGGGACCAAGGCTATTTTTACATTTTTGAGGTGTTTGTGTTTAGCTGTAATTTTCCTCTTACTCATTTACTGTACCCACACATATTATATACCGTTTTTCTCGCCATTAAATGGACTTTCTAAAGATACCATTATTTTCATCATATCTTATAATTTACTATAAAAAAAATTATAAAATATGAGGAAAAAATGGAAAAAAACACACTTTTTCTAACTTTGACCCCAAAAATCTGTTACACATCTACAACCACAAAAAACACCCATGCTAAATAGTTTCTAAATTTTGTCCTGAATTTAGAAATACCCAATGTTTACATGTTCTTTGCTTTTTTTGTAAACTATAGGGCCATAAATACAAGTAGCACTTTGCTATTTCCAAACCATTTCTTTTCAAAATTAGCGCTAGTTACATTAGAACACTGATATTTTTCAGGAATCTCTGAATATCCATTGACATGTATATATTTTTTTTTTAGTAGACAACCCAAAGTATTGATCTAGGCCCATTTTGGTATATTTCATGCCACCATTTCACCGCCAAATGCAATCAAATACAAAAAATCGTTCACTTTTCACAAATTTTTTCACAAACTTTTGGTTTCTAACTTAAATTATTTACAAACAGCTTGTGCAATTATGGCATAAATTGTTGTAAATTCTTATCTGGGATCCCCTTTGTTCAGAAATAGCAGACATATATGACTTTGGCGTTGCTTTTTGGTAATTAGAAGGCCGCTAAATGCCACTGCCTACCACACGTGTATTATGCCCAGCAGTGAAGGGGTTAATTAGGGAGCATGTAGGGAGCTTTTTGGGATAGTTTTAGCTTTAGTGTAGTGTAGTAGACAACCCCAAGTATTGATCTAGGCCAATTTTGGTATATTTTATGCCACCATTTCACCGCCAAATGCGATCAAATTAAAAAAAAAGTTAAATTTTTCTCAATTTTAGGTTTCTCACTGAAATTATTTACAAACAGCTTGTGCAATTATGGCACAAATGGTTGTAAATGCTTCTCTGGGATCCCCTTTGTTCAGAAATAGCAGACATATATGGCTTTGGCATTGCTTTTTGGTAATTAGAAGGCCTCTAAATGCCGCTGCGCATCACACGTGTATTATGGCTAGCAGTGAAGGGGTTAATTATGTAGCTTGTAGGGAGCTTGCAGGGTTAATTTTATCTTTAGTGTAGAGCTCAGCCTCCCACCTGAAACATCAGACCCCCTGATCCCTCCCAAACAGCTCTCTTCCCTCCCCCACCCCACAATTGTCCCCGCCATCTTAAGTACTGGCAGAAACTCTGCCAGTACTAAAATAAAAGGTATTTGGCCCTTTTTTTAAAAAAAAAAAAAAAAAAAGCATATTTACATATGCTGATGTGTATGATCCCCCCTTAGACCCCAACCTCACTGAACCCCCACCTAACAGCTCTCTAACCCTTCCCCTCTGCCTTAATGGGCGGCATCTTGGGTACTGGCAGCTGTCTGCCAGTACCCAGTTTTGCAAAAAATGTGCCTTTTTTTTTAAAAAAAAAGCCCTTTTCTGTAGTGTAGCTTTACCCCCCCCCACCAAGACCAACCCCCAACCCCTTCCAGATCTCTTAGATTATATTTTTAATATTTAAACTTTCTTATTTTTTTTTACTTTTAACTTTATGTTTTTCTGTAGTGTAGCGGTTCCCACCCGCTCCCGCCCCGTGCATGCGCCCGCCCACCAACCCCCGTGCACGCGCGCGCTCCTGTGCGCACCCCCGTGGGTCCCTCCCCCGATCCCGCCCCCCTCCACTCCATACAGAGCATCGATGGCCGCCCACCCGCCTCCCACGTAAGCTCCCACCCACCAACGATACCGGCCATCGATGTCCGGTGCAGAGAGGGCCACAGAGTGGCTCTCTCTGCATCGGATGGCCAAGGGGGGTTATTGCAGGATGCCTCGATATCGAGGCATCACTGCAATAACCGGAAAGCAGCTGGAAGCGAGCAGGATCGCTTCCAGCTGCTTTCCAGACCAAGGACGTACGCCACACGTCCTCGGTCATTAACTGTATTTTTTTTGAGGACGTGTGGCGTACGTCCTTGGTCGTTAAGGGGTTAAAAAAAATTCAAACACAATAATGTCTCTTTAAGAAAATAGACTTTATTTAACACGTCATTAGAAATCCTATTGCAATATTTTCTTGTTTGAACAAGTACATGTAGATATAATGAATTTAATGTTGAAAAAAACATTTTTTTTTTTATAAAATTATCTCAAACGTTTCTCACCAATTTATCATAGTTCTCTTGTTATTCTTAGTCGACAGCTAAACCTAGGAGGTTCATCGGCTCATTTCTTAGAGCTTGAAGAGTGCATGTAATCTGAATGAATTTTGACCACTAGAGGGCATTTTGTTCAAAATTTCATATAGAAAACATTGAGCTCATACAGCATAGTGACCCTGGATTGATCAGTGATTGGCTAAAATGTTGGTCTGTCAAAATAACATAAATAAGTGGTCATTTTTCAGAGGCATAGATACAAGGGTAATCACATAAGTCACACGTGTATTTCTCTAATTTTCGTTTAAAAAACTTGATAATGCGTAATACATTGTTTTCTTTGTAAACAACAATAATGTTCTGACTGTCCCTTTAAGCTGTGTTATTGGCATTAAAACAGTAATATGCCATCATGTATAATTGTAATGGTCATTTTGTTTGAGATTAGGGAAACAGTTTGGACATCACTTCACAGAAACCAATCAATGAAATGAACAAGGATAGGTATGTGATGATGTGGTGTCCACACTTGTAACCCACACTCTGCAAAAAAACATAATTTATGCTTACCTGATAAATTCCTTTCTCCTGTAGTGTAGTCCACGGGTCATCCATTACTTATGGGATTATATCTCCTCCCTAACAGGAAGTGCAAGAGGATCACCCAAGCAGAGCTGCTATATAGCTCCTCCCCTCTACGTCATACCCAGTCATTCGACCGAAACCAAACGAGAAAGGAGAAACTATAGGGTGCAGTGGTGAATGGAGTTTAATTGAAAATTTAGACCTGCCGTAAAACAGGGCGGGCCGTGGACTGACTACACTACAGGAGAAAGGAATTTATCAGGTAAGCATAAATTATGTTTTCTCCTGTTAAGTGTAGTCAGTCCACGGGTCATCCATTACTTATGGGATACCAATGCCAAAGCTAAAAGTACACGGATGACGGGAGGGACAGGCAGGACCTTTACACGGAAGGAACCACTGCCTGAAGAACCTTTCTCCCAAAAACAGCCTCCGAAGAAGCAAAAGTGTCAAATTTGTAAAATTTTGAAAAGGTGTGAAGTGAAGACCAAGTTGCAGCCTTGCAAATCTGTTCAACAGAGGCCTCATTTTTAAAGGCCCAAGTGGAAGCCACAGCTCTGGTAGAATGAGCTGTAATTCTTTCAGGAGGCTGCTGTCCAGCAGTCTCATAGGCTAAATGTATTATGCTACGAAGCCAGAAGGAGAGAGAGGTAGCCGAAGCCTTTTGACCTCTCCTCTGTCCAGAATAAACGACAAACAGGGAAGAAGTTTGTCGAAAGTCTTTAGTTGCCTGCAAATAAAATTTCAGGGCATGGACAACGTCCAGATTGTGCAGAAGTCGTTCCTTCTTTGAAGAAGGGTTAGGGCACAATGATGGAACAACAATCTCTTGATTGATATTCCTGTTAGTGACTACCTTAGGTAAGAACCCAGGTTTAGTACGCAGAACTACCTTGTCTGAATGAAAAATCAGATAAGGAGAATCACAATGTAAGGCCGATAACTCAGAGACTCTTCGAGCCGAGGAAATAGCCATTAAAAACAGAACTTTCCAAGATAACAGCTTGATATCAATGGAATGAAGGGGTTCAAACAGAACACCCTGTAAAACGTTAAGAACTAAGTTTAAGCTCCATGGCGGAGCAACAGTTTTAAACACAGGCTTAATCCTGGCCAAAGCCTGACAAAAAGCCTGAACGTCTGGAACTTCTGACAGACGCTTGTGTAAAAGGATGGACAGAGCTGAGATCTGTCCCTTTAACGAACTAGCAGATAAACCCTTTTCTAAACCTTCTTGTAGAAAAGACAATATCCTAGGAATCCTAACCTTACTCCATGAGTAACTCTTGGATTCGCACCAATGCAAGTATTTACGCCATATTTTATGGTAAATTTTCCTGGTAACAGGTTTCCTAGCCTGTATTAAGGTATCAATCACTGACTCCGAGAATCCACGCTTTGATAGAATCAAGCGTTCAATCTCCATGCAGTCAGCTTCAGAGAAATTAGATTTGGATGTTTGAAAGGACCCTGAACCAGAAGGTCCTGTCTCAGAGGCAGAGACCATGGTGGACAGGACGACATGTCCACTAGATCTGCATACCAGGTCCTGCGTGGCCACGCAGGCGCTATTAGAATCACCGATGCTCTCTCCTGTTTGATCCTGGCAATCAGTCGAGGAAGCATCGGGAATGGTGGAAACACATAAGCCATGTTGAAGATCCAAGGTGCTGTCAGAGCATCTATCAGAACCGCTCCCGGGTCCCTGGACCTGGATCCGTAACAAGGAAGCTTGGCGTTCTTGCGAGACGCCATGAGATCCAGATCTGGTTTGCCCCAACGCCGAAGCAGTTGGGCAAATACCTCCGGGTGAAGTTCCCACTCCCCCGGGTGAAAAGTCTAGCGACTTAGGAAATCCGCCTCCCAGTTCTCCACGCCTGGGATATGGATCGCTGACAGGTGGCAAGAGTGAGACTCTGCCCAGCGAATTATCTTTGAGACTTCCATCATCGCTAGGGAACTCCTTGTCCCTCCCTGATGGTTGATGTAAGCCACAGTCGTGATGTTGTCCGACTGAAACCTGATGAACCTCAGAGTTGCTAACTGAGGCCAAGCCAGAAGAGCATTGAGAACTGCTCTTAATTCCAGAATGTTTATTGGAAGGAGACTCTCCTCCTGAGTCCATGATCCCTGAGCCTTCAGGGAATTCCAGACAGCGCCCCAACCTAGGAGGCTGGCGTCTGTTGTTACAATCGTCCAATCTGGCCTGCTGAAGGGCATCCCCCTGGACAGATGTGGCCGAGAAAGCCACCATAGAAGAGAATCTCTGGTCTCTTGATCCAGATTCAGCATAGGGGACAAATCTGAGTAATCCCCATTCCACTGACTTAGCATACACAATTGTAGTGGTCTGAGATGCAGGCGAGCAAAAGGTACTATGTCCATTGCCGCTACCATTAAGCCGATTACCTCCATGCATTGAGCCACTGACGGGTGTTGAATGGAATGAAGGACACGGCAAGCATTTAGAAGTTTTGTTAACCTGTCTTCTGTCAGGTAAATTTTCATTTCTACAGAATCTATAAGAGTCCCCAAGAAGGGAACTCTTGTGAGTGGCAAAAGAGAACTCTTTTCTACGTTCACCTTCCACCCATGCGACCTTAGAAATGCCAGAACCAACTCTGTATGAGACTTGGCAGTCTGGAAACTTGACGCTTGTATCAGAATGTCGTCTAGGTATGGAGCTACCGAAATTCCTCGCGGTCTTAGTACCGCCAGAAGAGAGCCCAGAACCTTTGTAAAGATTCTTGGAGCCGTGGCTAACCCGAAGGGAAGAGCTACAAACTGGTAATGCCTGTTTAGGAAGGCAAACCTTAGGTACTGATAATGATCCTTGTGAATCGGTATGTGAAGGTAGGCATCCTTTAAATCCACTGTGGTCATGTACTGACCCTTTTGGATCATAGGTAAGATTGTCCGAATAGTTTCCATTTTGAACGATGGAACTCTTAGGAATTTGTTTAGGATTTTTAAGTCCAAGATTGGTCTGAAGGTTCCCTCTTTTTTGGGAACCACAAACAGATTTGAGTAAAACCCTTGTCCGTGTTCCGACCGCGGAACTGGGTGGATCACTCCCATTAGTAAAAGGTCTTGTACACAGCGTAGAAACGCCTCTTTCTTTATCTGGTTTGCTGACAACCTTGAAAGATGAAATCTCCCTTTTGGGGGAGAAGCTTTGAAGTCCAGAAGATATCCCTGAGATATGATCTCTAACGCCCAGGGATCCTGGACATCTCTTGCCCAAGCCTGGGCGAAGAGAGAAAGTCTGCCCCCCACTAGATCTGTTTCCGGATCGGGGGCCCTCACTTCATGCTGTCTTAGGGGCAGCAGCAGGCTTTCTGGCCTGCTTGCCCTTGTTCCAGGACTGGTTAGGTTTCCAGCCCTGTCTGTAGCGAGCAACAGTTCCTTCCTGTTTTGGAGCGGAGGAAGTTGATGCTGCTCCTGCCTTGAAGTTACGAAAGGCACGAAAATTAGACTGTCTAGCCCTTGGTTTGGCTCTGTCTTGAGGCAGGGCATGACCCTTACCTCCAGTAATGTCAGCGATAATTTCCTTCAAACCGGGCCCGAATAATGTCTGCCCTTTGAAAGGAATGTTAAGCAATTTAGATTTAGAAGTCACATCAGCTGACCAGGATTTAAGCCACAGCACTCTGCGCGCTTGAATGGCGAATCCGGAATTCTTAGCCGTAAGTTTAGTTAAGTGTACTACGGCATCGGAGATAAATGAATTAGCTAGCTTAAGGACTCTAAGCTTGTCTGTAATCTCATCCAATGTAGCTGAGCTAATGGTCTCTTCCAGAGACTCAAACCAGAATGCCGCCGCAGCCGTGACAGGCGCAATGCATGCAAGGGGTTGTAATATAAAACCTTGTTGAACAAACATTTTCTTAAGGTAACCCTCTAACTTTTTATCCATTGGATCTGAAAAAGCACAGCTATCCTCCACCGGGATAGTGGTGCGCTTAGCCAGAGTAGAAACTGCTCCCTCCACCTTAGGGACCGTCTGCCATAAGTACCGTGTGGTGGCGTCTATTGGAAACATTTTTCTAAATATAGGAGGGGGTGAGAAAGGCACACCGGGTCTATCCCACTCCTTGTTAACAATTTCTGTAAGCCTTTTAGGTATAGGAAAAACGTCAGTACACGTCGGTACCGCAAAATATTTATCCAGCCTACATATTTTCTCTGGAATTGCAACCGTGTTACAATCATTCAGAGCCGCTAATACCTCCCCTAGCAATACACGGAGGTTCTCAAGCTTAAATTTAAAATTTGAAATGTCTGAGTCCAGTTTACTTGGATCAGATCCGTCACCCACAGAATGAAGCTCTCCATCCTCATGTTCTGCAAATTGTGACGCAGTATCAGACATGGCTCTATTATTATCAGCGCACTCTGTTCTCACCCCAGAGTGGTCGCGTTTACCCCTAAATTCTGGCAATTTAGATAATACTTCAGTCATAACATTAGCCATGTCTTGCAAAGTGATTTGTATGGGCCGCCCTGATGTACTTGGCGCCACAATATCACGCACCTCCTGAGCGGGAGACGAAGGTACTGACACGTGAGGGGAGTTAGTCGGCATAACTTCCCCCTCGTTGTCTGGTGAAATTTTCTTTACATGTACAGATTGGCTTTTATTTAAAGTAGCATCAATGCAATTAGTACACACATTTCTATTGGGCTCCACATTGGCCTTTAAACATATTGCACAAAGAGATTCCTCTGTGTCAGACATGTTTAAACAAACTAGCAATGAAACTAGCAAGCTTGGAAAATACTTTTCAAATAAATTTACAAGCAATATAAAAAACGTTACTGTGCCTTTAAGAAGCACAAAGAAACTGTCACAGTTGAAATAACAATGAACCAAATTAGTTATAGCAACAAAATTTTTACAGTAAATGCATTAAGTTAGCAAAGGATTGCACCCACCAGCAAATGGATGATTAACCCCTTAGTACCCAAAAAAACAGATAACAGATTAATATAAACGTTTTATCACAGTCAAAAGCACAGTCTCACAGGTCTACTGTGAGTGATTACCTCCCTCAAAACTAGTTTTGGAGACCCCTGGGCTCTGTAGAGACGTCCTGGATCATGGAGGAAGAAATAGGAAGACTGTGACAGAATTTTTACTGCGCAATAAAGCGCCAAAATAGGTCCCTCCCACTCATATTACAACAGTGGGGAAGCTTAGTAAACTGAATTTATTCATAATAAACGACAGCCATGTGGAAAAATAATGCCCAAAAAGTTTTATCACCAAGTACCTCAGAGAAAAACGATTAACATGCCAGTAAACGTTTTAAAATTAAAATTATGAAATGATATTAATAAGCCTGCTGCTAGTCGCTTTCACTGCAGTGGGGGCTCAATACAAATTAAATGTATACAGTATTTTCTTAGTGAAATTCCATTCCCCAGAAATACCTCAGTTTAAACATACATACATATCAGCCTGATACCAGTCGCTACTACTGCATTTAAGGCTGCACTTACATTATATCGGTATTAGCAGTATTTTCTCAGTCAATTCCATTCCTTAAAAAATAATATACTGCAACATACCTCCTTGCAGGTGAACCCTGCCCGCTGTCCCCTGTTCTGAAGTTACCTCACTCCTCAGAATGGCCGAGAACAGTAAATGGATCTTAGTTACGACCGCTAAGATCATACACAAACTCAGGTAGATTCTTCTTCTAATGCTGCCTGAGAAAAAACAACACACTCCGGTGCTGTTTAAAATAACAAACTTTTGATTGAAGAAATAAATACTAATTTTAATAACCACAGTCCTCTCACACGTCCTATCTATTAGTTAGGTGCAAGAGAATGACTGGGTATGACGTAGAGGGGAGGAGCTATATAGCAGCTCTGCTTGGGTGATCCCATAAGTAATGGATGACCCGTGGACTGACTACACTTAACAGGAGAAATCTGCCTCCAAGGACCCGGTCCCAAAGAAGCAGATTATATGCAGAGTGTGGTCCACAAGTGTAAGAAGACCACATCATCACATACCTATCCATTACACATTAAATAACCAAAAAAATATATACCAGAAAATACTTATTTCCTCTTCCTTCCCCTCTTCCCACGAGACTGAGGCTCGGGGGGGGGGCAACTGCCCCCTCCGACGAGTTCTCATGGGAGATGTTTGGGGAAGAGGGGAAGGAGGAGTACTGGGATAGATCTGTGAGAATCTGCACAAGCCGGTTTTGGCCTTCTATAATTTCTCTTTGGCCTTCTCGAAGGGCACGAATATCTGCTGACATCTGGACTCGAGTTAGAATATTTTCCCTCCGGGAGGCACGCATTTGTTCTTGGAAATCCAGCAATACTTGCAACTCGGCTATCTCCTCCTCCTCAGGTGCTGCTGGTGCACGGCGGGCTGCTGGTGCACGGCGGGCTGCTGGTGCACGAGGCTCTTCTGGTGCACGAGGCTCTTCTGGTGCAGGGATCTCTTCAGCAGTGGGGGCGGCTTCTTCTTCTGAATATAGAGCGATGTTTTCGATGTTTCCCCGAGGTGGCAACTGATCCCCACCACTCTCATACCTGGATGAATGAGGAGCCTGTGGTTGCTGTGCTGGCTCCTCCCCAGACTCTGTATATTGCAAAAAGAAAGAAATGTATATATTAGCATATTTCCAAATAAAGATGTAAATGCTTTTGCTTACAATAGAATTACAAATGCAGCCTCATTAATCCACTTTGAAATACAACAATCAATACGATTTCCGCATTTCCCAAACCGTGTTTGTGATATCTATCTGGTCAATCTGAATGTTTTTTATTTTGTTTTCAGTCTGTTTAAATGCACACCTAACCTGTAGCGTAGATACTAATGTAATCGCAAAGTGATTGTGAATGCGTTTACGTAATAATGTGTAAAAAAGTGTAATAGCATTAATCATATTCTTAAAGGAACATTAAACCCACATTTTTTCTTTCAATGTTCAGATAGAGAATACTATTTTAAACAACATTCAAATGTACTTCTTTCATTTAATTTGCTTCATTCTTTAGATATCCTTTGTTGTTGAAATACCAATGCCCATGGGTTAGCCAATCACACGAGACATCTATGTGCAGCCACCAATCAGCAGCTTCTAAGCCTATCTAGATATGCTTTTCAGCAAAGGATATCTATAGAAGGAAGGAAATTAGATAATAGAAGTAAATTATCAAGTTGTTTAAAATTGCATGCTATTTCTAAATCGTGAAAGACAAATTTGGGGTTTCATGTCCCTTTAAATATATTCTTTATTTTTGAGGTTGAGAAATTATTAAATGAGCTTACTGTCAGATGAGAGTGGCAGGTACCCGGTATCGACTCCTCCGATACCGACTATGGCCACCTCGGAGTTGCTGGGACGCAACATATCCTCCCATCGGGTATACTCCACGGTCAGTGGAGGCCCGCCACTGGTTGCTGTTGCATGTTGATACTCCCGAGACATTTTTCTTTTCAGCTCCATTTTGCAGTCCCGGTAGCGATGTTTAATGGTTTCGACATCCCTGTTGTGGCCCCCTACTGCATTAACTGCATCCCTGATCTCCAGCCAGAGATTCCTCTTCTCCCTTGGGGTGGCCTTCTGAGCTTGCAGCCTCCTAGCCCTCGGCACATATGCATCTACGAGGGCCTCCTTCTCCTCCATAGTAAACCTCGCCTCCCTAGTCAGCTTGGCCTTCCCCTGTGATGGTGTCCTCCGTTTCCCGGACTGTAAAGCCCTACTCTGTCCGCCACTGGGCCCAGCCACTTGTTCATCTTGAACTAAGTTGCTGGGTCCATCCACCACTTCCTGCCCCCCTTCCTGTTCCTCTCCCTCTCCCCCTCCCTCTCCCCTGACTAATCTCCTGCCTGCCCTCCTCTTCCATGTCTTCCCTACACTAATCCCTAACTCCTACAACAAAAAGTGAATTTGCCCAAATGAAAGGGGGTCAAAAACATAATTTATGCTTACCTGATAAATTTATTTCTCTTGTGGTGTATCCAGTCCATGGATCATCCATTACTTGTGGGATATTCTCATTCCCAACAGGAAGTTGCAAGAGGACACCCACAGCAGAGCTGTCTATATAGCTCCTCCCCTCACTACTATATCCAGTCATTCGACCGAAAACAAGCAGAGAAAGGAGAAACCATAGGGTGCAGTGGTGACTGTAGTTTAAAATTAAAAAATACCTGCCTTAAAATGACAGGGTGGACTGGATACACCACAAGAGAAATAAATTTATCAGGTAAGCATAAATTATGTTTTCTCTTGTAAGGTGTATCCAGTCCACGGATCATCCATTACTTGTGGGATACCAATACCAAAGCTAAAGAACACGGATGAAGGGAGGGACAAAGCAGGTACTTAAACGGAAGGTACTGCTGCCTGTAAAACCTTTCTCCCAAAAATAGCCTCCGAAGAAGCAAAAGTATCAAATTTGTAGAATTTTGAAAAAGTATGAAGCGAAGACCAAGTCGCCGCCTTGCAAATCTGTTCAACAGAAGCCTCATTTTTAAAGGCCCATGTGGAAGCCACAGCTCTAGTAGAATGAGCTGTAATCCTTTCTGGAGGCTGCTGGCCAGCAGTCTCATAGGCTAAGCGGATTATGCTTCTTAGCCAAAAAGAAAGAGAGGTTGCCGAAGCCTTTTGACCTCTCCTCTGTCCAGAGTAGACAACAAACAAAGCACGAACCATGTCCAGATTGTGTAATAGACGCTCCTTCTTTGAAGAAGGATTAGGACACAAAGACGGAACAACAATCTCTTGATTGATATTCTTATTAGATACCACCTTAGGTAAAAACCCAGGTTTGGTACGCAGAACTACCTTATCTGCATGGAAGGTCAGATAAGGAGAATCACATTGTAAGGCAGATAACTCGGAAACTCTATGAGCCGAGGAAATAGCTACCAAAAAAGGAACTTTCCAAGATAAAAGTTTGATATCTATGGAATGAAGAGGTTCAAACGGAACCCCCTGAAGAACTTTAAGAACCAAATTTAAGCTCCAAGGTGGAGCAACAGGTTTAAACACAGGCTTGATTCTAACTAAAGCCTGACAAAATGCCTGAACGTCTGGGGCATCCGCCAGACGCTTGTGCAAAAGAATAGATAGCGCAGAAATCTGTCCCTTTAAAGGAACTAGCTGACAATCCTTTCTCCAATCCTTCGTGGAGAAAAGATAATATCCTGGGAATCCAGACCTTACTCCATGAGTAGCCCTTAGATTCACACCAATTAAGATATTTACGCCATATTTTATGATAGATTTTCCTGGTGACAGGCTTCCGTGCCTGAATCAAGGTATCAATGACTAACTCGGAGAAACCACGCTTTGTTAGAATCAAGCGTTCAATCTCCAGGCAGTCAGCCTCAGAGAAATTAGATTTGGATGGTTGAAAGGACCTTGAAGTAGAAGGTCCTGTCTCAGCGGCAGAGTCCATGGTGGAAAGGATGACATGTCCACCAGATCTGCATACCAAGTCCTGCGTGGCCACGCAGGCGCTATCAAGATCACTGATGCTCTCTCCTGCTTGACTTTGGCAATCAGACGAGGGAGCAGAGGAAACGGTGGAAACACACAAGCCAGGTTGAAGGACCAAGGCGCTGCTAGAACATCTATCAGCATTGCCTTGGGGTCCCTGGACCTGGATCCCTAACAAGGAAGCTTGGCGATCTGGCAAGACGCCATGAGATCCATTTCTGGTTCGCCCCAACGAAGAACCAATTGTGCAAACACCTCCGGATGGAGTTCCCACTCCCCCGGATGAAAAGTCTGACGACTTAGAAAATCCGCCTCCCAGTTCTCTACACCTGGGATATGGATAGCTGATAGGTGGCAAGAGTGAATCTCTGCCCAGTGAATTATCTTTGAGACTTCTAACATCGCTAGGGAACTCCTTGTTCCCCCTTGATGGTTGATGTAAGCCACAGTCGTGATGTTGTCCGACTGAAATCTGATGAACCTCATTGTCGCTAGATGAGGCCAAGCCTGAAGAGCATTGAATATTGCTCTTAGTTCCAGAATGTTTATTGGAAGGAGTGACTCCTCCTGAGTCCACGATCCCTGAGCCTTCAGGGAGTTCCAGACTGCACCCCAACCTAGAAGGCTGGCATCTGTTGTTACAATTGTCCAATCTGGCCAGCGAAAGGTCATACCTTTGGACAGATGGGCCCAAGATAGCCACCAGAGAAGAGAATCCCTGGTCTCTTGGTCCAGATTCAGTAAAGGGGACAAATCTGTGTAATCCCCATTCCACTGACTGAGCATGCATAGTTGCAGCGGTCTGAGATGTAGGCGTGCAAACGGTACTATGTCCATTGCCGCTACCATTAAGCCGATTACTTCCATGCACAGAGCCACCGAAGGGCGAGGAATGGAATAAAGAACACGGCAGGAATTTAGAAGTTTTGATAACCTGGACTCCGTCAGGTAAATTTTCATTTCTACAGAATCTATCAGAGTCCCTAGGAAGGAAACTCTTGTGAGGGGGGATAGAGAACTCTTTTTCTTGCTCACCTTCCACCCATGCGACCTCAGAAATGCCAACACTATGTCCGTATGAGACTTGGCAATTTGGAAGTTTGACGCCTGAATCAGGATGTCGTCTAAATAAGGGGCCACTGCTATGCCCCATGGCTCTGGTAGTGCCTGTCTAGGAAGGCAAACCTGAGAAACCGATGATGATCTTTGTGTATCGGAATGTGCAGATAAGCATTCTTTAAATCCACTGTAGTCATGTATTGAAACTCCTGGATCATAGGTAGGATGATACGAATAGTCTCCATCTTGAATGATGGAACTCTGAGGAATTTGTTTAAGATCTTTGGATCCAAAATTGGTCTGAAGGTTCCCTCTTTTTTGGGAACCACAAACAGATTTGAGTAAAATCCCTGTCCCTGTTCCTCCTTTGGGACTGGATGGATCACTCCCATAACTAGGAGGTCTTGTACACAGTGTAAGAATTCCTCTCTCTTTATCTGGTTTGCAGATAATTGTGAAAGGTGAAATCTCCCTTTTGGGGGGGAAGCCTTGAAGTCCAGAAGATATCCCTGGGATATAATTTCCAACGCCCAGGGATCCTGGACATCTCTTGCCCACGCCTGGGCGAAGAGCGAAAGTCTGCCCCCTACTAGATCCGTTACCGGATAGGGGGCGTTCCTTCATGCTGTCTTAGAGGCAGCAGCAGGTTTTTTGGCCTGCTTACCCTTGTTCCAGGTCTGGTTAGGTCTCCAGACCGTCTTGGACTGAGCAAAAGTTCCCTCTTGTTTTGCATTAGAGGAAGTTGATGCAGCACTTGCCTTGAAGTTTCGAAAGGCACGAAAATTAGACTGTTTGGCCCTTGGTTTGGACCTATCCTGAGGAAGGGCATGACCTTTTCCTCCAGTGATATCAGCAATAATCTCCTTCAAACCAGGCCCGAATAGGGTCTGCCCCTTGAAGGGAATGTTAAGCAGCTTAGATTTTGAAGTAACGTCAGCTGACCATGATTTAAGCCATAAGCAAAACCAGAATTCTTAGCCGTTAGTTTAGTCAAATGAACAATGGCATCAGAAACAAAAGAATTGGCTAGCTTAAGTGCTCTAAGCTTGTCAAGTATTTCATCCAATGGAGTCGCTACCTGTAAAGCCTCTTCCAGAGACTCAAACCAGAACGCCGCAGCAGCAGTGACAGGCGCAATGCATGCAAGGGGCTGTAGGATAAAACCTTGTTGAATAAACATTTTCTTAAGGTAACCCTCTAACTTTTTATCCATTGGATCTAAGAAAGCACAACTGTCCTTGACAGGGATAGTAGTACGCTTTGCTAGAGTAGAAACTGCTCCCTCCACCTTAGGAACTGTCTGCCATAAGTCCCGTGTGGTGGCGTCTATTGGAAACATTTTTTCTAAAAACAGGAGGGGGAGAGAACGGCACACCTGGTCTATCCCATTCCTTAGTAATAATTTCTGTAAACCTTTTAGGTATTGGAAAAACATCAGTACACACCGGCACTGCATAGTATTTATCCAGTCTACACAATTTCTCTGGCACTGCAATTGTATCACAGTCATTCAGAGCAGCTAAAACCTCCCTGAGTAACACGCGGAGGTGTTCAAGCTTAGATTTAAATGTAGAAATATCAGAATCAGGTTGCATCATCTTCCCTTAGTCAGAAATATCACCCACAGAAAGAAGCTCTCCTTCTTCAGCTTCTGCATATTGTGAGGCAGTATCAGACATAGTTCTTAAAGCGTCAGTATGCTCTGTATTTCGTCTAACTCCAGAGCTATCTCGCTTTCCTCTAAATACAGGTAGTCTGGCTAATACCGCTAACAGTGTATTATCCATGACTGCCGCCATGTCTTGTAAAGTAAACGCTATGGGCGCCCTGGATGTACTTGGCGCCATTTGAGTGTGAGTCCCTTGAGCGGGAGTCAAAGGATCTGACACGTGGGGAGAGTTAGTCGGCATAACTTCCCCCTCGTCAGATTCCTCTGGTGATAAATTTTTTAAAGACAGAATATGATCTTTATTGCTTAAAGTGAAATCAGTACATTTGGTACACATTCTAAGAGGGGGTTCCACCATGGCTTTTAAACATAATGAACAAGGAGTTTCCTCTATGTCAGACATGTTTATACAGACTAGCAATGAGACTAGCAAGCTTGGAAAACACTTTAAATCAAGTTAACAAGCAAATATAAAAAACGGTACTGTGCCTTTAAGAGAAACAAATTTTGTCAGAATTTGAAAAACAGTGAAAAAAGGCAGTAAATCAAACAAAATTTTTACAGTGTGTATAATAAGCTAACAGAGCATTGCACCCACTTGCAAATGGATGATTAACCCCTTAGTTCAAAAAACGGATCAAAAAAACAATATAGACGTTTTTTAACAGTCACACCAAACTGCCACAGCCTTACTGTGGGCCTACCTTCCCCAACAAACGATTTTGGAAGCCTAAAAGCCCTTTAGAGATGTCCTGTAGCATTCAGGGAACTCCTGGATGTCTCAGTCTGAAATAGTTAATGCGCAAAAAAGCGCTAAACTAGACCCCTCCCACTCATAGTAACACAGTGGAAAGCCTCAGGGAACTGTTTCTAGGCAAATTTAAGCCAGCCATGTGGAAAAAAACTAGGCCCCAATAAAGTTTTATCACCAAAGTATATATAAAAACGTTTAAACATGCCAGCAAACGTTTTATATTGTAAATATAAAAGAGTTTTACCTCAGAAAGTAAGCATGATACCAGTCGCTATTAAATCACTGTATTCAGGCTTACCTTACATAAATTTGGTATCAGCAGCATTTTCTAGCCTTCATTTCATCTTCTAGAAAAATATTAACTGCACATACCTCATAGTAGGATAACCTGCACGCCATTCCCCCGCTGAAGTTATCTCTCTCTTCAGACATGTGTGAGAACAGCAATGGATCTTAGTTACAACCTGCTAAGATCATAGAAATCCCAGGCAGATTCTTCTTTTTTCCTGCCTGGAACAAAATAGCACAACTCCGGTACTATTTAAAAATAATAAACTCTTGATTGAAGCAAAATAACAGCTACATTTCACCACTTATCTCTTACTACCTCCATGCTTGTTGAGAGTTGCAAGAGAATGACTGGATATGGTAGTGAGGGGAGGAGCTATATAGACAGCTCTGCTGTGGGTGTCCTCTTGCAACTTCCTGTTGGGAATGAGAATATCCCACAAGTAATGGATGATCCGTGGACTGGATACACCTTACAAGAGAAATAAATAAATAAAAAGACAAAAAAAAGTGCTCAAAGTGTGAAAGTGATATAAATAAGAGGGTAAGGAGTATTTAACAAACTAAAATGTAAAAGTAGACTAAAATGAGGATATGTAAACTAAATGTAACGATGGGATGGTTATGGGCTTAAAAGGAATGGGGTATGGGATTAGAGGGAATGGGGTATGGGATGAAAGGGAATGGGATTACAGGGAACGGGGTATGGAGTGTAGTATGAGAGGGTATCGGGTATGGAGTGTATGTAGTGTTATTGATAAGTGTATGTATGTATTGAATGTGTTTGTGTGTAAATGTGTTACGTATACAGAAAAAGCACTCGCACACTCAACCAAACCAACTCTCGCTCACTAACGCTCTCTTCCTATCTCACACCAACACTAACTAACTCACACCACCACTAACTCACACTACCACTAACTCACACCACCACTAACTCACACTACCACTAACTCACACTACCACTAACTCACACTACCACTAACTCGCACAATAACACTAACTCACTCCCAATAACACTAACTCACTCTCTCACACTAACACTAACTCTCCCAATAACACTAACTCTCCCAATAACACTAACTTGCACTAACTCTCAGAATAACTCACTAAATCTCAAATCTCCAAAAACCCACCAGCAACACTGTCAAAGAAGCCATGCTTGTGTCGTGCATATATACCCTGTGTAAATGATTAATGATGTACCGGTTTGCCTTGTAAATTGTGTTCAGGTGTGCTTTGTTAGTAATTAGTATCGCCTAGATTTAGAGTTTTGCGTTAGCCGACAAAACCAGCGTATAGGGCTTCTAACGCTGGTTTTTATCGCCCGCTGGTATTTAGAGTTTACTTACCAACACTCCAAAATCTCCGAACGCAGAAATCTCTACCGACAGCTCAGACCCAGGAGTTAAGATCTACCGACAAAATAAACATCCACGAATCACAAAACAAATATTACACAAAGTACACTTACACTCATATAAACACTACACTATATTTATTTTTCATATGTTGTTTTTTCTCATCAAAATAGAAAGGATCAAAGTTGCGAGATCTCGGGTGTTACAAAAAAAAACAACACAAATCCATTTTGCCATTAACTTACATTGACAGACGGGAAAATACACTCATATAGCTACATCTAACTAATAATATTATCACATACATACACTCATCGATGCATACAAACAATATACACCACATTACATACATAAAACATAATTTATGTAAGAACTTACCTGATAAATTCATTTCTTTCATATTAGCAAGAGTCCATGAGCTAGTGACGTATGGGATATACATTCCTACCAGGAGGGGCAAAGTTTCCCAAACCTTAAAATGCCTATAAATACACCCCTCACCACACCCACAATTCAGTTTAACGAATAGCCAAGAAGTGGGGTGATAAGAAAAAAGTGCGAAAGCATATAAAATAAGGAATTGGAATAATTGTGCTTTATACAAAAAAATCATAACCACCACAAAAAAGGGCGGGCCTCATGGACTCTTGCTAATATGAAAGAAATGAATTTATCAGGTAAGTTCTTACATAAATTATGTTTTCTTTCATGTAATTAGCAAGAGTCCATGAGCTAGTGACGTATGGGATAATGACTACCCAAGATGTGGATCTTTCCACACAAGAGTCACTAGAGAGGGAGGGATAAAATAAAGACAGCCAATTCCTGCTGAAAATAATCCACACCCAAAATAAAGTTTAATGAAAAACATAAGCAGAAGATTCAAACTGAAACCGCTGCCTGAAGTACTTTTCTACCAAAAACTGCTTCAGAAGAAGAAAATACAACAAAATGGTAGAATTTGGTAAAGGTATGCAAAGAGAACCAAGTTGCCACTTTGCAAATCTGATCAACCGAAGCTTCATTCCTAAACGCCCAGGAAGTAGAAACTGACCTAGTAGAATGAGCTGTAATCCTATGAGGCGGAGTCTTACCCGACTCAAAATAGGCAAGATGAAATAAAGATTTCAACCAAGATGCCAAAGAAATGGCAGAAGTTTTCTGGCCTTTCTAAAACCGGAAAAGATAACAAATAAACCAGAAGTCTTTCGGAAAGACTTAATAGCTTCAACATAATATTTCAAAGCTCTAATAACATCCAAAGAATGCAACGATTTCTCCTTAGAATTCTTAGGATTAGGACATAATGAAGGAACCACAATGTCTCTACTAATGTTGTTGGAATTCACAACTTAGGTAAAAATTCAAAAGAAGTTCGCAACACCGCCTTATCCTGATGAAAAATCAGAAAAGGAGACTCACAAGAAAGAGCAGATAATTCAGAAACTCTTCTGGCAGAAGAGATGGCCAAAAGGAACAAAACTTTCCAAGAAAGTAATTTAATATCCAATGAATGCATAGGTTCAAATGGAGGAGCTTGAAGAGCCCCCAGAACCAAATTCAAACTCCAAGGAGGAGAAATTGACTTAATGACAGGCTTTATACGAACCAAAGCTTGTACAAAACAATGAATATCAGGAAGAATAGCAATCTTTCTGTTGAAAAAGAACAGAAAGAGCAGAGATTTGACCTTTCAAGGAACTTGCGGACAAACCCTTATCTAAACCATCCTGAAGAAATTGTAATATTCTCGGTATTCTAAAAGAATGCCAAGAAAAATGATGAGAAAGACACCAAGAAATATAAGTCTTCCAGACTCTATAATATATCTCTCTGGATACAGATTTACGAGCCTGTAACATAGTATTAATCACAGAGTCAGAGAAACCTCTTTGACCAAGAATCAAGCGTTCAATCTCCATACCTTTAAATTTAAGGATTTCAGATCCTGATGGAAAAAAGGACCTTGAGACAAAAGGTCTGGTCTTAACGGAAGAGTACACGGTTGGCAAGAGGCCATCCGGACAAGATCCTCATACCAAAACCTGTGAGGCCATGCCGGAGCTACCAGCAGAACAAACGAGCATTCCTTCAGAATCTTGGAGATTACTCTTGGAAGAAGAACTAGAGGCGGAAAGATATAGGCAGGATGATACTTCCAAGGAAGTGAAAATGCATCCACTGCCTCCGCCTGAGGATCCCGGGATCTGGACAGATACCTGGGAAGTTTCTTGTTTAGATGAGAAGCCATCAGATCTATTTCTGGAAGTTCCCACATTTGAACAATCTGAAGAAATACCTCTGGGTGAAGAGACCATTCGCCCGGATGCAACGTTTGGCGACTGAGATAATCCGCTTTCCAATTGTCCATACCTGGGATATAAACCGCAGAGATTAGACAGGAGCTGGATTCCGCCCAAACCAAAATTCGAGATACTTCTTTCATAGCCAGAGGACTGTGAGTCCCTCCTTGATGATTGATGTATGCCACAGATGTGACATTGTCTTATCTGAAAACAAATGAACAACTCTCTCTTCGGAAGAGGCCAAGACTGAAGAGCTCTGAAAATTGCACGGAGTTCCAAAATATTGATCGGAAATCTCACCTCCTGAGATTCCCAAACCCCTTGTGCCGTCAGATACCCCCATACAGCTCCCCAACCTGTAAAACTAGCATCTGTTGAGATTATAGTCCAGGTCGGAAGAACAAAGAAGCCCCCTGAACTAAACGATGGTGATCTGTCCACCATGTCAGAGAGTGTCATAAAATCGGTTTAAAGATATTAATTGAGATATCTTTGAGTAATCCCTGCACCATTGGTTCAGCATACAGAGCTGAAGAGGTCGCATGTAAAAACGAGCAAAGGAGATCGCATCTGATGCGGCAGTCCTAAGACCCAACATTTCCATGCATAAGGCTACCAAAGGGAATGATTGTGACTGAAGGTTTTGACAAGCTGATATCAATGTTAAACTTCTCTTGACTGACAAGGACAGAGTCATAGACACTGAATTTATCTAGAAACCTAAAAAGGTTACCCTTGTCTGAGGAATCAATGAACTGATTGGTAAATTGATCCTCCAACCATGAACTTGAAGAAACAACACAAGTCGATTCGTATGAGATTCTACGAAAATGAGAAGACTGAGCAAGTACCAAGATATCGTCCAAATAAGGAAATACCAAAACCCTATTCTCTGAATACAGAAAGAAGGGCACCGAGAACCTTTGAAAAAAATTCTTGGAACTGAGGCTAGGCCAAACGGTAGAGCCACAAAACTGGTAATGCTTGTCTAAAAAGAGAATCTCAGACACTAAAAGTAATCTGGATGAATCGGAATATGCAGATACACATCCTGTAAATCTATTGTAGACATATAATGCCCTTGCTAAACAAAAGGCAGGATAGTCCTACAGTAACCATCTTGAATGTTGGTATCCTAACATAACGATTCAATAATGATAGATCCAGAACTGGTCTGAAGGAATTGACCTTCTTTGGTACAATGAAGAGATAAAATAAAACCCCAGCCCCTGTTCCAGAACTGGAACTGGCATAAATACTCCAGCCAACTCTAGATCTGAAACACATTTCAGAAATGCTGAGCCTTGCTGTGTTAACTGGGACACGGGAAAGAAAAGAATCTCTTAGCAGGAGGCCTTAACTTGAAGCCAATTCTGTACCTTTCTGAAACAATGTTTCTGAAACCAGAGATTAAGAACGGAATTGATCCAAATTTCTTTGAAGAAAACGTAATCTGCCCCATACCAGCTGAGCTGGAATAAGGGCCGCACCTTCATAGGTACTTAGGAGCTGGCTATAGGTTTCTATAAAGCTCGGATATATTCCAAACTGGAAATAGTTTCCAAACTGATACCGCTCCTGAGGATGAAGGATCAGGCTTTTGTTCCTTGTTGTGAGGAAAGGAACGAAATGATTATTTACCCTGGAAAGAAAGGGAAAGCAAAGTTGACTTAGAAGACATGTCAGTATTCCAAGTTTAATCCATAAAGCTTTTCTAGCTAAAATAGCTAGAGACATATACCTGACATCAACTCTAATGATATCAAAAGATGGTATCACCAATAAAATTATTAGCATGTTATAGAATAATAATAATGCTATAAAATTATGATCTGTTACTTGTTGCGCTAAAGCTTCTAACCAAAAAGTTGAAGCTGCAGCAACATCCGCTAAAAATATAGCAGGTCTAAGAAGATTACCTGAACATAAGTAAGCTTTTCTTAGAAAGGATTCAATTTTCCTATCTAAAGGATCCTTAAATGAAGTACTATCTGCCATAGGAATAGTAGTACATTAGCAGGAGTAGAGACAGCCCCATAACCTTAGGGATTTTTGTCCCAAAAAACTCTAATCTGTCAGATGGCACAGGATATAATTTGCTTAAACGTCTAGAAGGAGTAAATAAATTACCCAAATTATTCCATTCCCTGGAAATTACTTCAGAAATAGCATCAGGGAGATAAAACACTTCTGGAATAACTACCTTATTTAAACGTTTACATTTAGTATCAAGAGGACCAGAATCCTCTATTTCTAATGCAAATAACACTTCTTTAAGTAAAGAACGAATAAATTCCATCTTGGACAAATACAAAGATTTATCAGCATCAAAATGATGATGTTCATTTAAAAATTCATCTGAAAAAAAGAGAAGTTTTAAAAGACTTTTATGTATACTAGAAGGAGAAATAACAGACATAGCCTTCTTAATGGATTTAAAATAAATAAAATCTCTTATGTTATCAGGAACACTCTGAAAATTAGATGTTGACGGAACAGCAACAGGTAATGTAACAGTACTAAAGGAAATTTTATCTGCATTAATAAGTTTGACATGACATGCAATACAAATAACAGCTGGAGAAACAGATACCAAAAGTTTATAGCAGACTTAGCTTGGTAGCTCCAGCACTGTGCAGTGATTTTCCTGTAGTAACTTCTGACTCAGTTGCAATGTGGAACATCTTGCAATATGTAAAAGAAAAAAAAAACAACATATAAAGCAAAATTGATCAAATTCCTTAAATGACAGTTTCAGGAATGGGAAAAAAATGCCAGTGAACAAGCTTCTAGCAACCAGAAGCAATAAATAATGAGACTTAAATAATGTGGAGACAAAAATGACGCCCAAATTTTTTAGCGCCAAAAAAGACGCCCACATTATTTGGCGCCTAAATGCTTTTGGCGCCAAAAATGACGCCACATCCGGAACGCCGACATTTTTGGCGCAAAATAACGTCAAAGAATGACGCAACTTCCGGCGACACGTATGACGCCGGAAACGGAAATAGAATTTTTGCGCCAAAAAAGTCCGCGCCAAAAATGACGCAATAAAATGAAGCATTTTCAGCCCCCGCGAGCCTAACAGCCCACAGGGAAAAAGTCAAATTTTAAGGTAAAATATGTTAAATTAAAATGCATTATCCCAAATATGAAACTGACTGTCTGAAAAATAAGGAAAGTTGAACATTCTGAGTCAAGGCAAATAAATGTTTGAATACATATATTTAGAACTTTATAAACAAAGTGCCCAACCATAGCTAGGAGTGTCACAGAAAATAAGACTTACTTACCCCAGGACACTCATCTACATATAGCAGATAGCCAAACCAGTACTGAAACGAGAATCAGCAGAGGTAATGGTATATATAAGAGTATATCGTCGATCTGAAAAGGGAGGTAAGAGATGAATCTCTACGACCGATAACAGAGAACCTATGAAATAGACCCCGTAGAAGGAGATCATTGCATTCAAATAGGCAATACTCTCCTCACATCCCTCTGACATTCACTGCACGCTGAGAGGAAAACCGGGCTCCAACTTGCTGCGGAGCGCATATCAACGTAGAATCTAGCACAAACTTACTTCACCACCTCCATAGGAGGCAAAGTTTGTAAAACTGAATTGTGGGTGTGGTGAGGGGTGTATTTATAGGCATTTTAAGGTTTGGGAAACTTTGCCCCTCCTGGTAGGAATGTATATCCCATACGTCACTAGCTCATGGACTCTTGCTAATTACATGAAAGAAAGAAGTTATTTATTACGAAATGAACACGATTTAGCTACTTTTTCACACAAGACCATGACGTCACTCACTTTACGCTCAAAACCAGTCTTGGATTTTATTTACACACAAATTTTGAGCCTCCATTGACTTCTATGGGGAAGACGTGCTCGTGCACCCGACAGACAGATTTCCCTAACGCACGCAAAAAGCTTAGACAAAAAACCTCTAAATACCAGCGATAGAATTCGGAAAATAACTCATGTTTTTCTGCGTTAGCCCCGCTATGACAAATAGATCAAGAAATGGCTATTTCCCTATGGTGGACTCAACTACAAATCAACATCACTAGTAACAAACATTTTCAACAATTACATCACATTTAAACGGACACAAAAATAATTGGAACATTTCAGGATTCACAAACAGTAGACAATGGGAAACACCTCTCATTTACCTTTATTATTGCATTTCATTTATTCAACTCATATGCTTGCAGCAACAGTATATCTACATAGGCTTAACACATGATCAGTCATGGATGCACATACTTTACTTTTATCATTCACTCATACATGTGCATTCAAATGATGGGGGAAAAACACATTACATTCTCTCTAGGAATTACGAAACAGAAAATAGGGATTTTACTGTACTTTTAACATCATGATTCGATCACAATAAACCATTAGGAATTACGTACAATAAGAACATCATTACAACAGATTACAGCTGTCACTTTATGGGAAGGAACAACAATGCAAGACCGCTTTAGAGAAGTCAGCATATGTGGGACACAATCACAATATATACGTATATGTACATAACACGCATCACGCAACCACAAAGCACACATTAATATTTTAATCAGCACACAATAACAATGTAGTCAAATACAACAACACAATGAGGATTTCAGAAATACACAGGCAGGTTAATAATATGATGACGTCATTAGAAGATTCAACCATATACATTACAGTTTTACGACTGTACCGCCCCTTTCAGAAATTTAGCACCCAATACAACATATACGTAAACAACAGTTTGGAACATCATTATTATGGCGATTTTAAAGGGATGCGTACTAAATATTGTCAGCTCGCAAATCACTTATATATACAATACTACAGATGACAGCCGGAAGTTCTTCAGTATTATTGCGATTTTAATGGGACGCATACAATATTGACATCTCGCCAATCACTTATATATACAATACTACAGATGACAGCCGGAAGTTCTGAATTATTATGCCGATTTTAATGGGACGCATACAATATTGACATCTCGCCAATCACTTATATATACGCAATACTACAGATGACAGCCGGAAGTTCTGAATTATTAGTGCGATTTTAATGGGACGTGTACAATATTGACATTTCGCCAATCACTTATATATACAATACTACAGATGACAGCCGGAAGTTCTTCAGTATTATTGCGATTTTAATGGGACGCATACAATATTGACATCTCGCCAATCACTTATATATACAATACTACAGATGACAGCCGGAAGTTCTGAATTATTATGCCGATTTTAATGGGACGCATACAATATTGACATCTCGCCAATCACTTATATATACAATACTACAGATGGCAGCTGTTACTTTATTGTTTACAAACAATATTGCAGCAACATTGATCAATCACATTCTATGCATATTATACACAACTATGCACTTTCATTCATGTTGGCGTGGACGTGTGCTTTTTACTATAAGATCGCGTTTAATAAATATTTATTACGCATATGATCAAACATTACAAACAGGCACTGTATGTGTGATATTTTACACTTTCACATTGAGATTCATTGGGGGAAAACAACATTTCACCAAACACCTTAAAAAAAGTCCACTTTGAAAGCATTCGCGCCGCTCACATACAAACAAGTGTATTCAATCAGCAATCATTACAAACTCACTACCATTGGACTAATTGCACTATAAATCCCCCAAACAACATGGTCAAAGCGTCCATGGTGATCGACATTGTATCAATTCGCATCTGTGTTTTTGCATACCTTGTTACTCCTTGCGCTGTGTTTGCTCTGCTGTTTGGCTTCGTGCTGCTAAGCTTGGCAAATATGGATGACGATGATCTGGTAGACGCTGCTGGTGGTGCTGTTGGCCAAGTAGCGGTTGATAGAATCAGGCAGCCTCGGCGGCTCTGAGTGAGACAAAGGGCTTGTCTGGTTCGAGGTCCTCGTGTATACAGGGTAAGACCCACCTTGGAAAACATGAGCGACTTTGAGGTTTATGACAAGTATAGGCTCAATCGCGAACAGCTCATTGCCTTTACAATGTTCTTAGACCTCATCTGGAGCCACGTATAAGAATAAGGACTGCTGTCCCTGACATCACTAAGATGCTAAGTTGTCTATATGTCCTGGCCTCCGGGAGTTTTCAATCAGGAGAGATGTACATGCATGGCCTGTCTCAAGGTACATTCTCTGGGGTGTTTGATAACTTTCTGGACGCTATGGTACGTATCAGTAAGCACTACATAGGATTCCCACAGAATGATGGTGATTGGAGGCGCCTGAAGCGGGAATTCTTTGCTATTGCTGAATTGCCCAATGTCTTGGGAGCGATTGATTGTACCCACATTGCGCTGCGTGCGCCAGCTGATGACTTGCCCTTCCGAAATCACAAACATTTTCATAGCCTCAACGTGCAGTATGTTTGTGACGCACGGATGAGGATTATGCAGGTGTGTGCGAATTTCAGGGGGGCTTGTCATGATGCCCGCATCCTCTCTCTGTCCTCCGTGTGGCGGCAGTTTGAGGAAAGACAAATGCCCCCTGGGTATCTCGTTGGTGAGTATTTGTGCACAACATGGTTGATTAGTTAGACAATTGCCACTGTACTCTTAAACTGTTAGTGTAATGTGCAGCTATAGGACGCAATTTAACCATTTATTTCTCTTTCCGCAAATGTCTAGTTTTAGTTCAAAACAGATATGTAGCATGTCTTACCTTAAATGCTTAGATAGAGAATGCAATGTAACAATGACATTGTCTCATTCCGAAAATGTCTAGTTTTAGTTCAAAACAGAAATGTAGCATGTCTTACCTTAAATGCTTAGATAGAGAATGCAATGTAACAATGCCATTGTCTCATTCCGAAAATGTCTAGTTTTAGTTCAAAACAGATATGTAGCATGTCTTACCTTAAATGCTTAGATAGAGAATGCAATGTAACAATGCAATTGTCTCATTCCGAAAATGCCTAGTTTTAGCTCAAAACAGATATGTAGCATGTCTTACCTTAAATGCTCAGATAGCGAATGCAATTTAACCATGTCATTGTCTCTTTATGCAAATGTCTAGTTTTAGCTCAAAGCAGATATGTAGCATGTTCTAGCTTAAAGGCTCAGATAGCGAATGCAATTTAACCATGTAATTGTCTATTTCCGCAAATGTCTAGTTTTAGCTCAAAGCAGATATGTAGCATGTTCTAGCTTAAAGGCTCAGATAGCGAATGCTATTTAACCATGTCATTGTCTATTTCCGCAAATGTCTAGTTTTAGCTTAAAGCAGATATGTAGCATGTTCTAGCTTAAAGGCTCAGATAGCGAATGCTATTTAACCATGTCATTGTCTATTTTCGCAAATGTCTAGTTTTAGCTCAAAGCAGATATGTAGCATGTTCTAGCTTAAAGGCTCAGATAGCGAATGCAATTTAACCATGTCATTGTCTCTTTACGCAAATGTCTAGTTTTAGCTCAAAGCAGATATGTAGCATGTCTTACCTTAAATGGCCAGATTGAGAATGCAATTTAACCATTTTTTTTTTATTTTAGCAAAGCTCTGGTTTATGCGAAATACGCATATGTAGCTTGTCTTAGCTGAAATGCTCAGATAGCAAATGAAATTTAACCATGTGATTGTCTCTTTACGCAAATGTCTAGTTTTAGCTCAAAGCAGATATGTAGCATGTCTTACCTTAAATGGCCAGATTGAAAATGCAATTTAACCATTTAGTTTGTATTTTAGCAAAGGTCTGGTTTACGTGAAATACGCATATGTAGCATGTCTTAGCTGAAATGGGCAGATAGAGAATAAGATTGAACTAGATTATTATTTTTAAATTTAAACATTTGTTATTGGATTATCGTGTATACAAATAAATTTGTTTAATATCATTAAATTTTTGTGGATTAAATTTTAATTTTGTTCTTTTCATAATTTATAGGTGATTCTGGTTACATGAGCCGGCCTTGGCTCATTACGCCGTTACGTAACCCTACTGATGAGGCTCAGGAGCGCTACAATAGGGCGCACAAGAGAACTAGGGCTGTGGTCGAGAGAATGTTTGGGCTCCTCAAAATGAGATTCCGGTGCCTTGACAGGTCGGGAGGAGCCCTCCAGTACAGCCCTCAGAAGGTGGCTAAGATCGTTATAGCCTGTAGCATCCTGCATAATATTGCACAGCGGGCTGGGATGCTGCAGGCCGTCTAGGCGCCCCGACGCCTCCTCCAAGATGAGGAGGACGAGCCTGTTCTAGAGGGGCCAGTCCGGGACGAGGGGCTCAATGTCAGAGCAGACATCATCAACCGCCACTTCAGACGGTAAATAATAGAAGTTAGATTGGAGTATTGTCAATAGATGTGAACTCTAGGGAAATGACAAGTAGAGAATTGTGCAAACATGTTAGGATTGTTCTTCAAATGATAACAATTTTTAAATTTATTAATATAGGTGATGTTCTGGTCATTGGGTCCTGTAGCGAGTCTTTGCCACCTGGTTTTTAATGACAACATCAGCTGGTAAGTATAAATGTATGGACTGTGGCTGGCAGGAATTTTACACAAAAATACATCATATGGCATACATTTTAAAAACTAGTATTTAGTTTACACATTACTTAAAATTTAAATACTCAGAAAGGGATCCTCTAGCATGACTATCCTCTAGCATGACTATGGTTCAAAGTCAGATTCAAAGTCACACATTAGAGGTTCGGTCTGCTCAATATGACTCATCTTCACACTTGATTGATAGAACATAACACAAGATGCTACACACGCTTAGTAAGCTAGTGAAAGAAATTATTTCTTAAATGGGGGGTGGGAGAGGGGTACAGAACTGATTCACACACTTGAAGTAATATTTTTATCACACTTTTTCTGCCATTAGGGAGATGACTTCATCTAAAGACTGAAAGTGAAGAATTCGAAGACTGAAAGAGAAGAATTTGAAGACTGAAAGTGATGAATTCCCAGACTGAAAGTGAAGAATCCAAGATTGAAAGTGAAGAATACCAATGGGATCATGTCTGGCATTGTCTTTCAAATGTGCTGACCTTGAAAACCATACAAAGACATGTTCACATGGTAAGTGGCAACTATTTGATGGAATAAGGCTGTGGAGGCATCCTATTGGAGACACAGATTATTTTTTATTTTTAGATGGTATTTCAGTCCTCTATTTTGGAAATGATTAATAAGACACCTATTGAAGATAAACTGTTTTCTAGAGAATTGACTTTCAAAGACCATGCATAATCCAGGTTGGTTTGCCCAATGCATGCTAGTTAAGAATCACAGGAAGAAGAATGTAAAATATTTTGTCAATATACATGTCCTATATTAGAATATTTGTAGTTTACATACATTACCCATACTTTGTTCATAATTGGATTCTTCTGTATCACAATCAGACAAAGGAATACATGTTATAGTTGATATAGAGGTATTTGAATGGACATTAAATATTACATTTATGTTTAGCATACATATATGTTTTTTTAATTTTTTAAATGTTATATGCATTATTTGGTATATTTTGAAATGCTGATATTTAAATGTAATATTGATTACACAATATAATGGTATTTGAAATGATGGATAGGTATAGATTTTATGTTTGGTTTTTAGAATCCAAAATATCTTAAAATTTTGCACAAAGTTAGAGCATAGACACAAGATGATTTTAAATTTATTTTATTTAATGAATATTTTACGTGTGTATTAAATAACTAATCTATTTTTTTTCAGATTTTCATCTGTGATGAATTACACTTGTTCTATTTAATTTTTTGATATAAAAAATCAAAACAAAAATTATATTAAAAATTTTGAATAATAAACTTTTTATTAAAGACCATCTTTTGAACAGATTATTAAATATCCATATAATTTGTCAATAAAAAAATATTTGACTCCCATGACTGGTAGTTGTCTATTTGACAAGCACATAAATAATATCAAATTAGGCATCATGTATTGCATTAATTTTTGAAAATCCACTTATTCAGAGAATGTTAAAGTCAAGTAGCTTTATCAATTAATTTGGGAGTGAAATCCATCGATGCTTTTATTGTGTAATTTATAGATGTTAAATTTTTAAATATTTTAGGATATGTAGTCAGAATTCGACATAACAACTTTCTTATTTTCACTTTTAAGAATGGGAAAGTGGTTCACTTACATTAAAGTGACAGTGTGGTTGAATTTTAAATTTGTTTTATAAGATCTTGTATCTTCCTTAGGTATACAAAAACATTATTTTCATAAATCTAGCTTTAAAAATCATGAAAATGGTAAGTCAGTTAACTTCATATTTCGCATAAGCTAGTTATTGGATGCCATATTGATTGATTTTCTGTTGTAGTGGAGTCATTTGAAGGGTCATTTAACTATAGCTAGTTTGTAATATAATTTCACATAATTATTTATCTTACCTCTTGGTTAGACATCACATATCTATATGTATTTTCATTCCCCTTTAGTTTCTTTCTACAATGTTAAATCAACATATTCCTAATGGTTTGGTCCTTAAAGGGACATTCCAAAAATATATTGTGTATTGAATTTTAAACAATACAAAATAATTTATTAAATATTTTGAATGTACTATTTAATTACATTCAGTCTTTAAATATACTTTGAAAAAGATTTATCAATGCACATGTCTTAGACAATGACATAAGGCATCTATGTGCAACCAACAATCAGCATCAAAATAGCCTATGTAGCTATGTTTTTAATCCAAGAATATATATACTTAAAAGCTAATGAGAGAATAAAACTAAATATGAAGTTGTTTTAATATTCTATTAGCCATCAAAATACGTAAAGAACATATAGCTTAATGTCCCTCTAAGCTGAAGACAGCGAAATACAGCCATTAGAATATATATTTCATTCACAGTGGTGAAAACAATCCAGAAGGTAATCTAAATATGCTTTAGTCACATGTTATACTAAGTTTGAGAAAGGAAGGTGCATAGGTTTATGATCTTTCAAGCATTATTGTGAAATGTCTCCTTAAAGGAACATGAACTCAAAATATCCTTAAAGGGAGACTGTTCAAAAATTAATTATTTTGGAATTCTGAAAGAGCATGCAATTTTAATCAACTTTCCAATTTACTCATATTATCATTTTTCCTAGTTCTCTTGCTATCATTATTTGAAAAAAAAGGCATCTAATTGTTAAGATTTTTGTTTCAGTACTCTGGACAGCACTTTTTTATTGGTGGATTAATTTATCCAACAATCAGCAAGGACAACCCAGGTTGTTCGAAAAAAATTGGTCCGGAATCTAAAATTACATTCTTGCATTTCAAATAAAGATACAAAGAGAATGAATAAAATTTGAGAATAGGATTAAATTATAAAGTTGCTTAAAATTTCATGCTCAATCTGAATCACGAACGAAATTTTTTGGCTACAGTGTCCCTTTAAGAGATTTAAAGAGTGTATTTACTTCTCTTATCTCATTATCTTGACATACTTTGCTTGAAAAGCATATCGAGATAGGCTCAGTAGATGAAGATTGGTGGATGCACAGAGATGCCTTATGTGATTGGCTCAACCATGTGCATTGAAATTTCTTCTGTTAAGGATATCTAAATCCAAAGATAAATTGAGTTACAGTTTTAAGTCTAAACATTTTTGATCTCTACAGATCATTTGTTACAATTGTTTTGTTGTAATGTCTCTTTAAAAATAAAGACGCCATTGCACAATAACATATATGAGCAGTTCAGACAAATACAAGCTCAAGGTTTATTTACTAATAACAAACAAACCTGTAGTTTAACATTTATAAACAGATTATCAAAGTTACGGACATTAAAACCAGAAATTGCACATTCTGAAATGTTGCGTGGGAAACGTATTTTGAAACACGAGATTCGCATCTTTAAACATTCTAGACGAATGTCACGCAATAGCACACAATCAATGTGCATTATAAATACATTTAATAGAGCAATGTCAATACTTCACAATAAGTCACAAAATTGATTTAATGAACAATAAATACATACAATATTAAATGTGTATTAAGCCAACGTATTTGTATTAAAGAAACAGACCGATATTAAACCGATAAATGTCTACAACATTTAATAATGTGACAGTATTAGATTTTAACGAGAATTTAAACATTAATATTTAACGGATCACGTATATTAAATCTGCGTCACACATATCCGCATGACAGGCCCATGAGTTACAAATAAGTCTACATGAAAAATGAAGTAACAGCACCACCAGGAGGTATGTGTATGGAAGTTACTAAGATATGAAACATTAAGGAACGGGCAATCAGAGTTCATCACACAAACACAACTTGAGTCAGGATGGTCTCACAGACATTCTAACCATATTTAAAACTTTTATCCAATCAGATGTACAGATAACATGTCCCATGGTGCATCTCATGTTTACTTCACCATATAAAAGTCCATTACACGTTGCCATCTTTGTCAGTTCTCTAATGCCTGCAGGCGTACTGTATATATAATTTATATATATATATATATATATATATCATATCTGAAAACCCAGCAGGCATGAAACCTCCCAGGTTTACCAAGCAGGAGAGCGCTGCACTGGTCCACGCCGCCCAGGACTTTCATCCCCAGCTGTTTGGGAACAAGAGGAGGTCGACAGATGCGCATGTTAAGAAGGCCCTCTGGGCGTCTATCACCAATGCGGTTCAATTGGTGTTGGGCGTCCAGAGGAGCCAGGATCAGATCATGTGGAGATTCGGAGATATGAGGTTGCGATTGTCCAAAAAAGTCAACCTCATAAGGGAGTGGGTACAAGCCCGTAAAAGAGGGGGCAAAAAAAATAAGCCCCCGCGGAAACTCTACCTATTCCCTTATGAGGTGAATTTATGCGAGCTCCTCAGTCTCCAGGTCCCAAAAAGATTTAGATCCTCTCCATCCTTGGCCTCCTCTTCTTCCCTCCCAGCTGCTGGGTCTGAAAGTCCTGACCCGGGAGCCAGTGCAGCTGCTTCTCTGTCCGGTGGCCTGGGAGGAGCAGAAGGAGACTCTGAACCAGGTAACTATCTAACTTCATATAATATATTAATATTTGATTAGACTTTTAAGAAATGTGTATATAGTCAGATATTAAACCTATATAGATCTCACAACCTACGCTACATATGATGTTTAGATATCTGAATTTATATTAGTCACACATGAAATAGGAATGATGTTTCTTGCGCTCTACAGAATATGCGTCACAGAGCGAAAATGGAATTGCGCATCCGTGAAATCACTATCATCCGCCATTTCATACATTAACTATCGAATCCTAAGACAGTTAGAAATATTCTTTGTTCTTGTTCAATATTAACAAATATACTATTTTCATCTCGTAATACACCCAATTGCAAATATATTTGAAGTCTTTATGAAATGATACTCATCACACTACTTTATCAAAATTTATTTCACGGATGCGTAATTCCGCTTGGAATCATTGCACAATGATCCCGAAAAAACAGAATTTATGCTTACCTGATAAATTACTTTCTCCAACGGTGTGTCCGGTCCACGGCGTCATCCATTACTTGTGGGAAATATTCTCCCCCACAGGGAAAGGCAAGGAGAGCACACAGCAAGAGCTGTCCATATAGCTCCCCCTCTGGCTCCGCCCCCCCAGTCATTCGACCGACGGTTAGGAGAAAAAGGAGAAACTATAGGGTGCCGTGGTGACTGTAGTGTATAAAGAAAAAAATTTCAACCTGATTAAAAAACCAGGGCGGGCCGTGGACCGGACACACCGTTGGAGAAAGTAATTTATCAGGTAAGCATAAATTCTGTTTTCTCCAACATTGGTGTGTCCGGTCCACGGCGTCATCCATTACTTGTGGGAACCAATACCAAAGCTTTAGGACACGGATGAAGGGAAGAAGCAAATCAGGTTACCTAAACGGAAGGCACCACGGCTTGCAAAACCTTTCTCCCAAAAATAGCCTCCGAAGAAGCAAAAGTATCAAATTTGTAGAATTTGGCAAAAGTGTGCAGAGAAGACCAAGTTGCTGCCTTACATATCTGGTCAACAGAAGCCTAGTTCTTGTAGGCCCATGTGGAAGCCACAGCCCTAGTAGAGTGAGCTGTGATACGGTCAGGAGGCTGCCGTCCGGCAGTCTCATAAGCCAAGCGGATAATGCTTTTCAGCCAGAAAGAGAGAGAGGTAGCAGTAGCTTTTTGACCTCTCCTCTTACCAGAGTAAACGACAAACAAAGATGAGGTTTGTCTAAAATCTTTTGTTGCTTCTAAATAGAACTTTAAAGCACGAACAACATCTAAATTGTGTAATAAACGTTCCTTCTTTGAAACTGGATTCGGACACAAAGAAGGAACAACTATTTCCTGGTTGATGTTCTTGTTGGAAACAACTTTTGGAAGAAAACCAGGCTTAGTACGCAAAACAACCTTATCTGAATGAAAAACCAGATATGGTGGATTACACTGCAAAGCAGATAATTCAGAAACTCTTCTAGCAGAAGAAATAGCAACCAAAAACAGAACTTTCCAAGATAATAACTTAATATCTATGGAATGTAAAGGTTCAAACGGAACCCCTTGAAGAACTGAAAGAACTAAATTTAGACTCCAAGGAGGAGTCATGGGTCTGTAAACAGGCTTGATTCTAACCAAAGCCTGAACAAAAGCTTGTACATCTGGCAAAGCTGCCAGTCGTTTGTGCAACAAGACGGATAATGCAGAATCTGTCCTTTTAGAGAACTAGCTGACAACCCTTTATCCAAACCTTCTTGGAGAAAGGAGAGAATCTTTGGAATTTTAATCTTACTCCAGGAGAATCCTTTGGATTCACACCAACAGATATATCTTTTCCATATTTTATGGTAAATCTTTCTAGTCACAGGTTTTCTGGCTTGGACCAGAGTATCTATCACAGAATTTGAAAACCCACGCTTGGATAAAATCAAGCGTTCAATTTCCAAGCAGTCAGCTGCAGAGAAACTAGATTTGGATGTTCGAATGGACCTTGTACTAGAAGATCCTGTCTCAAAGGTAGCTTCCATGGTGGAGCCGATGACATATTCACCAGGTCTGCATACCAAGTCCGGCGTGGCCACGCAGGAGCTATCAGAATCACCGAGGCCTTCTCCTGTTTGATCCTGGCTATGAGCCTGGGAAGGAGAGTAAACGGTGGAAACACATATGCTAGGTTGAACGACCAAGGCGCCACTAATGCATCCACTAGAGTCGCCCTGGGATCCCTGGATCTGGACCCGTAGCAAGGTATCTTGAAGTTCTGACGGGACGCCATTAGATCCATGTCTGGAATGCCCCATAATTGGGTTAACTGAGCAAAGACCTCCGGATGGAGTTCCCACTCCCCCGGATGGAAAGTCTGACGACTCAAATAGTCCGCCTCCCAGTTGTCTACTCCTGGGATGTGAATAGCAGATAGATGGCAGGAGTGATTCTCTGCCCATTGGATTATCTTGGTTACTTCCTTCATCGCTAGGGAACTCTTTGTTCCCCCCTGATGATTGATGTACGCAACAGTCGTTATGTTGTCCGACTGAAATCTTATGAACCTGGCTTCCGCTAGCTGAGGCCAAGCCAGGAGCGCATTGAATATAGCTCTTAGTTCCAAAATGTTTATCGGGAGAAGCGACTCTTCCCGCGACCATAGGCCCTGAGCTTTCAGGGAGTCCCAGACCGCGCCCCACCCCAAGAGGCTGGCGTCGGTCGTGACGATGACCCACTCCGGTCTGCGGAAACTCATTCCCTGAGACAGGTGATCCTGGGTCAACCACCAGAGAAGTGAGTCCCTGGTTACCTGATCTACTTGAATTTGGGGAGACAAGTCTGTATAGTCCCCATTACACTGATTGAGCATGCATAGCTGTAATGGTCTTAGATGAATTCGAGCAAAAGGAACCACATCCATTGCTGCGACCATTAGTCCTATTACTTCCATGCATTGAGCTATGGAGGGTTGAGGAATAGAATGAAGAACTCGACAAGCTTTTAGAAGCTTTGCCTTTCTGACTTCTGTGAGAAAGATCTTCATTTCCACAGAATCTATTATTGTTCCCAGAAAAGGAACCCTTGTGGACGGTGACAGTGAACTTTTTTCTATGTTCACCTTCCACCCGTGAGATCTGAGAAAGGCCAACACAATATCTGTATGAGCCCTCGCTTTGGAAAGGGACGACGCTTGGATTAGGATGTTGTCTAGATAAGGTGCTACAGCGATGCCCCTCGGCCTTAGGACCGCTAGAAGGGACCCTAGCACCTTTGTGAAAATTCTGGGAGCGGTGGCTAAACTGAATGGAAGAGCCACAAACTGGTAATGTTTGTCCAGAAAGGCGAACCTCAGGAACTGATGATGAGATTTGTGGATTGGGATATGCAGATACGCATCCTTTAGATCCACGGTAGCCAAAAATTGACCCTGCTGGATTGTCGGTAAGATTGTCCGAATGGTTTCCATCTTGAAGGATGGAACTCTGAGGAACTTGTTTAATATCTTTAAATCCAGAATTGGCCTGAAAGTTCCCTCTTTTTTGGGAACCACAAACAGGTTTGAGTAAAAACCTAGACCTTGTTCCCCGGAGGGGACTGGGTTTATCACTCCCATCTTTGAAAGGTCTCTTACACAATGTAAGAATGCCTGTTTCTTTATCTGGTCTGAAGATAAGCGAGACAGGTGGAACCTTCCCTTTGGAGGAAGTCCCTTGAATTCTAACAGGTATCCCTTGGAAACTATCTCTAGTGCCCAGGGATCCAGAACATCTCTTGCCCAAGCCTGAGCGAAGAGAGATAGTCTGCCCCCTACCAGATCCGGTCCCGGATCGGGGGCTACCCCTTCATGCTGTCTTGGTAGCAGCAGCAGGTTTCTTGTTTTGTTTACCCTTGTTCCAGCCTTGCATGGGCTTCCAAGCGGGTTTGGGCTGGGCCGCGTTACCTTCTTGTCTAGCGGCAGTGGAGTTATTAGCCGGTCCGTTCCTGAAATTGCGAAAGGAACGAAAATTAGACTTGTTCTTAGCCTTAAAAGGCATATCCTGTGGGAGGGCATGGCCCTTACCCCCAGTGATGTCTGAAATAATTTCCTTCAATTCCGGCCCAAAAAGGGTCTTACCCTTGAAAGGAATATTCAGTAACTTAGTCTTGGACGACACATCTGCCGACCAGGATTTTAGCCAAAGCGCCCTCCGCGCTACTATAGCAAAACCAGAGTTTTTCCGATCAGCCAATAGAATGCGAGCTCAATCTGATTGGCTGATTGGATCAGCCAATCGGATTGAACTTGATTCTGATTGGCTGATTCCATCAGCCAATCAGAATATTCCTACCTTAATTCCGATTGGCTGATAGAATCCTATCAGCCAATCGGAATTCGAGGGACGCCATCTTGGATGACGTCCCTTAAAGGAACCGTCATTCGTCGGGAGACACAGAAAGAAGAGGATGGATCCGCGTCGGCTGATTCAAGATGGACCCGCTCCGCACCGGATGGAAGAAGATCGAAGATGCCGCTTGGAGAAGATGTTTGCCGGTCCGGATGTCCTCTTCTTGCCGGATAGGAGGAAGACTTTGGAGCCTCTTCTGGACCTCTTCAGCACCGGATGCCAGGACGGATCGGTGATACCTGGATGGTGAAGACAAGGTAGGAAGATCTTCAGGGGCTTAGTGTTAGGTTTATTTAAGGGGGGTTTGGGTTAGATTAGGGGTATGTGGGTGGTGGGTTGTAATGTTGGGGGGGGGGTATTGTATGTTTTTTTTACAGGCAAAAGAGCTGATTTTCTTGGGGCATGCCCCGCAAAGGGCCCTGTTCAGGGCTGGTAAGGTAAAAGAGCTTTTACATTTATTAATTTAGAATAGGGTAGGGAATTTTTTATTTTGGGGGTCTTTGTTATTTTATTAGGGGGCTTAGAGTAGGTGTAATTAGTTTAAAATTGTTGTAATATTTTTCTTATGTTTGTAAATATTTTTTTATTTTTTGTAACTTAGTTCTTTTTTATTTTTTGTACTTTAGTTAGTTTATGTAATTGTAGTTATTTGTAGAAATTGTATTTAATTTATTTATTGATAGTGTAGTGTTAGGTTTTATTGTAGGTAATTGTAGGTATTTTATTTAATTAATTTATTGATAGGGTAGTGTTAGGTTTAATTATAACTTAGGTTAGGACTTATTTTACAGGTAATTTTGTTATTATTTTAACTAGGTAACTATTAAATAGTTCTTAACTATTTAATAGCTATTGTACCTGGTTAAAATAAATACAAAGTTGCCTGTAAAATAAATATTAATCCTAAAATAGCTATAATATAATTATAATTTATATTGTAGCTATATTAGGGTTTATTTTACAGGTAAGTATTTAGCTTTAAATAGGAATAATTTATTTAATAAGAGTTAATTAATTTCGTTAGATGTAAATTATATTTAACTTAGGGGGGTGTTAGTGTTAGGGTTAGACTTAGCTTTAGGGGTTAATCCATTTATTATAGTAGCGATGAGCTCCGGTCGTCAGATTAGGGGTTAATAATTGAAGTTAGGTGTCGGCGATGTTAGGGAGGGCAGATTAGGGGTTAATACTATTTATTATAGGGTTAGTGAGGTGGATTAGGGGTTAATAACTTTATTATAGTAGCGCTCAGGTCCGCTCTGCAGATTAGGGGTTAATAAGTGTAGGCAGGTGTCGGCGACGTTGTGGGGGGCAGGTTAGGGGTTAATAAATATAATACAGGGGTCGGCGGGGTTAGGGGCAGCAGATTAGGGGTACATAAGTATAACGTAGGTGGCGGTCGGCAGATTAGGGGTTAAAAAATTTTAATCGAGTGGCGGCGATGTGGGGGGACCTCGGTTTAGGGGTACATAGGTAGTTTATGGGTGTTAGTGTACTTTAGGGTACAGTAGTTAAGAGCTTTATGAACCGGCGTTAGCCCAGAAAGCTCTTAACTCCTGCTATTTTCCGGCGGCTGGAGTTTTGTCGTTAGAGCTCTAACGCTCACTTCAGAAACGACTCTAAATACCGGCGTTAGAAAGATCCCATTGAAAAGATAGGATACGCAATTGACGTAAGGGGATCTGCGGTATGGAAAAGTCGCGGCTGAAAAGTGAGCGTTAGACCCTATTTTGAGTGACTCCAAATACCGGCGGTAGCCTAAAACCAGCGTTAGGAGCCTCTAACGCTGGTTTTCACGGCTACCGCCGAACTCTAAATCTAGCCGTTGGCCTTTTATTATATAGGATGTGAAGAATACAGTATTCTTATTTTCAATCTTATACATAATAAAAAATATACTAGCAAAATCTAAATAAACAATGAACTATGTCCATCAATTGATGAGAATGAAATAACACAACAAATGAATTAAAGCTACAGTCAACAACATAACAGATTGAAAATAAGAGTACAGGATATATTTATGATGACATTAATTGAGGAAACAATTAACTCATGGGACTAAAAATAGATTATTAGTTTGTCAGTGATTTGGTACTAAATAAAAGTTTTTAAACATGGCCTGATTTGTATTAATGATATCCAATCCTCATTTAATATTTTACAGATCTGGATGTTGGTGCTGGAACCTCAAGCCAGGGCTTGTCACAGTATGGTATGTCTCATTTTAATTGACATTTGTTTTAGAAACATGGACAGAACATTACATAATACATCCACATTGACCGATATTTATATGGATCATCAAATTCTATTTTTACAATATTTAAAAAAAAAAAAATTTGGATTACATTGTAATACAAATCTGAAATTTGGACTAGTTTAAGATATCCCATCTATTCTTGACATCTTCATTTTACTGTAAGATTCTTTGAATGGCCAATTTATATTCTTCCCCTGTGTATTGCTTGATATTATTGGGATACATTTTGACCACATTCACACATTTTTGCATACGTTTCGAAGTTTAAAATATACATTACATAATTTAAATTTTTCGAGTCATTTAAGGGACATGACAACTAAATTTTACAGTGAATGATTTAGACACGTGATTTCCTGGGTTTTTATCAACATTTGATTATCTAAATTGGTTCAGTCTATTTTTTTCCTTATTCTAAAAACATATCTAGGTCGGTTTATGTGAAGCAATGCTTTACTGAGATTAACCGGCTGTTTTTTTTCTGCTGAAATTTGCCTATTTTCATATGTTCAAATCATGTGTTCAGATAACAGTACTACATAGTTGCAAAAAGTATACAATTACACATTTGGAGATTCATGTCCCTTTAAGAGAGGATAATTAAATATTCTTGAGGATATCCTTAACTAACATATTAGATTGTAATTGCATGCTCCATCCCATTCATTACATCAACATATGGACTAGAGAATTCATTAACAGCGACATTGTCAAATCAATATATTTTTCTATTAAAGGGACACTGAGCAAAAATTATTACTGTTGTCATTCAGATAGAGCATGTAATATTAATCAAATTTATAATTTACCACTATAATCATATTTACAATATTCTCTTGATAAATGTATTTTAAAATCAAGAATGTAAGTTTATCTGCAGCTCCATTTTGGTTGACCAACCTGGGTTGTTCTTGATGATTGGTGGATACCTTCAACAAACAATATTTATTGATAAAGAAATTGCTTATCTGCCTTTAAGATTAAAATGTTGCAAAATAAATATTATAATAGGAGTCATTGTAAAATTATTTTTAACAGTTTGAAAAGTGAAATCACTGATTGAAAGAATTGATGTCAGTGTCCCTTTAAGAAACAATAGATTAATTCATCCTTACATTCTTTGGATTAAACAATATTGATATATAATTCACATATTCACTGTTGGAGTTACTTTATAGATATAAGCATACTCTAACAGCACCATGATTACATATTTGTACAAATCAATTCGGTTTGGTATTGTGATCAATATGTGTTGTGTCCTAAACAAGATTACTGTACATTGCACAAATGGCTCGATGTGCCACATGTCTTTGTTTATATTTGTCGACAGTTGTTATTCCAAATGTTGTTTGTGTGTATTCTTTGAAGAACATTGATCAATGTGTATATTTAGATATGCAATAGCATCATATGAGATGAATTTGATGTCTTATTATTATTATTATTATCGGTTATTTGTAGAGCGCCAACAGATTCCGCAGCGCTATAAACAAAGGGGGAGTACAACAAAACAATTACAGGGTAGAGGGCCCTGCCAAGAGTTGCACTGTTGTAGTCAGCTCTTAAGAAGGTGATCTACAAACAGCTGGACTTTTAGGCTTACATGCTAAGAGGGTTCAGGGGATTGCAGTGGAGGAGAGGAACTGGTATTAGGAAAGGTTAGCGTAGGTTGTATGCGTCCCTGAACAGTAGAGTCTTTAGGGAGCACTTGAAGCTTTTAAAACTAGAAGAGAGTCTTGTGGAGCGAGGCAGAGAGTTCCACAAGATGGGAGCCAGTCTGGAGAAGTCCTGTAAACGGGAGTGTGATGAGGTGACAAAAGAGGAGGAGAGTAGGAGGTCATGAGCAGAGCGAAGGGGACGGGAGGGAGAGTATCTGGAGACAAGGTCTGAGATGTAGGGGGGAGCAGTGCAGTTGAGGGCTTTGTATGTCAGAGTGAGAGTTTTGTGTTTGATCCTAGAGGCAAGAGGAAGCCAGTGAAGGGATTGGCAGAGAGGCGCAGCAGATGAAGAGCGACGTGTAAGGAAGATGAGTCTGGCAGAGGCATTCATTATGGATTGTAAAGGAGCTAGGCGGGAGGTGGGGAGACCAGAGAGGACAGAGTTGCAGTAATCAAGGTGGGAAAGAATGAGAGAGTGGATTAAAATCTTAGTTGTGTCTTGTGTAAGGAAGTGTCTAATTTTAGAGATGTTTTTAAGGTGGAAGCGGCAGGCTGTAGCCAAGGACTGAATGTGAGGAGTGAAGGAAAGATCTGAGTCAAATGTGACCCCGTTTTCCAGAAGGCTACCTGTAGAAAGTTAGATGGCTATTGCAGCAATTGAGTGAAAAGATCTGTGTTTTTTTTCTGTGTTCTGGGAGAGACTGTGTAAAGGGAGAGAGATAAATTGGTTAATGATGGCCCAGAGAAAGTGTGTTAAAATGAGTGGGAGGGTACATTTATGGACATTTTAAGCTAAGGGTCAATCATGCAGAAACCAAAAAACACATCAAAAAACAAAATATTGCAGAGATAAGACAGACATACAAGACAGACAAGGGGTGAAATAAAACCATTCAAACAAATACAGATAAATGGACAAGAGTTACTTAAACTATGCAAATTATGACTAGCACAGCCTGTAATATATACATTTAAAATAAAAACAAAACAAAAGGAATTATCACTAAATATACAAACACATACAATAAAACAACTTAGTAGGTAAAATATAATGAAGCTGTTTTCCAGAAGGCTACCTGTAGAAAGTTAGATGGCTATTGCAGCAATTGAGTGAAAAGGTCTGTGTTTTTTTTCTGTGTTCTGGGAGAGACTGTAGAAAGTTAGATGGCTATTGCAGCAATTGAGTGAAAAGGTCTGTGTTTTTTTTCTGTGTTCTGGGAGAGACTGTAGAAAGTTAGATGGCTATTGCAGCAATTGAGTGAAAAGGTCTGTGTTTTTTTTCTGTGTTCTGGGAGAGACTGTAGAAAGTTAGATGGCTATTGCAGCAATTGAGTGAAATACATAATTTTATTCATAATACCCTTGATTCAATCAAGCATTTTTTCTTCTAATGACTGCTCTATTCTTCACATTTCTAAGTTGATTATTCTTATAAATCGATACAGATGTGATTTAGTGATGTCCAAACTGTGTTCACTAATATATATCTATATCATTCATAGAGAGAGTTGTTGTGGGGAGCCCAGAGGGATCCATCACTGACACAGAGCTGCCTTTGCAGTCTTCTGGTAAGTCCATTGACTCATTTATATGTCATTGAAGGTGTATTGGTAATCAATATTATGAGCATGATTCTGATGAAGCATTACATTTGAATCAAACATATAATTTACTCCTCTGATTATATATCAATTTTATTTTAATATTGAAAGAATAAGATCTCAAAGTTTCTTAGTCTACACCTTTGTTATTCAGAAGATGGATAGCATATGTTTGTTTATATTTTCAATTTTGACAACAATCATCAAGTGATACACACATGAGAAATCTTAAATGTTCAATGTACTCTGCTTTTATGATTTCTCAAATAATACAGACAATAAATTGAAATTCGGAATCATTGAGAATAACAAATCTAATGTCATTTGTATGCTCCATCAAAATGATGAAAATCATAACTTTGGGTGTGTATATCTTTAATGCAACATTGATGTGTGTCTTTGAGCAACAGTAACATATGTTATAATATCTGATCTTAACGTGTACACAACATGTTATGTTTTACAGAGATTGATTTAACATGTGGGACGGAGGAGGAAGAGGCTCCCTTGGAGTCTGATGGTATGTGAAATATATCTAACATGTATCCAACATGTTTTTTTCTTGTAAAACATTTTATTGAAGAAATTCAAAGTCTACAGCTTTTGCACTTTAAAAAGGAATATTCTTTTTCTTTTAGAATACACTACTGCCCCCTTTCTATATCAGAACATATGCTTTGATTATTCTTTCATTTTTGTCTGATTTGTAATTCATGCCATCATGATGTCACATGCATATTCCAGCCCAAACCACAATAATCATTTTCTAATTGTACAGACCGTCATTGCTATATGCATACCATATCCTTATGTCATCATTGTTTAGAAATTCAAACACACTTCTAAGTATATTGAAAACATAATCAAGTTGAAATGCCTTGATTTGATTTCATGATGTATGAGATGTTAATATATTTTTATTATATATTTCAGATGGATCCTCCACTTCTGGCCATCATTTTCCCGCCCCTGCCCAGTCCCCTGCCACTTCCCAGGCCCCTGCCTCTTCCCAGTCCCCTGCCCCTTCCCAGTCCCCTGCCTCTTCCCAGGCCCCTCCACAGGCCCAAGACCCTCCCGGCCCTTCCCATTTTGCCTGTCCTGTCCCTCCCAAAAAACGCCCCTTCGCCGCTCACCCCGTATTTTGGCCCGTACAGCTACCCCACATGCCCAGCCCCCAACTCACCACTCCCCAGCTGTACGGGCTACCCCAGAGCGGCAGCCCATCCCTTCTCAACCCCATCCCATCCCTCCCCATCCCATTCCCATCCCTCCCCATCCCTTCCCCCTGTCTCAGAAATGCATATAATTGTTTTAAAAAAAAACAGAAATCTAGACATAATTTCTTTATTGTTGGAAGAATTTATCCATCAATCAGCAGGGACAACCAAGGTTGATCACCAAAAATGGCCTGCCATATAAACTTACATTCTTGCATTTAAAATAAAGATAGCTAGAGAATTTTAACATTTTAAGAATAGGAGTAAATTAAAACTTCATTTAAATGTCATGCTCTATCTGAATCACAAAAGAAAATATTTTGGTTCAGTGTCCCTTTAATTTGATATCACTACATATACCAATCACCAATACTTGGATCTCAAAATTTCTGTAAAAATGTTCATACATTATCTCTTGTATAACCCAGTGGGAATGTAATTTCTTCTGGTTGCTATGTTTACACAGCTTGGCCTCAACGCCAAAATGTTTAAGGATAGGTGTGGATACCACAGTATAACTAAACTATTTAAATTGCCAATGTAAGTACAATGGAAATCCTTTTACAAGATTTTATACACTGAAGCTGTAAAAGTGGATCATTGAAAACCAATTAAAGGGGTTAATATGTTTGAGAAAACTGTCCCTTTAATGGTTTATGTCTGAATAACATATTTAATGTGTAAATAATCAATTTCAAAAAATTAATTTAAAGAATGATTTGTCTTTATGATGACAATGTATCTTTGCTAATTTTTTATTATGTTGTGTAATTATAATTTTTTTTACATTTCTATATTTTAGGCTGTGACTCAACATGGCTCATGCTAGAAGCTCTAGCACGCGTAGAGCAGGCCGTGTTGAGGTACGCAGTTGTCCTGAGAGGGATGAACGACACCATGCATGCCCAGCTACAGGTTCAGCGTATGACTCTACAACGTATGATGCGTGTAGAGTCAATGCTTGAATCTGAAGCTGGACAGGCACAGGACGATGAAGGGGATGACCAATAAGTGGAGGATCTGGAGATGCTCCAAGGGCGCAGATAAGAATCTTCCGTCCACATGTTGATGTTGCGTGTTTTAATTGTTGCCATTTGGCCTTTTTTTATTATTGTTGTGCCTGTTGCACTCTTTTACCTTGTCAAATGGCTCCAATGGGGCTGTGCTGGCCCTTGCCCACTCTCTCCAAGGACTGTGATGCACTCTTTTACCTTGTCAAATGGCTCCAATGGGGCTGTGCTGGCCCTTGCCGACTCTGTCCAAGGACTGTGATGCACTCTTTTACCTTGTCAAATGGCTCCAATGGGGCTGTGCTGGCCCTTGCTCACTCTCTCCAAGGACTGTGATGCACTCTTTTACCTTGTCAAATGGCTCCAATGGGGCTGTGCTGGCCCTTGCCCACTCTCTCCAAGGACTGTGATGCACTCTTTTACCTTGTCAAATGGCTCCAATGGGGCTGTGCTGGCCCTTGCCCACTCTCTCCAAGGACTGTGATGCACTCTTTTACCTTGTCAAATGGCTCCAATGGGGCTGTGCTGGCCCTTGCCCACTCTCTCCAAGGACTGTGATGCACTCTTTTACCTTGTCAAATTGCTCCAATGGGGCTGTGCTGGCCCTTGCCCCCTCTCTCCAAGGACTGTGATGCACTCTTTTACCTTGTCAAATGGCTCCAATGGGGCTGTGCTGGCCCTTGCCCACTCTCTCCAAGTACTGTGATGCACTCTTTTACCTTGTCAAATGGCTCCAATGGGGCTGTGCTGGCCCTTGCCCACTCTCTCCAAGGACTGTGATGCACTCTTTTACTTTGTCAAATGGCTCCAATGGGGCTGTGCTGGCCCTTGCCCACTCTCTCCAAGGACTGTGATGCACTCTTTTACCTTGTCAAATGGCTCCAATGGGGCTGTGCTGGCCCTTGCCCACTCTCTTCAAGGACTGTGATGCACTCTTTTACCTTGTCAAATGGCTACAATGGGGCTGTGCTGGCCCTTGCTCACTCTCTCCAAGGACTGTGATGCACTCTTTGACCTTGTCAAATGGCTACAATTTTACTGATCTTTCAAAAATTATTTGGAAACGTTGTTTATGTTTTCTGACATACTAATAAAAGACATGTCATTCCACAAATCTTTGTCCTCTTTATTCATGTCATTGATTGAAATCTCTAGTTTATGTGGTTAATCCTTAAAGGGACCTTAAACCAAATAATGGTCTTTCCGGAATCATATATGTAATACAATTGTAAATGACTTTAATATTTACATCTCCAATTTAATTCGATTCATTTTCTTGATATAGTTTTCGTAAAGCTTTATCTTTGCAAGATTATGATTAGCATAGTAATTATTTTATATATGTATATATATATTGTGATGTTTGAATATATATATATGTATATTTTAAATTTCACATCCATGTGTTCATTTGTAAACTCTGCATGAATTGATGCACCTTTAACAAATGATCCCAGGATTGATACAATGAGATAATCTCTGTAAAGTGTTATTTTTATGGAAATAGTATTCTCTCTGTGGATCCTCTTTTTTTATTTGGTATTTCATGTCCCTTTAAGTGATGCTGACCACAATTGTTAAGTTATGGATTTCCATTTCTAAAGTGTTTTTGTCCTTTTTACATGAACAAGGACATATAATCTTATTTAAAAAAAATCTTATTGTAATGTTGACAGCACATGTATTGCAATTTCAATTATATCTTATTGTAGTAGTGTAACCAAATCAATCACTGTGTGTAATGCGCATATTTTAGATGATGAATATCTTTATATTAATATTTATAAAAATTAATTTTCCTCCCATATATGGCTATAGGTAGGCTGACCATATTTCAACTTGAATAAGTGACACGTTTGATCAATACATGTGTCATTATTGTTATTCAAAAACGATCTAAACATATCTGAAAACATCAATGCCATATGTATTTCTCATGTGTATCTTTTAAATGTTAAAGATGTACACCATAGCTATAGTTAAAGGGACAGTCAAGTCCAAAAAGATGAATCATGATTTAAATAGGGCATGCGAGTTTAACCAACTTCCTAATTTCCTTTTATTCCCAATTTAGCTTTGTACTCTTGGTATTCTTATTTGAAAGGTAAACCTAGGAGGTTCATATGCTAAGTTCTTCGACCTTGAAGACTGCCTCTAATGTGAAAAAAATCTTGACTATTATAAGGCATTAGTTCACATGTTTCATATAGATAACATTGAGCTCATGCACGTAAAGTGACCTAGGAGTGAGCATTGATTGGCTAAACTGCATGTCTGTCAAAAGAACAGAAATAATGGGGCAGTCAGCAGAAGCTTAGATACAAGATAATAACAGAAGTAAAAAGTATATTAATATATAACTGTGTTTGTTGTTCAAAAATGAGTAATGTGTAATAAAGGGTTTAGCTATATTTTCCCAAACACATTTTCTGGGGTTGACTGTCCCTTTAACATATAATATCTAACACATCCCTATTTTCCGAATGCATCTCCTAGCATTAATTTTCAGTTAAAGGGACATGAAACACAATAATCCAAAGATTTTCATTTATTGTTACAATGTATTTCAAATTGCAATGTCGTACATAATCGTGTAACCTTAAAATATTGTTTTCATGTCTACTTAAAACATGCTGCTTGCTAAATAGTTTAGTTATAAATCCTCTGCTTCTAATGAAATATCTACTTATTTTCTATAATGTATTCTATTTCATATATCACAGTATTTCATTATCTAGCGTGACATTCCTAGATAGCAATATAGACACATACTAGTTACTAAAATATAAATACGTTTCTTATTGATATGCCAAGCTATCAACTGAGTCCTTGTATTGGCTGAGGTTTTTCCTTGATCTCGGATGTGCCATGTTGCTTAAGAGGTCACCTGCCAGGCTGTCCAATGATTCCTTGTATTGTCTGACATTTTTACGTGATCAAGGATGCGCCTTTTATTGGATGGCGTATTTACACGATCAAGGATGCGCCTTTTATTGGATGGCATATTTACGCGATCAAGGATGTGCCTTTTATTGGATGGCGTTTTTACACGATTAAGGATGCGCCTTTTATTGGATGGCGTTTTTATGCGATCAAGGATGAGCCATGTTAATTAAGACGTCACATGCAAAGGTGTAAAAAGCGTCTGATTGGATTACGTAGTCCCGCAATATTTGATTTTGCACGTAACACACGTTTGTGAATGAGAAGACAAGTTTAAAACCATGGCGAGTATGGATTGTGTGCATCATGTAACATTGTTGACCCATAGCTGATAAAGAACACAACATTCTCTTTTGATGGATGTCTGGTTGAATAAACGAATGAAAGCAAAAGGTTTTCATGCATAAGATATTTCGAGGCAAGTGCAAATTCCTAAATATAGTCCATCTTGTTTAATATGTTTGTCAACAATATGTTCCTTTTTATGAAAAATTACTGTGTTGTGTTTAATTTTCAACATATCGAATTCATAAATATGCGCTATTGTATTAGAATCAAGTAATCAATATGCATTTATCTTTATCATATGCTAAATATATGAGATGCCGACTTCTTCTAAATGTTATTTTGTCGTATATTTTATTAAAGGGTCATTATACACTCACAATAAAAACCAAATATGTTTTTTTTCTCTAGTTATATAGTCCATTGTTTACCAAATACATGTCGACTTTTGCTTATGTTCAAATAACATTTAATTAATTTTCAGACTCCTCGCCAAGCCTCAAAGTTTGATGTGAGTACCATCTCTAGCTTGCTCCTATTTGTGTAGAGTCTTTTCATATGCTAATGAAGGGGTATTGTCTTGTTTTACACTTGGAATGGGCTTTACAGCTATCTTTTCAATATAGATAAACCGATTTTCTTTGAAAGTGTTTAAAGCTTTTTCATATTGATTTTGATATCAGTACATGTTAATCTTGTTGTTTCTAGTAGTGTCTATTACATCCAGTTCTCTTAAAAAGATTGTATACTGTCCCTTTAATGCAAATGTTGATTGTTGTATCATGTATGAGTTCCACATTGGTTAATCCCCAAATATATTTATGTGAGCATATATTTGTTTAGTCACTCCTAAAAGGACTTTAAACCATATTCCTTATTAAAACAAATGTCTTTCTAAAATAATTCAAACACAATAATGTCTATTTAAGAAAATAGACTTTATTTAACACGTCAATAGAAATCTTATTCCAATATTTCTTGTTTGAACAAGTACATGTAGATATACCAACAATCACCAAATATTAGTATATGTTAGCATGTCATTTTTTAAAGGGACAGTCTAGAAAACAAATAATGATTTGCATTATTAAAAAAGCAATTTTTGAAATAAAAATTATATCAAACGTTTCTCACCAATTAATCATTTTTCTCAGGTTATTCTTATTTGCTAGCTAAACCTATGAGGTTCGTGTGCTCATTTCTGAGAGCTTGAAGAGTGCATGTAATCAGAATGCAATTTGACCACTAGAGGACATTTTGATAGCATTTGGATATTGAAAACCTTGAGCTGATACAGCATATTTACCCTGTATTGATCACTGATTGTCTAAAATGTTGTTATGTCAGAACAACAAATAAGTGGTCAGTTTTCATAGGCATAGATACAAGGGTAAGCACATAAGTCACACGTATTTCTCCATGTTTTTGTTTCCAACTTGATAATGCGTAATACAGTGTTTTCTTTGTAAACAATAATGTTCTGACTGTCCCTTTAAGCTGTGTTATTGTCATTCAAACAGTAGTATGCCATCATGTATAATTGTAATGGTCATTTTGTTTGAGATTAGGGAAACAGTTTGGACATCACATCACAGAAACCAATCAATATCATGAACAAGGATAGGTATGTGATGATGTGGTGTCCACAAACTTATAACCCACACTCTGCAAACAATCTGCCTCCATGGACCCGGTCCCATAGAAGCAGAATATATACAGAGTGTGGTCCACAAGTGTATGAAAACCACATCATCACATACCTATCCATTACACATTAAATAAATACAAAACAAACATATCTCCAAAAATACTTACTTCCTCTTCCTTCCCCTCTTCCCACGAGGCTGAGGCTCTGGGAGGGGCAACTGCCCCCTCCGACGAGTTCTCATCGGAGATGTTGTGGGAAGAGTGGAAGGAGGAGTACTGGGATGACCAAGGTGAGGAGATGGAGGAGATGGCCCAGGAGGAGATGGGACAGGAGGAGATGGGAAAGGAGGAGATGGGAAAGGAGGAGATGGGCCAGCAGCAGATGGCCCAGCAGCAGATGGCCCAGCAGCAGATGGCCCAGCAGCAGATGGCCCAGCAGCAGATGGCCCAGCATGCGCCTCCCGGAAGAAATTGAACATAGCTTCTTGTAGCTGTAAATTCCGGTTTTGTCCTTGTTCTATTCTTGTAAGGATCTCTATAATTTGTGTTTGTCCTTCTCTAATGCCACGAAGCTCTTCGATAATCCGAGTTCTCCCTTGGATATTTTCCATCCGGGAGGTACGCATCTGTTCAATGTAGTCGACTAACACCCGCACCTCGGCTATCTCCTCCTGTTGTGCACGGCGGCCTGCCCGTGCACAGCGGCCTGCTGGTGCACGGCGGCCTGCTGGTGCTTGAGGGGCCTCTTCCTCTGCTTCAGGGGCCTCTTCCTCTGCTTCAGGGGGGGCATCTGCTTCTTGTGCAGGGGGGGCCTCTTCTCTCCGAGGTGGCGATTCATCCCCACCACTCTCATACCGGGGAAAAGGAGGAGCCTGAAGTTGGTGTGCTGCCTCCTCCCCAGACTCTGTATATTGCAAAAAGAAAGAAATGTATATATTAGCATATTTCCAAATAAAGATGTAAATGCTTTTGCTTACAATAGAATTACAAATGCAGCCTCATTAATCCACTTTGAAATCTAACAATCAATACGATTTCCGCATTTTCCAAACCGTGTTTGTGATATCTCTCTGGTCAATCTGAATGTTTTTGTGTTTGTTTTCAGTCCGTTTAAATGCACACCTAACCTATAGCCTAGATACTAATGTAATCGCAAAGTAATTGTGAATGCGTTTACGTAATAATGTGTTAAACAGCGTAATAGCATTAATCTTATCCTTAAATACATTCTGATGTTAATATATTCTTAAATGAGCTTACCATCAGATGAGAGTGGCAGGTTCCCGGTATCGATTCCTCCGATCCCGACTATGGCCACCTCGGAGATGCTGGGACGCAACATTTCCTCCCATCGGGAGTACTCAACAATCAGTGCAGGCCCGCCACCGGTCCCTGTGGCATGTTGGTACTCCCTGGTTATTTTCTTTTTCAGCTCCATCTTGCAGTCCCGGTAACGATGTTTAATAGAGTCCATATCTCTGTTACGGCCCCCCACTGCATTAACTGCATCCCTTATCTCCCGCCAGAGCTTACTCTTGTCACTCGGGGTGGTCTTCTGAGTCTGCAGCCTCTTATACCTGCCCATATAGGCTTCTACGAGGACCTCCTTCTCCTCCATAGTAAACCTCGCCTCCCTAGTAGCCTTGGCCTTCCCCTGTGATGATGCCCCTTGTTTCCCGGACTGTGAAGCCCTACTCTGTCCGCCACTGGGCCCAGCCACTTGTTCATCTTGAACCAAGTGGCTAGGTCCACCCACCGCTTCCACCCTCGCTTCCTGCCCCCCTTCCTGTCCTGTTCCTCTCCCCCCCCCCTCTCCCTCTCCTCCCCCCTCTACCTCTCCCCTGACTTATCTCCTGCCTCCCCTCCTCTTTTATCTCTTCCCTAAACTAAACCCCAACTACTACAACAAAAAGTGAGTGTGCCCAAATGAAAGGGGGTCAAAATAAAGAACTAAAAAGACCAAAAAAGTGCTGAAAGTGTGAAAGGGATATAAATAAAAGAGGGTAATGAGTATTTAATCAACCAAAATGTATAAGAAGACTAAAAGGAGGATATGTAAACTAAATGTAACTAGGGGATGGGGATGGGATTAGAGGGAATGGGGTATGGGAATAGAGTAAATGGGATGAAAGGAATGGGACTACAGGGAATGGGGTATGGAGTGTAGTATGAGAGGGTATGGGGTATGGAGTGTATGTAGTGTTATTGATAAGTGTATGTATGTATTGAATGTGTTTGCGTGTAAATGTGTTAAGTATACAGAAAAAGCACTCGCACACTCACCGAAACCAACTGTCGCTCACTAACACTCTCGTACTAACTCACGCTCCCACTAACTCACGCTCCCACTAACTCATGCTCCCACTAACTCACGCTCCCACTAACTCCCACTACCACTAACTCACTCACGATAACACTAACTGACTCTCTCACACTAACACTAAATCGCACTAACTCTCACAATAACTCAGTAAATCTCCAATCTCCAAAAACCCACCAGCAACACAGTCAAAGAAGCCATGCTTGTGTGGTGCTTATATACCCTGTGTAAATGTTTAATGATGTACCGGTTTGCGTTGTAAATTGTGTTCAGGTGTGCTTTGTTAGTAATTAGTATGCGTGCAATGTGTATTAGTTGTGTGAATTTGCGCATGCTCATTTTGAGTTAGTATTTGTGGAATGTGTAGAATGCGATTATGTCATAGTGCTCGTTTTCTATAACATTGTCCCATAGTATTATGTGTTAATGTTAATTTTCGATGGTGTCGTATTTGTGAAGTGTTGTATATGTATGTTTGTCCTAATATGTCTTAATGTTGAATGCGAGTATTTTGCTTGTGTATGAGTGTGCATTTAGTTTTCCTTTTTGTTATTTTCCGTATTTCCGTATCGTAAAGTATATGCGTATTCCCTTTATTTTTTTATATTTTTTTGTTTTTCCCCGCTTGTGAACGTGTAATGCGTGTGTACTTTGTTTTGTGATTGTTGTTCTGACATTTGCAGTGTGTTATTGTTGTGCATTATGTGGTATATGTCATATGACCGAGCAGTGCGTATTTCTCACTAGATCGAGTGTTAGGTGAAAAAAGCGCGTTTGTTTGATTTGCCATTGATCTCTATGGGAGACTGTCTAACGCGGGCGGGATTCCGCGTCTGAAATATACGCGTTAGGAGTAGCGTTAGAAGGTGGATTATAATCTCTAAATACCAGCGTTAAAAAACTCTGTGCGTTAGAAATAAACCACACGTAGCTAACGCACCCCCTCTAACGCAAAACTCTAAATCTAGGCGTTTGTGTGCAATGTGTATTAGTTGTGTGAATTTGCGCATGCTCATATTGAGTTAGTATTTGTGGAATGTGTAGAATGCGATGATGTCATAGTGATCGTTTTCCATAACATTGTCCAATAGTATTATGTGTAAATGTCAATGTTGATTTGTGATGGTGTCATATTTGTGAAGTGTTGTGAATGTTCGTTTGTACTAATATTCCGTAATGTTGAATGCGAGTGTGCATTTATTTTTTCGTTTTGTTCCGTTTTTACGGATCGTAAGGTATATGTGTATTCCTCGTTTAGTGTAATGTTTGATTTTCCCCGCTTGTGAATGTGTAATGCGTGTGTGCTATGTTTTGTGATTGTTATTATTACATTTTCATTTTGTTTTTATTGTGCACTATGTGTTATAGGTCATATGACCGAGCAGTGCGTATTTCTCGCAAGATCGAGTGTTAGTTGAAAAAAGCGTGCTTCTCTGATTTCTCATCAATCTCTATGGGAGACTGTCTAACGCGGGTGTGATTACGCGTATAAAATATACGCGTTAGGAGCTTGTTTTGAAACTCGTAATACCATCGTTAAAAACAGCGTGCGTTTAAAAAGAAAAAGACGCGTAGCTAACGCAAAAACTCTAAATCTAGGCGTCTGTATATATATATATGAAAATTTGCGGCATATAATTTACCATCAATAATTCTGTGTAATTTCAGTGGAGAACACAATAAACCTTATACACAAAAAGTTCAAAATACAACATTTACCTTCAACTACACATTGTGCACTATTGCTCTGAAAAAAATCATACAACAGAGACACATTGAACACTGACAATCAACCACTAATTAAAACTTCAAAAATATTCACTCCTAAGGAAAAAAACAGACCATACAAACTTCTAATATCTCCTTACATACCTCCAGCACCTCTTCAATATTTATACACATTTTCATGAGCATTACATTCTGAACCATCTAACAAAGAAATACATTTCCTCTCAATTATTCCTATTTTTACAAAATTGTGTAATATACAATTACTTTGTCCATGGGTACTCGCTGATAAACACTAAAACATGATTTACCCTAGTTAAAAGGTCACTTAAGGAATATAAAAGCACCGTTCTTAAGTTATTAAAACACAAACTTTTACCAGTCCATCTCTCAGTATTCCTATGCCCCTCTTACATGCAGCTCTTGTGTCTGTGTTTTTTGTGTTGCTTGAGTGACAAACAATCTTTGCTCATGTGTCCCACCTTTACACATTTGAAACATTTTATTCTTTTACCCCTTGCACTCTTTTTCTTATTTTTTTGCTCTTTTTTCTTCCCTTACTGGGAGATTTAATTCTTATTTTCTTTTTCTTTTTTCTTTTCTTTGATAATTATCCTATAGTGAAGCCTTTAACGACTCACGCTGTCTTTTTACTGCCTCAGTATTCCATTTAAAATATGCTTTCCACTCTTCTGATGTAGGGTTGTTTTTTGTTTTTTTTTAAACCTCTGTTAAAACATTACTTAGGGTATTTATTTTATCTAGGTTCCAAGAGCCACCCTCTGGCCATATATTGGACCCTTTAATTTGAGTTATTCGAGACCATTTAGTATGATACTTATTACAAAAAGGGCCATGGTGTTGATTCATATATTCTACTGGGGAACCCTTTGACCATTTAAGATTAGTGGAACAGCCTTTAGAGGAACTATGTACCATTTTAAATTGACTTTTTACTATTATTTTTTTTTATATTTTTTAAATGTCACTTGGGGGTTTTACTTACAATTAACACAAATTCTTAAAAACTAAAACAACAAAAAACAACAAAACAGAACAAAAGAGAATTGTATTGTATCAGGGGAACCTCCACCCCAACCTGGCAACACTACACCACGTGTTTGCCCTCAAAGGGACATTATACACTCATTTTTTTCTTTGCATAAATGTTTTGTAGATAATCTATTTATATAGCCGATAAAGTTGTTGTGTTTTTTGTTTTTTTTAAATGTATAGTTTTGCTTATTTTTAAATAGCATTGCTCTAATTTTCAGACTCCTAACCAAGCCCCAAAGTTTTATGAGAATACCGTCAGCTACCTAATCCAGCTTGCTCCTGTTTATGTCCTTTTCAACAGATCAAACTGAGAGCTTCTAAGTAAGTTTTTTTTAAACAGTTTTATACTGGATTTTTATATCAGTATCTGTGCATCTTATTCTTTATAGTAGTGTCTATTACATGCAGCTATATGAAAATGAGTGTATACTGTCCCCTCAAATGACTGCTGCAGTCTTACGTCTACCCAGGATAGCCCCTTCCTAAGATTAACAATATTTTCTTCACTGGGAATACTATCAGTGCTCATACAAGAAATAAAGCTGTCTAATCAGGACTTATCCAAGAGGTTTTCCTAAACAAATAATCAGATAACAGGTAACTATGTATCCTCTTAGGGTGTCTGCCAGGTCACAGTTTCGGATATAGGTTTGTCACAGTCCCCCTTGCATTCAAACACTGACTGGTTAACGTCCGGTGGGACTTGCAGTCAGGTTGGGGTGGCTAGAACTGTGAACCCAGTCTCCTAATCCCAGTTGCCTTTAAACAGACACCCTCCTAGGTCACAAGTTTTGACATTTACAAAAACAATTTACACTGAACCAATTTTCACATTTACAGAAAACAAACAAAACAATTTACACAACACGACACATAACATTAATAAATCAATAAACAAAGCCTCTTAGGATATCGTCACCCAGAACGCCAAACAGCTCTGACCCCTTACCCAGAGACACTCAATTACTGTTAAACTAAAAACACTTTACAAAAAATGTTCTTACCATTCAGAAGACCGGTCTAAATTGAGTGTCCCTGGCACAGAAAGTCTTTGCCACTTGGACTGCTGTCTGAGATTTTGCCATCCTGACGACTATGCCATGTGTTGGTGATATACTCACCCTGGACTGAATAACTTCTTCAGACCAAGACAGGTTAAAAAGAGTTTGTTTATTGATTACACACTGCAGTATGTAGAGAAACAATACAAAGTTTTCTCTGGGGGGTCAGTCCCCTTCCCAGGTATTTATACATTTCACATCTAGGCTATTTACAGTTCATGATTGGCTAGCTAAAGAAATGCAAGGGTTTTAACAAATATGGTTACAACATAAGTAAATAACAGTTCTACACGTCAGAATTGCAGGTTTTACTGTGTTTGACCATATATAAAAAAAGGCAAAAGGTCAGGGATGAACTAGTGTCTACTTTTTATGAGACCTACTCTATGTTTACAAAAAGTTGTGTACATACATTCATATGTTTGGCATATCAAGATAACCAGGAAACTTAAATTTTTACTGATACTAGCTAGAATGCAAGAATTTAAACAAGGATAGAAAAAGATTAGATTTAGAAAAATAAACAGACATACACTCAGAACTAGCTACATTTTATAGCATACAAATTAACCCATTCAGACCTCACAAGGCACTGCAAAAAACAGAGAGAGATATTGCTTATTATTTTCAACAGTGCCAAGTCCATAGTTATGAGTGTCATTAGTAATAAAATGAACCTTTTAGACACTCACCCACTAAAAGCAGACAGCCAAACCAGTACTGAAACATATCAGCAGAGGTAATAGGAGTATAATGTCGATATGTAAAGGGAGGCAGCTGATGAATCCCTGCGACCGAATTTACAGAAAGCCTATGAAAAGATTTCCCAGAGGTGAAAACATGGTGTCATGAGGCAGAACTCCCTTCACTTCCCTCTGACAAGCACTGTACTCTGAGGGGAACAGGGATTCAATATGCTCTGAAACACCTTTCACTGAAGAATCAAGCACATCATGCTTTAACCACCTCCCAAGGAAGCAAACTTTAAAAATTAAGGTATGCGTGAGGTGGGAGGGGTATTTATAGGCTTTTGAGGTTTGGGAAACTTTGCCTCCTCCTGGTAGGAATGTATATACCCATACGTAACAGCATGTTGACTTTCGCCACCTATATGAAAGAAATAAACTGTACAAACAAGAGATCGATGAACATATGATTTTTAAAGTAATTATCTAACAACTTTTACACACAACCTTGTTTGTAATCTCTCTTTAATTACCTGATTTATATCTACCCTTTAATATTCTCAGCAGAATAGAGGTAAATAAAATCTAAGTTCTAAAATGACTTTAGAAACTAAAGTATTTTGAAGAAACTAAACATTTACAGTTATTTTAGTTGTTAAAATATTACAGATATAATTGTTAACAATTCATGTACATATTATTCTTAGCCTTATCTTTACTTTGAATACATCATTATGTATAGCATACATTTTCTGTTTAATATCGCTTCAATATATATAGCTTAGAGGAAAGAAGCGAGAAACATGATATGATAGAAATTAGTTTGCACATTTAAGAACAACATTATTTTTAAAATTATGACATTCATTAATTAAACTGAAATTCCTGGTTTACTTGTTTCATGTATTTCCAAATGGCATACGTTTAGAGGTTCTGGCAGTGTAAAATCCATCCCTTATTAAAGGGATATAAAAGTGTAAAAAAAAAAATGTTCCAATGTGTTATAGTAATAAAAGGGACAGTAAAGTCAACATTAAACTTTAATGGATTAGATAGAGTATGTAATATTAAACAACTTTACAAATAACTTTTCTATCTTATTTGCTTCATTCTCTTTTTATCCTTTGTTGAAAAACACACCACGGTAGTCTCAGGACCAGCAATACACTACAGGGAGATAAATGCTAATTGGTGGCTACACATATATAACTTATCTTTGGCTCACCCAATGTGATCAGCTAGCTCACTCGTAAAATTGCAGTTGGATCACTCTGCAACAATATTTGCTACACTGTAAAAAAACATAGGTAAATGAGATAGAAAGTATAGAATAAGATTATTGTCAAAAAGGCAAGCATGTGTGATTCTTTTCATTTTCCTCTTTCTGACCATCATCTCCTCACTTGCAAGATCTTATACATCCTTACAACTCTCCCTCCTTCTACCCCTCACACCAAACTTCATAGAAGCATTATGTCATTACATCAGCAACAATTCACTAGTTCTCTCAAGCCTCCCCTCTCATTCATCTCTTCCTTTTCCTGCCTTGACCGATCTATCAGCCACTATAATTCCACCCTTACATCGGTCCTTGACAATCTGGCCTCTCCTACCATAGCTCGGAAATCACACACACTCACTCTCAGCCCTGGCACACTCCTCTGACACAGTACCTATGCAGATGTTCCCATACTGCTGAGCGGCACTGGAGCAGATCTCGGAGTTAAAGGGACATTAAACACTTTGAGATGGTAATATAAAATGATAAATTGTATATATAAAACAGCTCTGCAATATACTTTCATTATTTATTTTGTCCTCTTTGCCTGTAATTCCATTCTGAAATTGTGAGCTGTTCAGTTCCTGTTAGAAATGGAAGTGCAGAACACTGTTAAATCCAGCACAACCATTGGCTGCACAATCTAGTGACCTATTTATAACTGTCTCTAATTGGCCACAGCAGAGAAGGTAACACAAGTTACAACATGGCAGCTCCCATTGTTTTATAGACACTAAAACTTTACACTTATTTTGTCACTTTTTAAACAACTAATGAAACTTTAAAAAATACATCTACATGATAGTCATGGACTAATCTTTTCTTTGAATGTATCATTCTATCTAGCATGTATTTAGTGTTTAATGTCCCTTTAAGCTGACTTTCTTCACTACAAGTTCATCTTGAATTCCTACCACTCTGCTCTTAATCTTTATAAGCAACATTACTTTTCTACTCTTATCTCTACTCTTTCCTCAAACCCAAAACGTCTGTTCTCCACTTTCAATACTCTTCTCCGCCCACCCCCACCTCCTAATACAACTTCTCTGTCAGCGCAAGATTTTGCCAGCCACTTCAATAACAAAATTGATTCCATCAGAAACTAAATCAGCTCCCAACATACTTCCAGTCTCTCACCCCCTCAAAAGCTCACAATCAACCAAAACCCACATAGCCATAAATTTAGCTCTTTTGCCCCTGTTACTGAGGAAGAAGTTTCTGCACTTATACTGTGCTCTCACCTCACTACTTGTCCCCTCAAACCCCATTCCCTCACAGCTACTCCCCTTCCTCTATTCTACACTTATTCCTATACTCACACACATTTTCAACCTCTCCCTCAGCACCGGTATATTTCCCTCATCTCTAAAACATGCATTGTTCACACCTATCCTCAAAAAACCTTCTCATGATCCAACCACCGCCCTATTTCCCTACTCCCTCTTGCCTCAAAGCTTCTTGAAAAGCTGGTATATCCACGCCTATCCCAGTTCCTTACATTAAACTCCCTCCTTGACCCACTGCAATCTGGATTTCGCTCCCATCACTCCACAGAGACAGCAATCGTTAGGGTTACCAATGACCAACTTACAGCAAAATCCAAAGGCCACTTCTCTCTGCTTATCCTCCTTGATCTGTCTGCAGCCTTTGATACTGTTGACCACCCAATTTTGCTCCAAACACTCCAATCCATCGGCATTTGTGACACGGTCCTTCCACCCACCCTCTCTGCTGTCTTATCCTCACGGCCTTGACTGATCCTTCCTTACGGCCAGGAATGTTTGTCTCTCGCTGCAGTCTCTACTGCGCATGACTGCATCGGACAAACATACAAACCAACGTGAGGGAGCGCTCAGACACGGCAGCTTACGGTATTGTATGATTCTGCAGTGGCCTTCACGTAGATGGTCCCTCCTCCAAAGATGTCGCGATGACGTAGCAGGATCCAACAGCCGGTGCGAGGACGGGAGCGATCCACCTCCGCTCCAACAGAACACAGCAAACACAAGGAGTCAGCGCACCCGGCGTTAAAGAAACTGAAGGCACACAGTAAAATGCTCAAAAGGTAGATTTAATGCAATGCATAAATAAACATCACATTACAAGGCCAGAAGTGTATGGTGGCTGGTTCCACCGGGAATAAAAGTTAATAAGGTCAGACGCGTTTCCTGTGGGTATATCACATATTCATCAGTGACCGTACTGCACACAGACTGAATAGAGCCTTATATCTAGGCAGGGAACACTCCCATTTAATTGCCGGTCCAATAGTAAGAGGACCCAATGCTGGCTGTAAAAAGTGGGTGTGCAGTAAGGAGTGATGTGTGAGAGCAGTTCACAATCCATAATCTTTAAACTTTAATAGGGAAACAGGTAATACATATGATAATTTGCCATATGGGAAAACAAAACAAATAACATTGCAAACATGTTAAACAAACCACCTGTTACCCTAAAATAAAAAGATGATGAAATGAAAAAGAAAATTGAAAAACATACATATATACTGCTAGGCGAAAATTTAAAGTGACAGTAAGGTGAATAATAATACTGTGTCAGACAATATCAAGAAATGAAACTATAGTAATAATGCTATTGATCAACATATAACTTAACATCCCACTCTGAATTTAAACCAATGGGAAGGCGGGTATCCAAATGAAAAATCCAGAACACCTCTTTTTTACTGAGGATCAAACCTCGATTACCTCCTCTGGGGTGTCTGGGGATCATTTGGATAGCCTGGAATGTCAACAAAGAACTGTCTGAATTATGATATCTTCTGAAATGCAGGGATATTGGAGTAGTTGACTCCGGATCCTCAATGGAGCGTAAGTGTTCTAAAAAACGGTCCTTCATGGCACGGGTCGTTTGACCTACATACTGCCTGAAACATCCCTTGCATGTCAGAAGATAAACAACATAACAAGAATTACAGGTCATGTGTTCTCTAATCTGAAAAGATTTATTAGTAGCAGAAGACACAAAGCTGCTCCCAAAAGTAGCATAGGAACAAGATTTGCATCTCCTGCTGCCACACCGGAAAAATCCTGGTTTGATCGAGAGCCAATTGGCTCTCAATGGTTTCCTGGGCAACATAGATGGGGACAGTAAGTTCCCTAATGTTGGTGCCTTACGTGATACAAAGCAGGTGCCATCATTTAATATGCTTTTGAGACTCTCATCAGTATTTAGAATAGGAAGTGCCTTGCGAACAATGTCGCATATTTTACCATATTCAACACTATATGTAGTAATGAATTTAAGTTTGTTTACCCTACTCTGTTTTTTGGAAGTATTGAACTGAAAAAGATCTTTTCTTGTTGTCTGATCAACTTCTTTTTTGACATTCTCAAGAGCTGTTTCAGAGTACCCTCTTTCAATTAATCTAGCAGTTAAATCCTGAGAATGTTTTAAGTAACTGCAGGAGGTACTGCAGTTACGTTTGACCCTTACAAACTGGCTTTTGGGAATAGAATTAATAGTATGTTTAGGGTGGCACGACCGGGCATCTAGAATGGTGTTTCCTGCACTCGGCTTTCTGAATAATTCAAAGTCTATGCTTGAAGTCTCTAAATTTGAACATAGTTCGATATCCAAAAATGAAATCGAAAATTTGTTGACCTCCATAGTGAATTTAAGATTCAAAGCATTGTCTTGAAGGTACAACAGAAACTGTTCAAGAAGAGATTCTGGGCCTTTCCAAATTAGTAAGACGTCGTCTATATAGCGACCGTAATATTGAATGTATTGCCTGAAGGGGTTCCCATCTCCATAGACGCGGGACAGCTCCCACCAACCCATATACAGGTTGGCATAGGAGGGGGCAAACTTGGCCCCCATCGCTGTCCCACGTCTCTGGAGATAGAAACCCCCCTCAAACAAGAAAAAATTATGAGTCAATAAATACTCTACAGAGTTCTTGATGAACAGCTTCAGTGCCTCTTCATAATTGGAAAAATGATCCAAGAAAAATGTAATAGCCTCGATGCCCTTGTCATGAGGAATACAGGTATATAATGAGACTACGTCGATCGTGACAAATGTGTATTCCACACGCCATTCAAGGCTTTCCAACTGTCTAATCACATCAGACGTATCCCTTATATAACCTGTTAGACTCAAAACAAAAGGTTGAAGGTAACCATCAATAAGTTCAGAAAGTGGCTCGTTCAAAGAGCCAATCCCTGCCACGATGGGTCTACCTGGGGGGTTAGTGGCATGCTTGTGAACCTTTGGCAGGTAATGAAATATAGCCATGACCGGATGCTCGCTGTATAGAAATTCATAATTAGATTGCTTGATAAGCCCATCTTGTAAAGCTTTCTCGAGAATCCTTCGTAGTTCAGCTTTATAAGAAAAGATGGGGTTAAATTTGAGTTTCTCATACACCGTAGCATCAAGCAACTGCCTATATGCCTCTGTGAGATATGCCTCGCGGTCCAGCACAACCACTTTGCCCCCCTTATCTGAGTTACGAATAACCAAATCATGATTATCCCTTAACTGTTTGATAGCTAGATGTTGTGTTTTAGATAAATTATCAGAATGAGAGGGGGGATCTCTCATAGACAGTTTCCTCAATTCTTGTTCAACTGTCTTTTGAAAAACTTCAATAGCACTAGATCTTGCCTGCACAGGATAAAATTTAGACTTTTTCTTTAGTGTGGAGATATCCTGTTCTTCCCCTAATACCTGTGGACTAAAATTAGAACTCTCTCTATCAAGTGCTAGAAGATCCAAAACAGAACATTCATCAGAAAAGTCAAAAGCAAAATTTCTTTGCCCAAGATTCTCAACTACTTTCACACCAGGAGTAGGTGACCCTGAAAAATGCTTCTTCAAAACAATAGACCTTACAAACCGATTCAGGTCTATAATGGTGTCAAATAACTTAAAGTGTGATGTAGGGGAGAATCCTAGGCCCAAAGACAATACTTCAATTTGTGTTGTTGTTAATTCAAGGGAGGAAAGGTTAATCACATTACTATTATTTAAGCATATTTTTGATATTGAGTGGCTTTCTTTCTCTGTGGATACCGCCTGGGTAGTGTCACTCCTGGTTCCTTGGTGAGACCTTCCACGGCCCCCTCTACGTATTTTTTTCGTCTTACATGAGGTTTGTGGGGGCCCCACTCGTTTTTTGACTGTGATGTACTTGGAGTGGGCATCTCCTCCTGTGTATCAAGAGAAAAAGAACCAGTTCCTATTGTGGGTACTGAGACAGAACCCATAGCCTCAATGTCAGAGGAGTCATAGTCATATTCGGTATCTGTCTCTGCAAATCTTACTTGCTTATATTCAGGACCTTGGCTCTTATTGGTCCTTCTGTACCTCCTCCTAGAATCTGACACTGTCCATTTATAAACCTTGTTAAGTTCATAGTCCTGCTTATCACCGTAAGCTGCCATGTCTGAGCGCTCCCTCACGTTGGTTTGTTTGCTGTTATCCACCGCATCGAGGGTAAGCTGCACGGACATGCTGTATTACTACTGTTTATATTAAAGGTGATATTTCTGCATGTGCTGTAAGCCGTAGCTCTCCCAACCAGCTTTTCTTAAGTTTGGACATTAAGGCACAGTATCTGTAATATTAAATAAGGCATTAAATTGAAGTGCATGGTATGGCGTCCGGGGGTTTTGTGTTACAGCAGTTTGCTGACGAAGTGAGTGACAGTGAGGATCTGTTTAATACAGACACTATGGAGCAGGAGGCAAATTCCAATTTGGATAACCTGTTTTTTAGAATGGATGCTTTATTAAAAAAGGATACTCGTTTTGAATTGGACATTAAAAGTTTCCAAATGTATCAGAAAGCACAGCGTATCCCACGTGGTTTACGGATTAGGAAATTTCCTTCCTTCCAGGTGACTGATCAAATATTTATTGATAAGTGGAACAATATCTTAACAACTTGTTCTTTAGCACTCATTGATCTGCTTATTGAATATAAAAAGGCATCAAGACAAGAACTGACTAATGACAAGCTAAAATTACAGTCTTATTTACGCCCACTCACTGAAAATCCTGATTTTGCTAAATATGACACTAAACTTAAGAAAGTCATTACTGATTTTAAAAGGGATCTTTGGCAATTTAAGAAACAAAAAATCCTACGTGATAAGCAGGACTATGAACTTAACAAGGTTTATAAATGGACAGTGTCAGATTCTAGGAGGAGGTACAGAAGGACCAATAAGAGCCAAGGTCCTGAATATAAGCAAGTAAGATTTGCAGAGACAGATACCGAATATGACTATGACTCCTCTGACATTGAGGCTATGGGTTCTGTCTCAGTACCCACAATAGGAACTGGTTCTTTTTCTCTTGATACACAGGAGGAGATGCCCACTCCAAGTACATCACAGTCAAAAAACGAGTGGGGCCCCCACAAACCTCATGTAAGACGAAAAAAATACGTAGAGGGGGCCGTGGAAGGTCTCACCAAGGAACCAGGAGTGACACTACCCAGGCGGTATCCACAGAGAAAGAAAGCCACTCAATATCAAAAATATGCTTAAATAATAGTAATGTGATTAACCTTTCCTCCCTTGAATTAACAACAACACAAATTGAAGTATTGTCTTTGGGCCTAGGATTCTCCCCTACATCACACTTTAAGTTATTTGACACCATTATAGACCTGAATCGGTTTGTAAGGTCTATTGTTTTGAAGAAGCATTTTTCAGGGTCACCTACTCCTGGTGTGAAAGTAGTTGAGAATCTTGGGCAAAGAAATTTTGCTTTTGACTTTTCTGATGAATGTTCTGTTTTGGATCTTCTAGCACTTGATAGAGAGAGTTCTAATTTTAGTCCACAGGTATTAGGGGAAGAACAGGATATCTCCACACTAAAGAAAAAGTCTAAATTTTATCCTGTGCAGGCAAGATCTAGTGCTATTGAAGTTTTTCAAAAGACAGTTGAACAAGAATTGAGGAAACTGTCTATGAGAGATCCCCCCTCTCATTCTGATAATTTATCTAAAACACAACATCTAGCTATCAAACAGTTAAGGGATAATCATGATTTGGTTATTCGTAACTCAGATAAGGGGGGCAAAGTGGTTGTGCTGGACCGCGAGGCATATCTCACAGAGGCATATAGGCAGTTGCTTGATGCTACGGTGTATGAGAAACTCAAATTTAACCCCATCTTTTCTTATAAAGCTGAACTACGAAGGATTCTCGAGAAAGCTTTACAAGATGGGCTTATCAAGCAATCTAATTATGAATTTCTATACAGCGAGCATCCGGTCATGGCTATATTTCATTACCTGCCAAAGGTTCACAAGCATGCCACTAACCCCCCAGGTAGACCCATCGTGGCAGGGATTGGCTCTTTGAATGAGCCACTTTCTGAACTTATTGATGGTTACCTTCAACCTTTTGTTTTGAGTCTAACAGGTTATATAAGGGATACGTCTGATGTGATTAGACAGTTGGAAAGCCTTGAATGGCGTGTGGAATACACATTTGTCACGATCGACGTAGTCTCATTATATACCTGTATTCCTCATGACAAGGGCATCGAGGCTATTACATTTTTCTTGGATCATTTTTCCAATTATGAAGAGGCACTGAAGCTGTTCATCAAGAACTCTGTAGAGTATTTATTGACTCATAATTTTTTCTTGTTTGAGGGGGGTTTCTATCTCCAGAGACGTGGGACAGCGATGGGGGCCAAGTTTGCCCCCTCCTATGCCAACCTGTATATGGGTTGGTGGGAGCTGTCCCGCGTCTATGGAGATGGGAACCCCTTCAGGCAATACATTCAATATTACGGTCGCTATATAGACGACGTCTTACTAATTTGGAAAGGCCCAGAATCTCTTCTTGAACAGTTTCTGTTGTACCTTCAAGACAATGCTTTGAATCTTAAATTCACTATGGAGGTCAACAAATTTTCGATTTCATTTTTGGATATCGAACTATGTTCAAATTTAGAGACTTCAAGCATAGACTTTGAATTATTCAGAAAGCCGAGTGCAGGAAACACCATTCTAGATGCCCGGTCGTGCCACCCTAAACATACTATTAATTCTATTCCCAAAAGCCAGTTTGTAAGGGTCAAACGTAACTGCAGTACCTCCTGCAGTTACTTAAAACATTCTCAGGATTTAACTGCTAGATTAATTGAAAGAGGGTACTCTGAAACAGCTCTTGAGAATGTCAAAAAAGAAGTTGATCAGACAACAAGAAAAGATCTTTTTCAGTTCAATACTTCCAAAAAACAGAGTAGGGTAAACAAACTTAAATTCATTACTACATATAGTGTTGAATATGGTAAAATATGCGACATTGTTCGCAAGGCACTTCCTATTCTAAATACTGATGAGAGTCTCAAAAGCATATTAAATGATGGCACCTGCTTTGTATCACGTAAGGCACCAACATTAGGGAACTTACTGTCCCCATCTATGTTGCCCAGGAAACCATTGAGAGCCAATTGGCTCTCGATCAAACCAGGATTTTTCCGGTGTGGCAGCAGGAGATGCAAATCTTGTTCCTATGCTACTTTTGGGAGCAGCTTTGTGTCTTCTGCTACTAATAAATCTTTTCAGATTAGAGAACACATGACCTGTAATTCTTGTTATGTTGTTTATCTTCTGACATGCAAGGGATGTTTCAGGCAGTATGTAGGTCAAACGACCCGTGCCATGAAGGACCGTTTTTTAGAACACTTACGCTCCATTGAGGATCCGGAGTCAACTACTCCAATATCCCTGCATTTCAGAAGATATCATAATTCAGACAGTTCTTTGTTGACATTCCAGGCTATCCAAATGATCCCCAGACACCCCAGAGGAGGTAATCGAGGTTTGATCCTCAGTAAAAAAGAGGTGTTCTGGATTTTTCATTTGGATACCCGCCTTCCCATTGGTTTAAATTCAGAGTGGGATGTTAAGTTATATGTTGATCAATAGCATTATTACTATAGTTTCATTTCTTGATATTGTCTGACACAGTATTATTATTCACCTTACTGTCACTTTAAATTTTCGCCTAGCAGTATATATGTATGTTTTTCAATTTTCTTTTTCATTTCATCATCTTTTTATTTTAGGGTAACAGGTGGTTTGTTTAACATGTTTGCAATGTTATTTGTTTTGTTTTCCCATATGGCAAATTATCATATGTATTACCTGTTTCCCTATTAAAGTTTAAAGATTATGGATTGTGAACTGCTCTCACACATCACTCCTTACTGCACACCCACTTTTTACAGCCAGCATTGGGTCCTCTTACTATTGGACCGGCAATTAAATGGGAGTGTTCCCTGCCTAGATATAAGGCTCTATTCAGTCTGTGTGCAGTACGGTCACTGATGAATATGTGATATACCCACAGGAAACGCGTCTGACCTTATTAACTTTTATTCCCGGTGGAACCAGCCACCATACACTTCTGGCCTTGTAATGTGATGTTTATTTATGCATTGCATTAAATCTACCTTTTGAGCATTTTACTGTGTGCCTTCAGTTTCTTTAACGCCGGGTGCGCTGACTCCTTGTGTTATCGGACAAACATACCTGGCCTTTTAGAATATAGGAAAGAATCACACACACTTGCCTTTTTGACAGCAATCTTATTCCATAGGAAGAACATTGTAATCAAAACTTCACATTTATTTACATCCGTTTAAAAGTACATGAGGAGTGAGGTACATAATCATAATCCCAATTACATGGTCTTACGAGTTTCACTCCCATTATAATAGGCGTGAAATGCATAAGATTGTTTATTGTCAAAAATAGATGTTCAGATTTTTTCTGCTATAAGCCCGTCACTTGCTTAGCTACAAAAAGTGTGTATGATGATAACCTTGATTAAAATACAGAAAAAGGGTCATAATAATCAAAAAATGACATGCTCTAATTCGTTAGAGCATGCCATTTTAGACTACTGACCCCGCAAAGGGAGTTAAACACACAGTAGAAGTACCGATTGGGACCCACAGATGAAAAAAACGCAGATGAACTTATCACAAGTGCTAGTTTCACATCTGAGTAGTGCTACTAGCTGCTGCTTTAAAAATAGGTAATACAAGCATAATAGCCTACATTTAACAGAGAAAAAAAGATTTACAAAATGTTATTCTAGAGGCCAAGCACTGATTGGTGGTGGATTTATAATTAATAATTATAAATGTTGTGCATCTGAACAATTTCATTTATAAAATTCTTCTTTATAACATGTCTATATTGTACATTTTATTCCAATAACATTAAAGAATACATCAACTGTATAGTCATGTCTGTACTATTTTTAATCTATTCTGTAAGTGAAATACTGCACTACAGCAATATAAAATATCAATATGTGTAGTCTGTATTTCAATAGTTTTTTTTTATAACTTGCATTAGTCATCTGAAAAGCCTTTCACAAAGTAAAAGTCACCGAAGTTATTTGTGTATTGCATCTTTTATCACTGTTACACTCATAAGAATAAATTACTGGTGTAAGTCTTCAGACTATAAGCCACTGGTTTTACATTTGTGCGTTTTCTGACATCAAACATCATTCGCCCATACAACACCTTCTAGAACATAACACAGCAAACTAAATATGTTTTGCTTGAGTCCTCCTCACTACAACTCTGTGTGTGTCAGCTTTTATGCATAAACCATTAAATATTATCAAAATCAAGTATTTATTAACTGACGTTAACTGAACGCACAAATCACCTCATCAACCTGGATCACTTACTGACTTTAACTTACTGTACTACTGAGCTCGAGACGTTTCCCGCGCCCGCCTCACCTGGTGAATGACGTCACCCACTCTATATATAAGGCATTTTGCTCGCGGCTGCCTTATCCCAAATTCATCATCTAAATGGACATTGATTTTTTCCCTCCTTCAAATAATTGCGCTTAGTCTGTGGGGCTATTCTGGGAGACAAACCGGCAGCAAGGAAAACGTTAAACGCGAAGGTTTGAGTCCTATTTATAATTAGGGGGGCGATGCTAAAGGAACACTACGAAACTTGTGAATTAGCCAGTGTTGTGACACACTTTTTCTTAAACTACACAAAAAAAGTTAATATCTTTAACTATAAATCTCAATTTTCAGTTTAAAAAGTCCCAATTAATTTATAAGATTAATCCAACAGGATTATAATTAGAAGTACCCTTTTGCTGCAAGTACAGCTGCTCTAAAGTAATTGTTTTTATTTATTTTGTTTACTTTTACATAGGCTACTTTTGATTGCCTCTATTTTAAAGAAGTATCAAATGCATATATCTGTAATTAAGCTATGGTAAAATGAAGGTTTTAAAATATGTAGTATGGGCAAACGTTTTAAAAAGAAGCAGAACTAGGAGGTAGACTATCACTGTTTAGAACCTTCTTTTCACTCATCCAGAAACTTTGCATTAACCCCTTAAAGACCAGTGATGTACAGGGTTTATCGTGGTCATTAAAGGGACACTAAACCCAAACATTTTCTTTCATGATTCAGGTAGAGAATAGAATTTTAAATAACATTCCAATTGAAATCTATTATCTAATTTGCTTCATTCTTTAGATATCCTTTGTTGAAGAAATAGCAATGCACATGTGTGAGCCAATCACACGAGGCATCTATGTGCATCTACCAATCAGCAGCTACTGAGCATATCTAGATATGCCTTTCAGCAAAGAATATCAAGAGAATGAAGCTAATTAGATAATAGAAGTACATTAGAAAGTTGTTTAAAATCACATGCTCTTTCTAAATCATGAAAGAAAATTTTTGGGTTTCATGTCCCTTTAAGGGTTTTCTAAGGTATAATAGCGTGGATCCCGCTGCTAGCGGTGTGACCGCACTATAATACCCTCCCTCCTTCCTGCTGGCTACCAGAAATAGCATGCAATTAAAATTAAATCCACCCTAGAAAGACCAGCAACAGGTAAGTATCTTCTGACTGCCCCCTGATCACATGACTTATTTATCTATTGACTTGCATTTGAGCTAATGCTGTATTGTGCTGACTCTTAAATAATTCAACGGGTGTGAGGATAATGTTATCTATATGGCCCACATGAACTAGCAGTCTCCTGTTGTGAAAAGCAAATTAAAAAAGCATGTGATAAGAGGCTGTCTGTAGTGGCTTTGAAACAGACAGAAATGTAGAGGTTTAAATGTTATAAAGCATCTTAATATAACAATGTTTGTTGTTTTTAAACAATAATAATTTTGGTGTTGACTATCCCTTTTAAAATGCAAAAATGTCAACAGGTCCACATGCTCCTGGCTGAGGCTGGCTCTTTTTGCACGCTATATTGCCTGCAGCAGAGACGAGGTGCTTAGAATGGTGTTTAGGTTCCTGGGATGTATAGTAGGATTTTGCCAATTTCACCAAATTGGGATATTTATCTTTGTTAGCTCTCCACCAATGCAAAGGGGATTCCTCCTTGGCAAGGGAAGGGGCCTCTCAACAAAGTAAACCTGGACTTAATTTCTAACTTGACTGTTGTTCTCATTTTGCCCCTTTTTATTATTTTCCTCACTGCTGCTTATCTGTTTTTACTGGTCCTCTGCACACCTTGTGATTTATGTAAGATCACGGGTGACCATGAGAAAACTCAACAAATCGTCACATGGCCAGACCGTGTGAGTTGGCAGGTCTGTTATTTAATATAAACAATCCAAATAACGCATATTTCTGGGTTGCAAAGGTGATCTAACCCACATACAACATAAGTAGTTGTAAGTTGAAAAATAAATTTATACTGTCCTAAAAAAATTAAAAGTAAATGTCTATAGACATCCTTTATTCTAAGGACATAACCATAAAACACAATACCATGTGCAGGAGTTCATCAGAATTGGGAAGCT